>NW_022985369.1:309120-689040 GCF_010093625.1 Macroventuria anomochaeta
TCACTGTACCAACCGACACCAGCACCGAGTCTTCTCCCACTCCATCTTCTCCCACTCCATCATCAAGCTCAAGCTTTTCGTACACCTGGCCCTCATACACTCCCTCATCATCAGAATCCTCAAGCTACCAGACCACCCCAACACCCTCTTCGACACCCATCTACTACTCTTCATACACCTCCATCCCCAATGTCCCATCATCCATAACATTCGAGTTCCCCTCCAGCTCCAGCTCCCCAACGCCATCATACAGCAGTCGCAGCTCACGCCCGTCATCAAGCCTCAACGTCACTCTCACGCCTTCATCATCTACCCGTTTAACCCTAACACGCACACGCTCCTCATCCTCATCTATCACATTCCCACCCTGGCCACCGGTCTTCACGCCCACGACAACATACTCATCGAGCTCTTCTCTCTACACGCCATCCTCAAGCTCTCCGGTGGGCGAGACGACGAACACGCTCTCCGACTCGATTCCCACCTCCTTCGAGTCTGCTAGCAAGAGCGGCTACGCGCCCCCGCCCACGCCAACGGGGACGTTCACCGATGGCACGTTCTCCTCGTGGCCCATCGACACTTCGACGCCCACGCCCACACCTACCGAGAGCAAAGTTTATACGCCCCCTGCACCTACGACGGGGACGTACACCGACGCGACCAACTCGAGCTGGGATGTTCCTACGCCAACGCCGTCGACACTGTCGACGCGTGTGAGTAGCTCGAGCTCCAGTGCTGAGGAGAGCGAGACAGGGGGTTACTATGGCCCCCCCTCTCCATCAGCGACAAACGACGCGAAAGGCGAGAAGCTGAGTGTGATGCATAATAAGGCTTGGATGGGCATGGCGAAGCGGGACCGTGGAACCGCAGTGCCGAAGATGAGTGAGGATGGGGTGGCCAAAATGATTAATGCTAGGATGGAAGCCGGCACAGCTGCTGGTAATGCTCGTGAGGTGGAGGGTGAGGTGGGCATGGAGGGGATGTTGGATGGGGAGAAGAAGAAGAAGAAGGGACCGGTGAGTAACCTCGCGCAGTACTTTGATGTGTGGCAGCTGATTGGGGTGTAGATGATGTGGTTTATGTGACTGCGTCGTTGAGCTCGCGTCCATCTTGACCGCCTGCTCCATGGTCGATGCGAGACATGGGGTTGCTGGCTTGGTTGGTGCAGACCGCAAGCCGCTTGTGGCAAAGACTCGATGGTTTTTCTTTTCTTACAATCCTTCCTAGACGGCTGTGCTGGTCTATTCCTTTGTTTCGTAGGATTCGATTCGTGTTGAGCGTCTGAGAAGATGCTGGGGGTTGTAATGAGCGGTTTGGTGATGTCATGAGATCGATAATAGGAGAAATACATACTGAGTATGACATGAAGATTGCACTATCCATTTGCACAGTATTGCTGTATCAGGAACAAATCTGATCGACCCAGTCATGCTGACGCGATTGTCAATTGACTACCGCCGTTGCCTCGTACTATAACGTTGTTTGGTGTGTTTCTTCATTCATCTCATTCGCGTCTATAGTACAGCTTCTTGCTGCGTCCTAACTTCCAGAAAGATAAAGAGCCGCGAGGCTCACACAGACGCCTGTGGCCATGCAGTATGTGAACTTTTCCCATTTCACACATCTCGTCATGATCTTGGAATCAGCCCAAACGCCCAGACTTTTGCATCATCCCACTGCATCCCCAGGAGCAGCTCTTCTGGCACCCAGCTCTTCTATCCTGTGTTTCAGCGCTCGCTCCGCTCAGCACGCTCATTTCGCAACCGCAGCACTCAGGACCTGCGTCCTGAAGAAGCCGCCCTTTGTCCGCTCAATGACCTGCTGGTATACGCTCTGCGGCGGGTGGTTCATGACGACTGTGCCGGCCTGGTAGTCGATCTTGGCGTCGACGCGTGTGTCGCGGATCAGGTTGACGATCCACTTCTCGCCCTCGTCTTGCGACAGACCGAGGCGTGTGGAGAGGTCCCTGGAAGTGTATTAGCACGACATTCGAGGTTGATTGATGGGAGCTCGCTGCGGTCGCAGCGTCGCTTCGCACGGTACTTACTTGATGTCGATCCTCTGGTGGATCTTGCAGTAGCTCTCCGAAATCAAGTGCCTCGCCGCATCGACAAATGTATCCGCCGCACCCAGCAGGAAAAAGTCGTTCTTGAGAATCTCCTCGGTCTCGCTGAGCTTCTTCTGCGCCTCCTCAAAGTCAAAGTCAATGTACAGCGCCTTGATGAAGTCGGTGACGGGGTCGGTGTACTCGTAGCCCTCCTGCCTGACAATGCGAACCAGGTCCTTGAGCTGGCGCTGGTACTGATTCGAGTTGCGGCCGCGGTTGCGGCCGGTGATGACGGCGGCGGCCAGGTAGCGCAGGATCCATGGGCAGTTTGTCTGGATGGTGTTGATGTAGGCGGGGGAGAAGAACATTTCGGTGAGGGATTCGCGGGCGGGCTCGTGGTTGAAGAGGGGGAAGAGCGACCAGTGGATCAGCCAGGTGCGGTGCTGCAGCTGGGCGAGCGGGTTGTTGAACAGGCGTGTGTCGATCTGCTCCTTGATCTTGTTGATCTCCTCGATAGCGCTGTCCCAGTTGACGGACAGGATCTCGCAGGCCAGCTTGCCCCAGGTGGCCTCACGCTCTCTGTCGTTGTCGGTGGTCTGTCACAGATCATTAGTACAACGTACAACACCAAGAAACGCTACTGGATAGGCAGCCCACGCACCAGCACGCGGAAGCGGTAGAGCAGCTCAGCAGCGTGCGGGTAGACACCGCAGCTGTACTGGAACTGGCCGAACTCGTACAGCCGGTTCACGTCGTCGAGAGTGACGCCGTGGCTCTCCTTCAGGTACTGCAGGTTCTGCGCCTTGTCGGACCGCAGGTTGGTCACCACGTTTTCGTCGTCGAGTAGCTCGGAGATCTTGGCGGTCGCCGCCTCGAGCTCGTCGCGCTTGCTCAGCACCTGCTCGCGCTTCTGCGTGAACTCCGCGGGCATTTCGTCGAGCCCGTGGACCTCCTGGTGCAGCTGGCCAACGAAGTCGGTCATGTTGGTGGGGCTCAGGAGGGCCAGCAGCAGCTTCTTCTGCTCGGGCGTCTGCTCGGCATCCTCGTCGCTGGAGAAGTTGAGCAGCGGGAAGAGCAGATGGCGGTCGAGGTTGGGCATGAGCCGGGGCAGCAGGCTGTACTGCTCGGCGACGGAGCCGCTCGCGGTCGCTGCGTCGGCCATGGTGCGCGGGTGTGTGGGCGGTGCGCGGTGGTGTTGGTGGGCGCGTGGTGCGAAGACTGGCGGCGTCTTTGTGGGCGGCGGTGGTGGGGTGCGCGGAGGTCGAAGGAAAAATGACTGTGCGTAGCGAGCACCCCTGCAACGCTAACTTTTGGTGTTGAAGACATCGCCGCGACGACAGCAGCGAGAGAGTCGCTGCAGCGCCCACACAACTGCTGCCCTCGCCGTCGCACAGGCGTATTGTCCAGGATATAGCCCTCAATGTCGCTCTTCCGCGCCCTCACCGCCCCCAGGGCCGCCGCATACCGCTCCACCCTCCGCTACAGCACTGCGGCACCCTCAGCACCCACATCCTCTGCCTCGCGCGCCGCCGACCTTGCTGCGGTGGAAGCCGTCACCGAGTCCGACTCTGCGCAGGCCCCCGCCGAGGTTCCTCTCCGCCCCGCACATGCCTCGCCGTCAAAGTCCAAGAACCTGAAGACAGCGTCGCGGACAGCCAAGACCGTCCCCTTCACCCCGGCCACACAGCCCCAGATGCCGTTGTCGCCGCCAAGATATCATGTCGCGCGGTCAGCGAACAAGAATCTGCCCATCTACACAGACTACAAGAGGGGCGGCAATCTGCATCTGACAACCGTACGGAAGGTCACAGGCGATCTGCACGCATTGAGGGAGGAGCTGAAGACATGGCTGGCGAAGAAAGACGAGCACGTTACGGTCAACGCGCTGACGCAGCATGTCATCGTCAAGGGGCACCACAAAGACAAAATTGCTGAGTTTCTGAAGGGGAGGGGAATGTGAAGATCTGAGAGGGAAGGCGAGCGACAGACGTCGCTCCATCACACACGAGACGGAAACGATCACACTGGGGAAGATGAAGCATTGTTGTATAATATGTACAAGAGCTAGATCAGCATGGGTTTTGTCGCATGGCCAGGCGCTGTATAAGAACATCACATATATACCTTCACAACTGGGCACCCGGACCATCTCAGTCGATTGGGGAGCAGCCCTTATTAGAGGCACATGGCTAATATGTCCAGTATCTGACCACCATATAACTCCGCTGCTAGATCAGGACTTCGTATCAACACGAAAGATCATCCAGGAAAGAAACCTCAGGAAAAGCCATGCAGAACCACCCTGACCATCATGTCCCGGCGCTCTCCGCTCCATCATGCTCGTGGAAGTCGAATAGAGTCGATGTGGTATCGTCAGGGAATCATCGCGTCACACCAGTGCGCCTCCGGATCTTGCTATCCAAGCCCAGTGCAAGCTGACAGCAGCAGCAGGCGTGGGCATTCACACCTTGTGGCAAACAAGATGCGGCTTACGATCACGCCAGAAGAGTATGCAACGCATGCCGTTCATGCCCTTGTCACCGGCGCCGACGTTGTCTCCTCCGTCGACCTCAGGAACAGCGCAGACGATCAGTCGGCCCACCTCGTTCTTGTCCACAATCTGGCAGTCGACCAAACCTTCGATAGCATCGTCTTCAGACAGGAAACCTCCACTCGTGACAGCCGCATCCTGGATACCGTCCGGGACCCAGCAGGTCTCCTCGCACGACGATGTGTCTGGGCTGCAGAACCACGCGCACTTCTCCGTCTTGCCATCGTTATCCTTCTGACCCAGGACAACCGTGGTCGTACCAGGCCCGAGTGGGATACCCAGTTTATCAGGTTGCGCGTTGGTAGTGGCAAGAAGGTCTGCTGTGTTGGCGATTACGGCGGGTTCGATCATGTCGGCTGTGGAGCCAGAAGGAGGGTGGGCAGGATTGATGCACAGCGGGCGGCACCACGCGTGTACACAGACGATGATGCAAGAGTTCAGCAGAGGTTCCAGAAACTCACGCTTGCCCACTTCCTGCACTGCGACTTTGTTGTTCTCGCTGGTGGGTTGGGTAGCAGCGAGGTCAGTGAAATCAGTGAAGTCGCCGGCCTGGCATGATGTGCACTGGCCTCTTGTTAGCTGCGTCATTCCGCCGGCTGAGCGAGCAAGAGAAGAAAGGTACCTTGTCGCCGTAGTAGCTGCACAAGAAGTTGCGGCAGAAGTCGACATCGTGGTTGTGGCGAAGACAGCGCGCGTACTCGGACTGGCAGGGCGTTGTGGCAGCGTTGCCCAGAATCGAGGGCGGCGCTGGAAGAGCGGTGATGGTGATCACGAAGAAGAAGAGGGCGAGGAGCTTGATGAGGTGAGGTAACAGCATTGTGGTGAGTCGTAGGCGTTGTTGTGATTGTTGCGGGTTGTATGCTTTGTGTATGTGCAATGGTTCTGGAAAATGGCGAAGAGAGAAAAGAGAGTAATGACCAGCGCAGAGGCTTTTGTGGATGGCAGCTGCCACGTTGGTTCGGGTCCAGGTGAAGATGCAAGCACAGCTGCTGTTCATCCACCGCTACCCTCGTACCTCTCACCCGCAACAACACCCTCATTCCCGCACCTATTACGGCGATTGCAGTGCGACATGGATACTCCAAGCAGGTCAACGCGCATTTTGCAAAGCAGCACTATGAGGTGAGCAATAGTAAAATCATCATCTTGTGTCAGTGACTACTAACTTACGCGCAGCTTTCGATCTTTCCTTCATGCTGGCAATCAAAGTTGGACCTGCGACCCTAAGCCAGTCATTTCTCGTTCATGAATCATTCCTGACAACTCGATCTGGATTCTTCCGCCGCGCCATCAACGGAACGAGGACAGAGTCAGGAAAACATTCTCCCGCAAGGCGTTTAGTCGTGGACATGGCAAGCACCTGCAAGATAGAGTCACTGCGCTGCGAAACAGGAGAGTTGCCTAAAGACTTGGTAAGGTATCTACTGGTATCTCTGCGATCGCGAGTCAAGGGTAGGAATGCAGCGAGGAAGAAAGGCGTGGCAGCTTACCTAGAGAAGACAACTGCAGAGCAAGCTGGAGTTGCCTCGAGAGAAGGCGCGAATGAGGAAAATCCTGAATAGCAGATCACTGATCAGTTCAGTCAGTGTAAGATACTGATCCCCCTGCGCTGCGGCGTTCACTGTCATAAGACTCTGGCCAGCGCAACACTACTATGGTGGAGACTTACTCACGTCGATATCGTATCCCAAGATTCCGCAGATTCCTCAAGCATGTTGCAGGTGCTCTGTTGTGCATGTTGACATTGACGATGTGACGGTGAAGTCGCGCCTACGTCACGGCCCCACTCTCGAGAAGGGAAGGTGCGCGTGAAGGACCCTGACAAACAGACAGCTTCTAGCGCCAGCCTACCTTCACTCCAACACCAGCGCCGCCCGCACCCTCCTGCCCGCTGATGAGCTCCGCAACCCATCACAATGGCTTCCGATCTTGCTCCAGAAGCGCAGCCCTTTCGCCTGCTCGACCTTCCGCCTGAATTAAGGAATCGCATCTACGAGCTCATGGTAGTTCCTGGAGAGATTATGCTGCGATACTCCACCACTGAGGAACTCGATCCTGAAGGCTGTTTGTACCAATCTGAAGGATCAGCTAACTCAGAGGGGTGGCCCGTGGACGGTCCCATGCTCAACATTTGCAATGTAAACCGTCAAGTCCTCACTGAGGTACGCCCTATCTTCTACAGCAAGACCCGCTTCTCAATTGATGTGCCAAGTCCGATACCAAAACGCAATTCTGTTGCTTTGGCAAAACGATTCCTAGAGGATCGACCGCATGTGCTTGGACTAATCCGGGAGTTCGAGTTCGAAGTAGAAGAAAGTTACTATGAGAACGGTGAAGGGTATCTGACCGGGGTAGAGCCTGGGGTCTTCGAAGAGCTTTGTCATATCTTGGCAACTCGATGCCATCTCCGGTATTTACGCGTCGAGGTCTGGAGCTGGATGCTAGGCAATTGGCTGGGCTACCAAGAGTCCATAAACATACTCCGTCAGCCAGTAATTCCGTATGACATTCCAGAGTGGATGTTTCAACTCAGCGTGGTGAAGGATCTGGAGGAACTTGACGTGTATTTCCAGCATGGATCGCCCCACTTCGCCAGACGAAACATCGCTGCTCTGAAGCTTCTGCGCTCTACTATGGTGAACGGAGGTGATGCGCTGGAACGGATGGATGGGATCAAGCTACAGCTGATGCACCCTCCAAACGACAACCAGAATCACCAAAGAGTCCTATGCTGCGAGCTATGGATCAAGAACGGGCATTCTGAGCTGGGCCAGGAGAGAAGAGTCAGAGTGCATCCGTACAGCTGGTGCAAACTATGTGGCATGTTTTTGAAGCGGAATGGGTGTGATTGCAGTCCCGATACTGGTACAGATCATTGCCATGTTGGCTCCAGTGGGCATTATCAACTTATCGCCGCCACGGATTTGGAAGTATCGGACAGCGCCGACATTGACAGGAGCTCAACCTACGCGAATCGAGCTACCGTTGATTTGGACCATCTCTATGGATACAACATCTGGGACAGCCGAAGGTGGGGAGGTGGACCGTTGAAGGACTTCCTTCCCAAGGGAGTGACAGAGAAAGATTTCTACTATGCCAAATCATTGGCGGATGGCGGTGTCTTTATTGCTCTTCCAGATTACCATCATGGTAAGGAACTCGCTGAGAGCGATTTTGGAGACACCGATAGCCTGCTCAGCCTCCATTGGAACGACGAAGAAGACAGGGTCGAATACCAGAGAAGTTTGCTTTGAGTTTCATCAGTTGTGAAGATAGAAGTATAGGATATGTACGATACCAATCACCAAACCAACACACTCTTGATCACACTCCCCTCTTCCATCTTCTGCCTCGCCTCTTCAAGCCTCTTCACCCCAAACTCCTTCAACATCTTCCACCGGCAGAATTTCATCCTTACTCCACTGTACCAGCTCAGGCAACGCCTCCACCGGATCTCTATCCCCCTCGATAACCTCAACCAGCTGTCTCCCATGAACCATATGCGTCAGCAAATCCAACTCATACTTCGCCCTTACCGGCTAACGCCAACCTGCAACAACCGCCCATTTTTCTGCAGCGCCTCCATGCACTACCCGAACACCGCAACGTTCGGTGATGTGTCGAGGATATGTGAGCATCCGAGTCCGCCAGGCGTCAGTTTCTTGATCGCAACACTCATATCCTCGCCCTTGAGCCCCTCTTTCGTTGACAGAGGACCGACTGTAGCGCCGCACTGTAAAACTAGATCGATACGCGCTTGTGAAAGGTCGACGGCACTGACGTTCTTCACACCCCGCTGCTTCGCGGCACAAATCCCCGCCAACCCCACGTCTCCGAGTCCTACAACGGCAACGACATCCTCCGGCCCGCACTTTCCTACATGCGTTATCGCGCCTGCACCCGTCATGATTCTGCACCCGAGCAGCGCATAGGCACGTAGTTCGTCGGCGTCGCGGATCAGTTTCGTTATGTTTGCGGCGCAGGATACCTTAACGGGGACGGGGGGATGCGAAGCCGAGCTGCCTCACATGAACAAATTGAACCACCAAGAGTACGAAAGTTGCGCATTTTGTCCCATGGACACAAGACAGGGATTTTGTATGAAGGCTGTGGGTTGTTGAACAATGACTTGAAACTGGGAAGGAATGGGGAAGATATAGAAGGAATAGAAGGCAACCGTATAGGGCGCAAAGAGGCGCAAGTCTAAAAGGTTCTTGTAATTAGATGATGTCGCGTTGTTGTTCAGGACGGCTGTTGCCTCCGTAGCTGATCCTGTATCCAGAGCTTCCTCCTCTTATGTGCTTCTGATGAGGCGGTCAAGCTTCGTGCTCAACCCTCAAATAGACCCCACTCTTTGATCTCGAAGCTCTCCAATATCCTATCCTTGATCTTCTCGCTATCCTTCATCAACTGCGTAACTTCACCCTCGCCCTCCTTGGGCTTCTCATACTCGCCAGGGTAGTGCGGGATGTTGACAGATATCATAAGGTCTGTGCCCTGCTCTTTCAGACGCAGCAGCATGAGATGGATGTACACGAACTCAGGCACCTTGCGATTGGGATTCGCGTTGGGCGGTGGTGTTTGTATGAAGCGGAGTGTGTAGACTGGCTTGTTGCTACAATGCTGTCAGTTGTTGATTTGGGATGAGAAGAGTACCAAGATGATTTCAAAGATCCTGGTGTGAATGTGTAGGCATGTGCACAGAAAC
The DNA here is from genome assembly GCF_010093625.1 of Macroventuria anomochaeta. Classification (NCBI taxonomy): domain Eukaryota; kingdom Fungi; phylum Ascomycota; class Dothideomycetes; order Pleosporales; family Didymellaceae; genus Macroventuria; species Macroventuria anomochaeta. The sequence continues at coordinate 318,427 of NW_022985369.1, forward strand.
ATCGTCAACCTACGAGAAGGAATTGAATACTTACTTTAGCTTCGCCATCGCGGCATGCCCCTGCTCAAGTACATTCGTGCTGTCTTCCTCATCGATGAGGTCGGCAAAATGGTACTGCAGCGCCGCTTCGTCGCTGCCCTTTTCCTGATACTCAAGTATCTCGAAAACGATGGATGAGTAGCCGTTTGTGTCTAGGTAAACCTCCTGATGGTCCGGCACTTCCCGGATCTGGCTGTGTTGTTGCCATATTAGCTGGCGTGTTGCTGATGTGCGGGATGTGGAGGGGACTTGGAATGAGGCTAAAGGAAATCTGAGAACGAACCTTGTGTCGGCAAAATTGGATGGCAGGTCGACGGTGATGGCGCCGCCGTAGAGGGGAGTTTCTGTGAACGACATGGTGTCAGGATTCAAAAACGATCTGGAGTTGAGTGTTCACGGTTGCTTGGGTCGAAGTTATTGCTCGCGCATTTTGGTGTTCTTATGTTGGTGCTCAATATGTCTTGATGTTCCAGTCATTCAGGCTACGACCAGGCAGATTCAGGCATCACAGCAAATGGGTACCTAACGCTCTGAAAGCGCAAGGCATGTACAAGACTTGTTTGTACATTTGTAAGCATTTCTGATGTAGCTGGGGTATCATTTGAACTTTTGTGTCCTCTATAATGCATCGTTTCCCATTTTTTGAACGCCGTGCAATGCATATGCAACCCCCAACTGAGGCATACAACAAGACAGCAAGTCGCCTGCCCGTCGAAGCCTTCAGTAGCCACAGGTCTCCCAAGATGTCCCTCGTTTTCCCAGTGCAGACCTCTCATTCGCATGAAAGTCTTCATCTGCGATCGCCAAACGTCTCGTCGTGGTCGTGCGTAGTGATTTCATCGATATGTTCTGCCCCATACGAAGTGTATGCTAGAAGGCTAGACATCTTCTGCTTCCTTCTTCGTGATCGTCTTCCAGTTCAGGCCGCAACAGCATCGTCGACCTCCATGGGCGCAGGCGCAGCGGTGCGCTTGCCGTTGTTCGTGGTGAACCCCATGCCTGCCTCTGCTTCCTTGATCGAGTACGGTTCTTCCTTCAAGGCCTTCACTCTGCGCACTGTTAGCACGGTCATATCCATCACCCCAACATATCCAAGATCATACCTGCGCTTGTGCACCTTGCCCTTCTGGTGCGCCAGCATGTTGGCCTCACTCTCAAAAAACTTTGCGCATTCTTTGCAGTAGTTCTGCCCCAGACCAGGCAGGTCTTCTATGGGCTTCGCATTCTTGAACTCTGCGAGGTGCTTCTCGTCGCGCAGGTCAGCGTGGACCTGGTCGAGGTCGCGCGTGTGTCTACGCGTCTTCTTCTTGGAGTCTTGTCCCCGGATGGCAGGCATCGTGGCACTGTGGGTTGAATGTGCGGGCTGTATCCGCGGCCGTCGGCTGTTGTCGTGCTGGCTGGAGGACTCGGCTATGGGCCGCTGGCTCGTGCGGCTGTTCAGAGACCTGCAGACGCTGAAGAAATTTCGCGGAATGCGCTCTAGGCCTTGGCAAAAGCAGGGCTGCGCGGAGGCTAATTATGCGCCTGGTCTGGAGACCTCCAAAAAGTGACGTTGCTGCTTACTTTTCCGGATCAATACAGTTGCAGTTGTGGCGCGCTCCCGGTTGTGCACTGCTATCATGCCAATCGCTGCCAATCAAGCTTCTTGGAGTTCCCAGCAGCACGCACGCGGGGTTGGATGCACCGCAATGCCGTGTGACGCCATACCGGATACACATCAAGCACCAGCTCGCAGCTTTTCAGCGCTGCAACCACTCAAATACCTCGTGAAGCACGACTGCGCAAGCAGCGAATTGACACGAAACATCCCCCCTCCCCCCCAAAAACAAACCCACCCTTACACCCACCGCGCCAGCACGTGAAGCAGCGGCCCAGCGGGTGAAGGCTGCCGTTGTATTCGTTTGCGGAAGACCTCGGCTTGCCGCAACAAGCACCGCACGGTCCGTGGAGTCGCTTTAGCAGCCAATCAGGACAGGTCTGATAATCGACAGCTCGAGGCAGCTTCTGACGTTCTTTTCTTCCGCCCTCTCCATCACTCCTCATCTCCACTCCTCCCATCCTCAACCCCATCCAAGATGCAGAGGTTCTCGAGGCTCGGCCGTGTCGGCCAGAGCTTCGCTTCGCGCAGGTCATTGGCTACTGTCAGCGATGCACCGCTCTCCCGCAAGGTCGAGATGACCAACTGGGAGAAGGGCAACTACATCAACTACCAGAAGATGTCAGAGAACCTCAAGATTGTGCGCGGCCGCCTCAACCGCCCGCTCGCTCTCGCCGAGAAGATTCTCTACTCTCACTTGGACGACCCTCACAACCAGGACATCGAGCGCGGCACCAGCTACCTGAAGCTCCGCCCCGACCGTGTTGCTTGCCAGGATGCTACCGCCCAGATGGCCATCCTCCAGTTCATGTCAGCGGGCATGCCCTCCGTCGCGACTCCCTCCACCGTCCACTGCGACCACTTGATCGAGGCCCAGGTTGGCAACGAGAAGGATTTGGCTCGCGCCATCGACATCAACAAGGAGGTCTACGACTTCTTGTCCACATCTTGCGCTAAGTACAACATTGGTTTCTGGAAGCCCGGCTCTGGTATCATCCACCAGATCGTCCTCGAGAACTACGCTTTCCCTGGTGCTCTCCTCATCGGTACCGACTCCCACACTCCCAACGCCGGTGGTCTCGGTATGGCCGCCATTGGTGTCGGTGGTAAGTACAATTGCAATTCCTCCAACCATGAATCAATTGGCTAACGAACAACTTCCAGGTGCTGATGCCGTCGACGTCATGGCTGGTCTTCCCTGGGAGCTGAAGGCCCCCAAGGTTATCGGTGTCAAGCTCACCGGTAAGCTGTCTGGCTGGACTTCGCCCAAGGATATCATCCTCAAGGTTGCTGGTATCCTCACCGTCAAGGGTGGAACTGGTGCCATTGTTGAGTACCACGGACCCGGTGTTGAGTCCCTGTCTTGCACTGGTATGGCCACCATTTGCAACATGGGTGCCGAGATTGGTGCCACCACCTCCGTCTTCCCCTTCAACGACCGCATGTACGACTACCTGAAGGCCACCAAGCGTCAGCACATTGGTGACTTCTCTCGCGAGTACGCTCACGAGCTCCGTGAGGACGAGGGCACCGAGTACGACCAGCTCATCGAGATCAACCTTGACGAGCTCGAGCCCCACATCAACGGTCCCTTCACTCCCGATCTGGCCACGCCTATCTCCAAGTTCAAGGAGGCTGTCAAGGCTAACAACTGGCCCGAGGAGCTCAAGGTCGGTCTTATCGGCTCTTGCACCAACTCTTCCTACGAGGACATGACCCGTGCTGCTTCTATTGCTCAGGACGCCATGGACCACGGCATCAAGTCCAAGTCTCTGTTCACCGTTACCCCCGGCAGTGAACAAATCAGAGGTGCGTCTACGATTCTGGCGAATTTTTCGAAGCCCGGAGGCATTCAGATCACTGACTTATGATTCAGCTACTATCGAGCGTGACGGTCAGCTCAAGACCTTCGAGGAGTTCGGCGGTATGGTTCTCGCCAACGCTTGCGGACCCTGCATTGGTAAGCCCATTGTAGCCAACATACTGCATTATTAGGTCTCAATTAACACTCTGCAGGTCAGTGGGATCGCCGTGACGTCAAGAAGGGCACCGCCAACTCGATTGTCTCTTCCTACAACCGTAACTTCACAGGCCGCAATGACGCCAACCCCGCCACCCACTCCTTCGTTACCTCCCCCGACCTCGTTGTCGCCCTCTCCATTGCGGGTACCCTGAACTTCAACCCGCTCACTGATACTCTCAAGGACGCCAACGGCAAGGAGTTCAAGCTCAAGGAGCCCTCCGGTGAGGGTCTCCCTGCCAACGGCTACGACCCAGGCCAGGACACCTACCAGGCTCCTCCTGCCGACCGCGAGTCGGTTACGGTCGCTGTCTCCCCTACCTCTGACCGTCTCCAGATCCTGTCTCCCTTCAACGCTTGGGACGGCAAGGATGCCACTGACCTCCCTATCCTCATCAAGTGCCAGGGTAAGACCACCACCGACCACATCTCCATGGCTGGTCCCTGGTTGAAGTACCGTGGACACTTGGACAACATCTCCAACAACATGTTGATCGGTGCCATCAACGAGGAGAACGGTGAGGCCAACAAGGTCAAGAACATCATCTCCGGCGAGTACGGTGCCGTCCCCGACGTTGCCCGTGACTACAAGAAGAACGGCATCAGGTGGGTCGTCGTTGGTGACTGGAATTACGGCGAGGGTTCTTCCCGTGAGCATGCTGCCCTTGAGCCCAGGCACTTGGGCGGCATTGCCATCATCACCCGCTCCTTCGCTCGTATCCACGAGACCAACCTGAAGAAGCAGGGTATGCTTCCCTTGACCTTCTCTGACCCCGCCGACTACGAGAAGATCGGCCCCAACGACAAGGTTGACATCAAGGCTACTGAGCTCGCCGTCGGCAAGCCCATCACCCTGGTTGTCCACCCCGCCAACGGTGACAAGGCTTTCGACGTCAAGCTCTCGCATACCTTCAACGAGGGCCAGATCGAGTGGTTCAAGAACGGTTCCGCCCTCAACACCATGGCCAAGAACCGCAAGTAAATGCATGCACCATTTGAGATGAGATGCAACCAACCGCCACTGGGGATGTAGATATGAAGAGGATACCCGGGTACGATGACGAACATGGATAGGAAGATCCCAACTAGGGATGAGAAGCTCAGAACATGAGGCCTGGCAGCCCTTGATTGGATTTGTCGTGCAAGAAGTTTTCTTTATGGCTCTTATCCGGGCTCAATAGGGTTGGGTTCGGCTTGTATTTGTGACGGTGTTAGCATGCAATGTACGACTTCTATTTATTCAGCAATCGAAATGTTCATACGATCTTCAACTCCACGCATTCTGAATCTGCTGTAATCTTCAAAATGTGAAATTCCCAGAGGTTTTCACGTCAGCTGTTGTATCCTTTTCGCCTCATCAAGTCCTTGGCGAACGATAACTTTGATGTGACCGGATAACTCCACACTCCACCGTGCACCAAGTGCTTCATATATAGTCGGACCGAAGCCTGCAGGTCATAATCGCAAATTCCCATGTTCGCAGGATCAGCAAGGGCTGTGGGAAATCACATCTGCACGTGACAAACACCATCGCCATGACAACGGCCAATAACAAACATCAAGACTGACCTCATCACCACGACCAAATTATCCTTGCGCATATCCCACTCGTGATAATTGTGCACACCTGTTGGGCATTCTTTGGAGAACATTCCTATCTGTCGTTCGATTTGTTACGCTCATCTTGACTGCCATTGATCCCTCCAAGTTCGCAGCAATGGCTCGCCTACGCAAACCCAGCCCGCTGGAGCCCAGCATATTCCTCCAGCAGCCAGACCAGACCCGACGATCAAGTCCTAGAAAGGCCGTTCGTGAAGTCAGCTACATTATCTCATCTGACGAAGACGAGGAGAACGTTCTGCTCAGGCCCAAGCCCTCGAAGCGCGATCTCGGAGACCCATCGTTAATCTTCCAGGAAGACCCCTTCTATACATCCAAGTCGAATGCGAGTCCCTCAACTTTGACTCTCACGCCACGAAAGCAACGTATTCTGCGACCCGTCGAAAGCAACAGCCGCCTACTGAGAAAGCTGAGTGATGAGAGTCTCGCGAGTCCGGAGAAGAGGCCTAGGTCTGAGAGGAGGGCTAGAAGGGAGAGGAGTGGGACATATGAGGTCGGTATGGATCTAGGGCGGAAGAAGAACCTGATGTATGCGAAGAGTTTGGCGAGGAGTGTCGCAGGCAGGGAGTTGAAGAAGGCGAGCTCGAGGATCGATGTGCTAGACGATACGGAGTTGCAGAGTCCGAGAAAGATAAGGCAGGAGAAGAAGGAAGTGGCTGTGGAGGTTGAGGAGATCGAGGCCGAGCCAGAAGAGGAGACGAGCATACTCTGCGGGGATGAGGAAGATGTCGCCCAAGAGGTAGAGGAGCAGCAGGTCGAGACGATTGGTACTGAAAAGTCCACAACTGAAGAGCATGAAGAAGAAGAGGAAGATGATGAGGATGTTATCCTGCCGGTCAGATCAAGACAAAGACGGCCGCAAAGACGCATCGATTCTGATTCTGAGTCTGACTACGTAGAGGAAGCCGCCTCAGAAGAAAAGCAAAAGCAAGTAGACGAGCAACCGGAAGAGCCGCAGCCATTGGTGTCTATGCAACCGCATCACAGGAAGGGACACAGCACTATCTCGAACTGGGCGAAGGAAGTCATCGATTTGACAGACTCACCAAAAGCTCCAGACTCATTCGTCCTTCCAGAATCGACACGCGCTCGCTCGTCGTCGTTCGCAGTTTCACGTCCTGCGACATCCTCTTCTGATGGTATGCAGCCATTCCTCACATAGTATGTCACACGCAAAAATATAGTCGTAGCCACCGTTCTGACCAGCTTGTAGCTCTCCTACGCCTACCAAGAAGCGCTCGCCGTGCAAAGCACCTCCGGTTGCACGTCCGACAACTCCTCTACTAGCACCTGCAAGCCCTACGAAACTTGTCTCGCCGTCCAAGAAGAAGCCACTCATTCCAAAAGCACCAGATCTGCGACCAAGCCTCGACGCATTCTGGAACCCTGAAGTCGTCAATGACTGGAATGACCGCCACTCTCCTGCAAAGAAGCTTGTGTCACCAAGAAAGCAGCAATGGCGCGACGACATCACCAAGATGATGGGCGGCATGGATCTCGAAGACGCAAGCAGCAGCGACGAGGCGTACACAAGCCTTGTCACAAGCCCGAAGAAGAAGATTTGCTGTCCTAAGCCTCCGAAGAAAGACGCTCCTAGCGTATCTGAGCCAACCGCCAAGGAGATCCGAGCACAGCGCAAAGATTTTGCCGAACGCAAGCACTCCATCGCAACCTCCTTCCTCGCCGAACTCGACACCACCATCTGCTCCGGCACCATCACCCGCCTCTCCTCCGCAACCGGCGGCATCAAGCTCATCTGGTCCAAAACCCTCAAAACAACCGCCGGCCGCGCAAACTGGCGCCGCGAAGTGATCCGCCTCAAGACCTCCTCGCCCGGTGAGCCCCCTTCTTTCAAGACAGAGGTTAGGCACCACTGTAGTATCGAGTTGGCAGCTAAGGTCATCGACGACGAAGAACGTCTCTACAACGTGCTGGCGCACGAATTCTGCCACCTGCTCACCTTCATGATTAGCGAGATCCGAAATAATCCACACGGCGCCGAGTTCAAAACCTGGGGCCGCAAAGTGTCCGCCGCTTTCGCAGATAGGGGCGTGGAAGTCACAACCAAGCACAGCTATGCGATTGAGTATAAGTTTGTCTGGGAGTGTGTGAGCTGCGGGTATGAGTTTAAGAGGCATAGTAGGAGTGTGGATACGCAGAGACATAGTTGTGGGAAGTGTAAGGGAGCGTTGGTGCAGACTAAACCTGCACCACGAGGTGGAGGTGCGAAGGGGGAGGGGAAGAAGAGCGAGTATCAGGTTTTTGTTAAGGAGAACTTCAGGAGGGTCAAGAGTGAGATGGCAGAGGAGGGGTTGGATACGCAGATGGGGAAGGTTATGGAAGTTGTGGCCAGAGAGTATAGGAAGAGGAAGGAAGTCGAGAAGAAGGAGGGCGAAAAGGACATTGATGAGCTTGATGAGGCGCTTGAGGGGTTGAAGCTGTGAGGTGGATGTTGGACTTCGATCTGTCATGACTTGCACGAAGGCGTTCTTATGGGTGTGTTTGCATAGGATTTGGCATTGCATGTTAGCGCAAGCATTGATCATATTTCTCACACTCTACTCGTGCCACGTATTTATTTCTGAGATGAGATTGAACGAAAGACGCACTAACGCCCGACTTTGAAAGCCATGCCACCAACTTGTGGAGTGGCCGCCCTGAAGATGGCGCTTTTCGGCTCTATACCGTCTTGTCCGAACATAAGACGTCTCAACTACCACTCTCTATTTTGTTCACTGATGGTGTGGTGCTTTTGCTTGCGCTCTAGACCCTTCGCACTGCCCTATCCTTCGCAATGCCTTATCCTTCGCCGAAGGATGGAGTCCTGCCTTCTGTAGGAAAGACAACTGTTGTCTACGGCGGCTCGTCTTCTGTCGGCTCCGTAACCACCCAGCTCGCTGCAACGGCTGGGCTCCACGTCATCACCATTGTCGGTGTGAAGAACTTTGATTTGTCGAAGCGTAGCGGAGCGACCGAGTGCTTCGATCACAAGCATCTTTTCCCGGTCGATCGAATTGTCAAAGCAGTTCGCAAGTCGGGACAAGAGTTTGTCGGCATCGCTGATGCCATCTCGATCCCCGATACCATTGCCACAGATCTCGAGATCCTCGATCACCTCGGTGGTGGTCACCTTGCGCTCACGCACCCTCATATGGATAAAGAGGTATCTGGTAACATTGAGATAGACTGACTGCGGAGCACTCATTGTAGACTGTCTTTTATTGAATACATTGACCAACACTATGGTTTCGCTCAGCCAAATTTCATATTGCGACCCGAGCAAATCCCCCTTTACGTGCTTGCACGGAGCGCTGACGGTCGCGAGTCTTCGTCCATTTCTGCTAACATCCTGACAGAACTGCAACCAGAACTTCAAAAGTAACAAAGTTCGTGCCACTTCAGCCGTATCGCCCGTGGACCTTACTGCCATGACCATCATCGAAGACGTGCACTGCATCTACCTGTACCTCCCTCAATGGCAGAAGCAGCTATCGATACATGACGCAATGCTCAATGGGCAGCAATTGATCTCCGCACAGTGGAGACGTGCCACGACAAGAAGTGAGCCTCTTTGTCAAGAAGTAGAACTATCACATTGATGGAGCTCGAGAAGTCACGTGTCCTTCTCAAGTCTCATAATGCGCTCGAAAGTGGGAGCATTCACCCCAAGAGTGGGCGGCTCCCAGGGCTGCAGTCTGATTGGTTCTTCGATGTAAACGGCCCGCTCTGCACACTGAGCCGCCCCCGCAACTTGGCACAACTATCAGAGGCTCCATCATTATCATCCGCTTGTCAGCGACCCAGTGGATCATCCTGGTATACCCCAGATTATGGGAGACTATCGCAGATAGGGGAGATAGGATACGCTTATGAAGATAGGCATATGCCTGGAACAGACTGGATCGTCCCACTCTCGTGAGACCCATGCCTTGGAGTCCCAGGCCGGCAGCCACGTATGGACGTGCGCATGGGCATGAAGGGAATTCCAGTCCGATACATAACGCGGCCACTCATCATCGTGGCCGATCCCAAGCTACGGGATCCTTCCTTCAAGGGGTAGTCTTTCAACTGTGACCTTAGAACTCACCAACTTGATAGTCTGCCACATATTGAGCATCACCATCGACGTTGCTCAAGGATTGACTCATGGCTACGGACAAGTCCCCAGACTTTGCCATGTCAGAGAAGATGTCCGACCTCGAGAAGGCCGATGCATCGACTCATCGATCACCTTCCACCGTCGAACTGGGTATCAGCCAACCAGTCAATGCTCTTCAGCGCTTCTGCAACAAGCTCGATGCGGTATGTGGTGTCGAGGCCAGAGGCATTGAGAGGATTCCAGAGGAGCTGCGCGAGCGAGACATGTCATTGAAAGACTACGTCCACATGTACACCATGTAGGTATTATGGATCTTTTAGCAAACTCATATACTGACAACACAACAGTTGGTTCTCCATGAATTGCACAGCCAACCAGTTGACTCTGGGTGTACTCGGACCTATCAGCTATGGCTTGGGCTTGAAGGACTCGATCCTCATCTGCATGTTTGGCACCATATTCGGTTCTGTCTGCACCGGTTACATCTCGACATTCGGCCCTCGATCAGGACTTCGCACACTCAACGTCGCCAAGTACACGATGGGATGGTGGCCATCCAAGCTCTGTGTCATTTTGAACCTCGCGATCGAGATTGGGTACGGTCTCATTGACTGTCTGGTTGGTGGCCTACTGCTTTCTGCTGTGAATGGTGGCGGCATGTCTGTCATTGTCGGTATCGTCATCGTTGCACTCATCACCTGGGTTGTGGTTACTTTCGGTATCAAGTAAGTCAACCTCAAATCCTCTTGAGGACCCAACTAACCATGAGTAGATGGTTCTACAAGTTCGAACAGTTCGTTTGGGCGCCCACTGTCCTTGTCCTTTTCGTACTGATTGGCGTTGCTGGCCCGCACTTCGACACCCACACAGCGTCACGCGGAACTGGCGCTGTTCTTCACGGGAACCGCCTTTCATACTTCTTCCTTGTCGCATCCGGACCGCTCAGCTGGTCTTCCGCATCCGCCGACTATGTCGTGTACTATCCCAAGACCACCAACCGATGGGGCACCTTTGCGGCAACAACATGTGGCATTACCACTGGCAAGCTCCTCATTGAGTTTCTCGGCATTGGTCTTGGCTCTGGTCTGCTCCTGAACCCGAACTGGGAAAAAGCGTTCAACGACCACGGTATCGGTGCCCTCGTCGTTGAGTCTTTCAGTCCTCTCAACGCTTTTGGCAAGTTCTGCTGTGTTATCCTGACCGTCTGCATCGCAGCAAACAACATTCCGGGGACCTATGCAGCAGCACTCAACTGGCAACAGCTTGGCGCACCGTGGGCTAAGATCCCTCGTCCAATCTGGAGTACGTTCACCTGCATTGTCTTTACGATCGTCGCTATTGCCGGACGCGACTCGCTGTTTGACATCTTCATCAACTGGCTGAGTCTGATCGGATACTGGACAATCATCTGGATCACTATGACCATTCAGGATGAGTTCATCTTCCGCAAAGGCAACTTTGACTGGGAGATTTGGAACCGCAAGGATCTGCTTCCGCATGGCTTTGCAGCGCTGCTGGCTTTCATCGTTGGCTGGGTTGGTGCTGTCTTGTGCATGTATCAGACGTACTTTACAGGACCTATTGCAGCGCTTGTTGGTAACGGTGCAGATTTGGGACTGCCTGTTGCGTGCGGCTTGACGATGATTATTTACCCTCCTGCTAGGTGGCTGGAACTGAAGTATGTTGGAAGGTAGATGTACCGCACTCAGACCAGATAGTTCGATGAGCATACGCTACAATTATATTTGTAGCATACTTTGCCTTGGTTCGCAATTGGCTGGTCCTGCGATTCATTCAACTGTACTTCGCGATGGTGTTCTTGACCTGGTCTACTAACGTCTCCAGCCCATCATCGAAGTTAACCTTGCCGTTGTCTCTAGTTTCGTACAATGTCCCTCCCTCTGTCCAGATACGTCTCAGCGTAAGCGGAGTCTTCGACGGCCAATCTTCCTCCCAAGCCTGTTTCTCCAACTGCTTCAGCTCCTCTAGTGGAGTGTACGAAACCTCCCACTTCGCACCAATCTGCTTCTCAAACTCCGCAAGCGCCTCCTTGCCTGTCGCTGTGAAGGAGTTGACTTTCAAGATCCTCTCCGAGGAATCGGTTGGCGTCTTGAGAGCTGCAACGAGCAACCTTCCCACATCCTTCATCGTCGTGAAACTAACCTTCTCCTCACCAGTACCTAGCAGCGTTGCCTCTTCTCCTTTCACATTGAATGAACCAATGCGCGGGTCTTTGTTTGGCGCGAAGAATAGGTCTGAGTACGGTCCCGTGACCAGGTAAGTGATTCTCAGCTCCTTAACTTTCTCGCGAATGAACTTGCGTACTTGCAGTTTGAGTTGGTGGGGCTTTTCGTTGGCGGAGGATGGGTTGTATTCGATGTCTGTGCCGTACTCGGAGGGGTAGAAAAATTTGATTGATGAAGAGGCTTCGGCGAGCTTGAGGAGAGGAATTTGGGTTAGGATTGCATTGCGGCCGAGGGCTGAGATGATGGTGTCATAGCCTACAAGCGTGAGCATAACTTCGAGGTGTCGTGTGACTTGGGTAATACCTTCATAGGCTTTCTTGACGTCCTCTTCGGAGTTTACATCACCAACGTTGATGTCGACACCCTTCTCTTCCCATCCATTGATCTCGTCGCGTTTGTTCTTTGCAGTCTCTGGCGAGGTGAAGAGACCAATCTTGTCAAATGCCGACCGGGCGTTGACAATCTCTTCAATGATAAACTTGCCGATGACCCCGGTAGCACCGAATATGAGCACTCTTTTAGGAAGTTCAGATGCCATAGTAACTGATGAATGGGTGACCACGCGCCTCTCAGGACGAGATGCTTCTTTTATAGGATATGGGATTCAACACGTAGGGCGCGTACCGGAGTGGAGATGCGGGGCAAATGAGTACACCACGCTCTGTAAGCACCAACGTCGTGTCGGGTGAAATCGTAGCAACGGAAAACAGATGTCAGTGGTAGGAACAAGCTTTGTTCAGGTACCACGACAGGTATGTGTAATAACTGCGCCAGCGACTGCTCCGCATGTCATCCTAGGCCGGCATCACGTCATCGCTCGAGCTCACATCACGTATTGTCGAACACCAGTAAAGTGAGTCGAAGATTTCAATTCGATCCATGAGTTGAGTCAATGGAAATGCTGTTAAATATGAAAATGCGCCAATTCAGGCTCACACCCCTTTCCGGAACACACCATTATTTAGTGAATGTAGCGAAACTCCGGATGCCTGTAGCCCAGATCACGGATCTGCTCCTCGTTCAAACCGTTGAGGCGGTGATCACGCTTGCCCAAATCGCGTTGCTTGTTCTCCCACTTCGAATAGATTATACCAGCGACAGCCAGAATCAAGACGCAGCATTGACCTGCCAAGTTGATGGTGTGACCGGTTGGGTACTTGGGCGCGTCTTTAGCGACATAAGTCCAGGTTGAAAGGATACCACCAGCTGTGCCGAGCGTAACAACGTATGCGGTCGAGACTGCGCGTACAGAGGGGTTGCCTGCGTTATTGGTTGCCCAAGCAAGGAAACCAGGGCCACCAGGGAACGCGCCAATTGTGATCAAGAAGATACCTCCGTAACGCACGTTCGGATCTGTGACCCATCGCAAAATAGCGAAGCCGGCAATTGCGGGTATTGTGAAGATGGCCAGGTAAATGCCACGGCGGTTGGTCTTGTCGCTAGCGAACGCGATACCGATCGCGACAAGACACGCGCATACGTAAGGAGGAACTGAGTAAAGCTGAGCTTTGGTGGCAGTCCAGCCAAGGTCGTTCAGAATGGTAGGCTGTATCAAACGTTAGCTTTAGCCACACCGTAGCAGTCCAAAACACTCACCATAAATAGAGAAATACCCTGGACAGTAATGTTGATGAAGAAGAATCCAAAAGCGCAAATGTAGTTGGTGATGTTGAACACCGCTCTCTTCACGTGGCGAGGTCGAACCTTCTCGTGCTCTCCAGCTCCAGTCTTTGAGATCAGTCGATCGTGCGCAATCCTTCGCTCGCGCTCATTCAGGAACCAGCACTCTCCTGGGGCTGTCGGCATCAAGAAAGGTGCGGCGGCACCAACGATCAGAGTAAAAAGACCTTCGAAGAAAAAGATGTTACGCCAGGTGTGAATGATCATGGAGGATGCGCCCCATGGAGGAATGCGGGCTAATCTGAAATAATCTGTCAGACCATCTCGATAGTTAATTGGTTTCAATGACTTACCCTGTAGCCAAGAGTCCTCCAAATGCACCAGCCATACTAGCGGCCGAGACGTAAATACCGATGCGGAACAGCAGCTCGTTGCGCTTGTAGAAGCACGTGATGAAGAACGCAAGACCACTAGAGGACGTGAGTCAACGCGACACCGTGCAATGAAATTCACTTACGGCATGACACCACCTTCGAAGACACCGAGCATAGCCCGCGCAGCTAGTAGTCCCTGGAAGCTCTGGACGAAAGCTGTGCAGAGCGAAACGAATCCGAAGCCAGCGACAAGCATTGGAAGATACCACTTTGGTCCGATCTTCTTCAGGAGAATATTGCTAGGTACCTCGACGAACATGTAGACAATGTAGAAGATCGAAGTGACCCAATTAAATCGGTAACCAACAAGGTTCAGGTCCTTCGCCATACCCTGGATACGTGCATTTCCGACGTTGGCACTATAATATGTCAGAACATGCTGGTGGCGCAAAGCTCTCATACACACCGGTCAAGGAAGCACAACAAGTAGAGAAATGTAGTCAACGGTACAATGACTCTGTCCAGCTTTCTTCGGACGGCTGTCTCTTCTTCCTCAGTCCATGTGAACTCATCAGTGGAGCGGTCACTGGGTGAGGTAACTCCGCGTTCGTCTTGCGCTTTCATGTCAGCTCTCGTCGATGCCGAACCGGAGGCGTAACTTACAGAGGACAGACTGCCCTTTCTCTGCGCTTGCAGACTCATAACCTGCCATGATGATGAAGTCTATGAGTGTTCTTGATGGATGGGAACGATCAAAATCTGTGAAAACTCCTCCGTTGTCGCACTGTGGCCCCACACAGTCCAGTCCGTGAGTCAGGGGTGTAACCCGTTAGTCTGGGGTCAAGAATCTGGGGAAGAGCACAGTCCATATAAGAATAATGGCTATCCGTTACAGCTTGCCTCACTGCCTTCCCAAGCGTAATCACGGCGTAGAACCAGAATATGAGTGAAAGATTCGGCAGTTGCTCTGAGGCAGAAAGGATCGATTCGGGCCTCGACTAGCTCCAATGGTTCATTCTTCCGCGGCATGTGGAGAGTGTTCGAGCAGGGGCTCTTCACCGTGCAGATGCTTACCGAGTCCATATAAGACCTGCAGCGAACACCGCCAGCATGAACGGCGTTCTTTTTGGTTGGAACATTTTGCGGGGCAGCTCCTTGGCTGGCATGGGTTGACTCGTTGCGAAGCATGGGTGGCGGCCTGGGCTTGATCATTTCGAAGCGCCTCTGCTTGGCAATGCGGGAACGACCTGTTGGCGTCGGTACAAGTAGCGAGTTCGGCAGATGGATACGACGCTGTCCGCATCAGCTGGGCTCAAACATCACGAAGGCTAGGATTTGGAACATCAGAAGTATTCTGACATGTCTTGAAAAATGGATGTTGTAGGCGCTGTCGCGGTATGCAGTTACGCGCACTCGTGGTGAGGGGTCATCGTGAATCGAAGGGCCTTATTTCGGCGTCGAGGCAAGAACTTTCATCGTTGATCAAGAAAGGCTGCCAAATATCCGCGCAACTGAGGGTGAGCTCTTGGCGTAAGTGCTCAGAAAACAGTTGTTCGTCTTGTGCTGTGTCACCGTGTCAAAGCTGTCAGTCGCTGAGAAATGAAAGGAAGGAACTCTGTGGATGGTTTGGCTCGTGCGCTGGAGTGAATCATCATCGACCTTGGAAGTCTTCACCACCCAAACTGCAGCAAAAACCATCGCGAACCATTAAAACAGCAAGACCAATTCAAATGCACTATCAAGTTACCCCATACGATTCGCTATACTCTCCAAGCCTTGTCCAAGCCTTCCTCTCAGCTCCTGCATCATGTCTCCAAAAACGGTGGTATCACAGGCACTTTCTCAGGCGTCGAGTTTGCATTAAACAGCTTGGTCTATTTGGGCGGCTTCGATGGTCTTGATGGCTTTCTTGTGGTGTCTTGCTCCTTCACCGCAGTTGAACATGGGTGAGTATCCTCGGTTTTGGTAACCGGCGAAGACTCATGGTCCCGTGACCTTACCTCTTCAGATACTCCAGCCAGATGTCGAACATGATCGTTTGACAACACAGCGGAATCTTTATTGTTATCGTCCGGAGTTACCTCCACATTCTCCTCATTCTCTGACCACCACTCGTCATCGATTTCGGCAGATGCATCGTCCAAATCTTGATCCTGTGCGGCGGCAGTGCCTTCGCTTCGTACCATTGCGAATGCAAGAGTCGCAGCTACAGCTGTGTCAGTCTCTTGGTACTCTTTCAGTTTTTCATGCAGCATCTGGTGCTCCAGTAACGCGATCTGCAGCTTCTCTTCCAGGTCTAAGAGAGCAGTGTCCGCCTCTGCATTTTGTGCTTCCATTTGAGCCAGCCGCTCACGTTGCTGAGCCATAAATGCAGTTGCTTGAAGGTCATATTCTTCGTTCTGTTTTCGAATGTCTGCAATGGTGTCACGGAGGTCCCTGACTTCTCTGATGCCCTCGTTTTCTAACCTCTGCAGCACGTCATCGCGCTCTTCAATGGTCTCGATAAGGTCCAGCTCGTATTGTTCGACCTGACGTTGTAGATCTCGCGAAGCTGCATATAAGCCTTGTACTTCTGCATCGCGGTTGACTAGCTGTTGGCGTTGGCAGGCTCCGCACCTCACGTCTACTCTGGTGGAATACTGCACATGGTAACGACAGTCTTTGCTCGAGATTGCACTGTTATTGGGTGTGTATGAAGACGTAGCTTCGTGCCGACAGATATATTTCTTCTTGATCTCAACGTGTAAGCTGGCGGTATATTCCTGGATTGCGTTTGCTCGGATCTTGCGGACGTTGCTCTCGATGGTCTTGATGCGTGTTCGCAATGTCTGGTTCTCGACGTCGATCTTCCGACAACAGTCTCCGCACTCATTGTCGTCGGTTGCATGTGATTGCTTTGTACGCTTGCACTTGCTCTCGCCGCAAATCAGTTCGATTTCAAGACAATGGCCGCAACGGTACCTGAGAACAAGGTTAATGCACATGATGTTGTACTCCTCCTGCGAGGGTTCTGGAGGTGAGAAACCTCGAAACGACAACAGAACTCCCCATTTAAAATCCACAAAGAATAGATCGATCACCTAGTAACCATTCAACACGATTGTCATTCACTGAGGCGCTATGAATGCCACATGTTCACAAACCATTGAAACTCTTCACGTCAAACCACACACGTTTCGCACACGAAATTGTAGGTCTGACCTATTGCCTTGGTCTCCCTTATCATCAGAGTCAGACCGGCGGTACACAAGACTGCAATCATGTTCAAAAATATCCCTCCTCTCCCTCAAGCACATTCTTAACCTTCAATTTCCGCTCTTTCATAACACGATCGACATCGCGCTGCAGTTCATGACTTAGAGAGATAAACAGTCAGTCTGTGACAGTATGCGGGCCCTCCTCAGTACAGTCGTTCGCTATACAGCTGACTTCCATCTCCTGAGTAGTCCCTAGTCCCTTTGCTCTTCACCACCTCAATCTCACCAGCGGTGTTGAGACGCGTGCTTGCTTCCGTGTAGCCGATGAGAAAGACCATGTCTTCATCATCGTCTTGGGCAACAACGACATCATAAGTCTTATCGCGGCCGTATAGGAAGCGTGCATGGGCTTTGGAAGTCAGTTTAGGCAATCTTTAAGTGAGCAGTGATGTGTGCAGTTACCGTTGATGATCGTGAATACATTCTTCGACTCAACGATGCTGGCAAGTGCATTCTTGCGTTTCATGGCCTGCTCACGAGCGCAACCGATTTCACTTCTGTGTTCTACGACTTGTAAGCGGTAGCCTGCAAGCATGGTGATACGTCGGTCGATTCCTAGTAGGAACATTGCTTCAGGCCAAATCCTCTCTATAGTCACACGGTTGTTTGCTGATGCGATGGAGAAAAGTCTGTCTGATTGCTTAATGCAAGCAAAGGACTTGATCGATACCGCCACAGCAAGGTATCATGATGCAAAACTATGTACGAAATAATGCAGGACTGATGATGCGCCGGGAACGCCCAACTAATGCTAAGTGTCCACGCCCTATCTGGAGAACGTCTTGCTTCTCCCAGCAACTTCCTTCTGCGTCCTCGGCAGCCCCTTAGGCGCATCCGTGAGGCCTGCAAAACCTTGGAAGCCCCTCTTCTTCTTGTCCTTCTTATCCTTCTTCTTGTCTCTCGCATCCTTCTTCGCTTGCTCATCAGCGGCATGCAGCACCGTTGGTGCATTGGCATAATCAAATGCAGGTTCGCCGGCATCGTTGAGTGACGCAGCTTGCGCTTCCAACTTCTTCTGTTTCTTCTCGGCTTTGCGTGCGGCCTTCCTGGCGGCCCGCGCGGCCTCTTCGTCGTCTTCTTCGTTTGCGCCGTCCAGAATGATTTCGTCGTTCGTCATGGGATCGAGTGCAGGCTTTGCTGGGGTTCCAGCCTCCGATGCTTCTGCCCGCTTCCTCTTCTTGCCACCAAGCTGCTTCACAACGAACATGTCGGTTCGCTGATCTTCTTGTGGCCTATCCTCCTTAGGGACGTATGTGTGTCGTGGCTTCTCGGCCTTGGGCGTGTTGGTGTCAGATTTGCCGTTGGTATCGGCAAAGATTTCGGCGGTCAGTGGTGGTAAGGGAAGGGCAAGAGCAATATCGATGGTTCGCTGCCATTCAAAAGCTGGAGCTGAGGACCATAGCCCACCCCAGAAATCTGAAGCCGACATTCTCTTCGCTGGTAAGGCAACGCTGCTTTGTAGAGGTGCCGGTTCAGCGGCTGCCACGACAGGTTCAGATGCAGTCTTCTTCGGGGTGTCCGACGCATACTTCGCAGCCTTCTCCGCTTCCCGCATGTCCGCAATCTTCGTTAGGACATCGCTCAGCTCGGGTCCATCGATACCGTCCTCCTTTGCTCGCGCAACAACTCTCACAAGCTCATCCGCATGAGCGCGAACGAGGTGCGAGACATGCTGTATAGCTGTAAAGAGCGCCGGCTTATCCAAAGGCATCATGCGCGCTATGCTGAACAATGCGTGATTTGGCATGATGAAGAATGTGCTCTCGTCCTCCTTTCGGCTTAATTCATCGCGCCATTGATGTACTGCCTTGAAAACAGCAAATTGCTGTGGCGTGAACGTGACGGGTGATCTCGAGATGACTTTGTACCAGCCAACGGGTCCGAGACCTAACTCGCGGTCATATACCGGGTGCTCATATCGCTGCAGGGCATATTCTTTCGACTTTTCTTGCACATCGTGGACCTTGTTCTTCTCAGGGTCCGAGATGTCCGATTTGTCCACCAGTTCGTTTCGCATCTTGTCATACACGTAAAGTAGGAAATGGGTATCTGCGCGAGCATAATCGAAGAGCTCCTGGCTCAGCGGTCGTGTTCGCCAATCGGCCATCTGATACTGTTTCTGCGCCTTGAAGTTGACGTGCCTCTCGAGCAGGTATGCCAGACTTGCACCTGGGTAGCCCAATGACCGTGCCGCGTGGTATGTGTCGAATAAGCCAACCAGGTAGAGTCCGAGATCACGCTGGAGCCACATGACGTCCATATAGGATCCGTGCAGAACCTTCAGGATACCAGGGTCTCCGAAGACTTCGTTCAGACATTCCAGCTTCCGTCTCCAGGGCTTGAGTGTGTCCACAATCCAATCCTTTTCGCGTGTGCTGATCTGCATGAGGGATACCATGCCAATGTATGAGCGATTGTCGTGGTGCTCCAGATCGATAGCCATCTCTTTCGCAGTCTTCAACTCAGCTAACATATCTTCGACGGCCTCAGGTGTGTCCACAAATGTCGCGGTGGTTTCCTCGAAGGGTGGGTATTGCTGTGGTTCCACATGTTCGTAGACGGCTTGTGGGTATTCGTAGGTCTCGATTTCGATCTGGTAAGGATGAGGGTACTGTTCTCGGCCTTTGCTGTCCTTGAAGGTCTTCAAGCATTCCTCCAGTGGAATCTTCGCATGCGGCTTCGTGACCAGCAATGGGCGGAAGCCGCCAGTTTCGTCGTTGGTCGGCACATTTTCGAATGTGAGCTGTGGCTTTGCGAGGTGTTTCTTCTCGGCGATATTGGGTCGTGGCTTCACAGCAGCCTTTATATCTGTCAGCAAATGTGTGCACGACACCCGTTCGTCCTCCTTACCTGGTCTGCGCTGGGACTCAATCGCTTCACCACCCCCGTATACTCGTCAAGGCTCGTGTCGGCCTTCTCAAGCAAGCTGTCGATGACATCAACGACCGCCCTCCAATTGCCGTCTATGGATTCGACGTCGGGTAGCTTGGGACCTACAGCGTCCGAGCTCGCGGCAGCGTTCTCGAGAAGGCGTTGCGCAAGATGGAGAAGGCGCCCATTCTGCGTATCGAGGGTTGCACCCACATCTGGGTTGAGCGACCTTTGAAAGGCAATGTCTGCGCCTGCAATGCGTGTCGCGGACCGTGTTGTCGAGACCAGGGCCTTAGAGATCTCGTCCTGCAGTGATTTGAAGGATTCCATGACGTCTTCAATGGCTGCGCATGCTTCGGCGGTGGTTGGAGTGGCTATATACAGCACAACGTCTTTGTTGACGCAGGCTATGTCTGGGCGAGAATGCGCAGTGTCGCAACTTTCTTAGAAGGCGCCGCAGAAATTCAAGGTCTTGGCGCGACTATCGATAAGAGCTGTAGGCAGGCGCGACCTTCACTCGCCGCCGGTGGGTCTTTCTCCGTTCTACACATCCAACATCATGTCTGCATCGTTGGCACCAGAGTGTAACGAGGTCAAGGAGTATGTATATATTGATGTCCATTGGATACGTAGTCACTGATGAAGAAAGAAAATATGACAACTGCTTCCTGAAGTGGTATAGCGAGAGTATGATATACTCTGGTGCTCACGCCGACTTCGCTGATCGAATCCAGAGTTTTTGAGAGGCACTTCAACTTCAGATGAATGCAAGCCCATGTTTGACCAGTATGAGAAGTGTCTATCAGTAAGTTATCCAAGCAAGTAGCAACGATTCTGAACTCACCTTTGCGACAGAAAGCCCTGTCAGAACGAGGCATCGACAAGATGCTGAACGAGGTCCGACAAGACAACAAAGAGAACGATGCAGAGCACATGAAACCGGTCAGTCGATCTCTTCAGTCCACATGGGTCAAAGCTAAACTATCGCTATAGAGTCGGTAACCTCCTTCCGAACATTCACTGAGGAGCTACGACTGTATATTACGCATTTTGACACTCCAAAGCGAATGCCGAAGCCTGTCACGTCTGTACTATATCCTTGCATAATATTTCTTGACTTCCGTATGTTCGTATTGTCAAGTCCATAGGTTCACGTTCAAGTTTCAAGATTGGCCACCCTTCACTGGGCTTTCTGCGTTGTCGAGTCGTTTTGCAGAAGACTGCCACCATCAACTTTGATATATGCAACGACCACAAACTTTCCTTTCTAACTTCCTAATATCCACGATGATCCAGACCTCAAGAGGTTCTTCGGGTGATCCACATCCCTAACACCGCGCTAAATAGAAAGCTAGATCCCTGAACGACGTCACCACACCGAAGTAGCTCTGACCAAAACATCTGAACTCCTCACTTCGAAAAGCTTCCAGCCATCCGAACAGCTTCATCGCCAGTCCTGCACTCCCCCAATCTACTCGACGAACCTCTCATCATTCACAATGGCGACCAAAATCGGCCTTGGCGTCCCAATGCCACTCCTTGCCCCCGCGACCGCAACCTGGGCCGCGCCCTTCGCTGCATACTACGTATTCCTGCAGAATCGTATTGTGTACCACCGCCTGAGCTCGAAGACGTACGCTCCCACTCTTTTACACACACTTGGTAGTCCAGCTTACTCACGACATGAAGATACATGGGCGACTCCACCGACAGCACGCAAGGCACCAACGACCCGCTCTACGTCGCGACACGCGCGCAGCTCAACTTCGCTGAGAACGTGCCTCTCGCTCTCGCTATCGCTCTGCTTGCCGAGCTCAACGGCGCGAACAGGACCTATCTCAACTGGGCACTTGGGGCGCTCTTTGCGTTCAGGGTTAGCCATGTCGAAGCCGGCCTAATGATTAAGGACTCAACGGGCCCAGGAAGGATTGTAGGATACTATGGGACACAGACGGTGCTTGTTGCGTTAGCTGGGTACTCTGCATATTTGGTTAAGGATTTCTTGCAGATCGCAGCATAAGCACTCAATATGAGCGGTCTGGTAGAGAAGATCGGGTGGGGCGATGAGTTGAGAAGATGTTGGACCAAACATAAAGCGCCATGGTCAATTGAAGAATATGTATTGTGTAAGAAAAATATATGTACAAGAGATCGCACTTCACCTCTATCGCCGGCACGCTTGTCCATCCGCTGTGAACCGAGAGGATTGGTACGCAAGAAGACACCAACAACCGGGCCCTCTCAACTCAGGATCAGCACACATCGGCCAAGGTACTCTTCAGAGGACAAAAACTCGCTGTCAGTAATACAAACACCAATAGAAACGTCATCCCTGTCGACGACCGTGCACACCGACAGCGGGTTTGTCTCCTCTGAAGAGCACCACGACGATGCGTGCTAAAACCAGCATCAAGGACACCGATAATTAGGTCTTGCAGACTCTAGACGACGAGTCTACCAGCCGCGAACGGCCTTGAGCTTGCGGTACCAATCCCTCAACATCCAGGCGTCGAACTCGGTGATTTCCATCGCGGAACCAGCCATCATGATAAAGCTGGTCTGGCCGGAAGGAACCCAGTCGTAGAAGTCGAGCAGGCCGAAGCCGTGACCCATCTCGTGCAGGAGGATGTGGATGTTGTCCGAGTCGAGGTTGTTGAGGACGTAGTCGGGACCGAGCTCCTCGCCCCTGTGAATGTTGTTAGTAAGTGTAGAGATTCATAGCGCAGGGTGATCTTACCAGTTGTAACCCCAACCACCCATCTGGCCCTCAAGGCTCTTGTCCAACCAGAGCGAGATGTCGTAGCGGCTGTCCTCGCCTCCAGGGCACGAGCTGATGCCGTTGGGGTCGTCGAGGTGCGCACCGCGGTAGCAGCGGGAGTCGCACTCTGGGACGCCGTCGGCGTCGGTGGTGGTGTAGATGTCGAGGCCCGAAGTGGAGCCTTGGATCAGGCTCTTGTCCTTGACAGCGTAGCCGACGGTCTTGACGGTCAGATTGGTGAGCGGGAAGCCCTCGAAGCCAACGAGGACATCGAACCACTTCTGCAGGGAGCGCTGGAGTGCGGTGGTAATCTTGGTGCGGTCGGCGGCGGTGCTATTGTGAGCGTCTGTGTTCCAGCGGACGCAGTAGTTGATGCTACCGTTATTGGCGATGAGCTGGTCGGTGATCCAGTTCTTGTCCTGGAGACCGTCGGGGTTCTCCTTGAGAGTCTGCTTCCAGACCTGATCGAGGGCAGTGACCATGGATGAAGGGGGGTTCCAGGTTGTGGCCTTGGCGATCGTGGCGCGCGAGGTCAGGCCGCGAGCGAAGATGGCTTCAGGAGCCTCGTTGGCGCAAAAGCGCTTCTCGCTGCCAATGTGCTTGATGGTAGGGTGTGCCAGCGCACCCATAGCAAGGGCCGAAGCGGCCATAAGCTCAAACTTGACCATGACGAAGTGAAGAACGAGTGACTGAAACGAATGTAATGCTTAAGAAAAGACAAGTGAAGGTATGAATGGGAAATGCTTGGAGGTGGAAATGCCTATGTATATACTTACGCCCCACGACGTTGAATACGAGCATATACAGGCTACCATGCACCACCGCCGAAGCCACGCAGGAATTCTCCGTCCGCGCGTGGCCAAGGGAAATTCACGATAGAATTGAGGGGGCGCTCTGCCGCTGCGTTGTGGAGCAATGTCTGTCAAACGATGAGGCTAGATGTTTCATGGAGATGACATTCCCTTTTTGGGGTGACAGATGAGCAGCAAAAGGTGCGTGCGACCACTTCGAAAGTTGCCCACCGGAGGGAAGCACATAAACGCCAAGTCTCCGTCCTCTAAACATGCGATCAGGTTGTTTCCTTCGGTCATGCATGGAACCATGCGCAAGGCTGGAGCGGTAAACAAGACAGGATTGTTTGATCGACGCAGGGTGGAGGGCGTGACAGAACTGTGAATGCGAACCCGGTGTAAATGACCGGAGGGGCGTCCGATACTTCTTCTTCGAAAGGCAGGTCTCTCCGGTGTATCGATTAACATGTTGGTGAGTATTGTAGGTCGTACGTGTCGTGGTGGTACTGCTGCCCTCAAGATACTCGAGGCCTTGAAATCAGTGTACTAAGCACACACTCTCGCTCCCAGTGGGGATTGAGACGCAAGAGAACCAGACACTGCTATGAGCTGGTATGGCTGTCACGATCCTTAAAGTAAAGTGCAATATGCAGGTGTGTGTAGGTGAAGTTGTGGTATAGTGGAGTCTCAGCGCCAAGCTGCTGCGGCGGACTGCTGCTGTGGCTGTCGTCGAACCATTGGCTAGATACCCGCCATTCACCCCAACTCCCACGCCTCAATCTGCACCTCTTTCGGGCATAGGGTGCTTCGTCATACGTCTATCTGTCTTTACCCCCCAGTTTCCCGAACCGTGCGCAACCGTGTTTCCCAACTATACCAGCAGATCTCCATCAGCGGCGGCAATGGAGGCAGCATCTGCGCGCATGGCCGCCCGCGACCGCTATGGCGCGTTTGGCGAGGCACCCACCTCTCCGCTGCAGCGCTTCATATGTACGTACACGGCAATTGAGGTGTGGGCGATCGTAGTAGACTGACTGTGTAACAGTGCAGGCGTGCGACCCGCAGAACTTCGAGCCAAACCTCGCGCTGAACCTCGAGATCACCGACCTAATCAACCAGAAGAAGGGCTCTGCGTATGGACACACCGCCGAAGCTTGGACAGAACAGGCGGCTCACCAACATGCAGGCCTCGAGAAGCAGCCGTGTCCATAGTACACTATGTCAACCACCGCAACCAGAATGTCGCCCTACTTGCGCTCAGTGTACGAAAGAGCTACCCCCCCCCCCTCCCATAATCGACTCAAAGCTCACCTCATACAGCTCCTCGATATCTGCGTCAAAAACTGCGGCTACCCGTTCCACCTTCAAATCAGCACCAAGGAGTTCCTCAACGAGCTCGTCCGCCGTTTCCCCGAGCGCCCACCGGTGCACTCGTCGCGCGTCCAGAACCGAATCCTCGAATTGATCGAAGAATGGCGGCAGACAATATGCCAGACATCGCGGTACAAGGACGATTTAGGGTTCATCAGGGACATGCACAGACTGCTGAGCTACAAGGGGTACATATTCCCAGAAGTACGCAAGGAAGATGCAGCCGTCTTGAATCCAAGTGATGTACGTCTGTTAGTAGGAGTATAGTGAGGGCATTATACTGACCGCAGGTAGAACCTTCGATCCGCCGAGGAAATGGAAGCAGAAGAACGAGAAGCGCAATCTGCGAAGCTCCAAGAGCTCATTCGTCGCGGCGGACCTCAAGATTTGCAGGAGGCCAACAAGCTTATGAAAGTGATGGCTGGTTACGACCAAAGGAACAAGACGGATTGGCGCGCAAAGGCGGCTGAAGAAGTTGGTAAGATCCAACAGAAGGCTAGGATACTGGAGGAGATGCTGCAGGGTTACAAGCCTGGAGACCAGCTCAAGGAGGGTGACGTTTTCGAGGAACTCGCCAGTGCTCTGCAGAATGCGCAACCCAAGATCCACAAGATGTGTGAAGAGGATTCAGAAGACACAGAGGCCGTGGCCAAACTATTCGAAATCAACGACAGCATACATCGCACAATACAACGATACAAGCTGATCAGGGACGGCGATATCGAGGGCGCGAACAAGATACCACAGGGCACATTGGGACGCAGTGGTGCTGGAGTCTCGAAGGGTGCAAACAACCAATTGAACCTGATCGATTTCGGCGACCCAGAACCTGCGCCTGCTCCTGCAGTAGCAGAGTCGTCCGGGGCGGCTTCAGGGCAGCCAGCTGGCAAGGGCAACGCATTGGAAGACGACCTGCTAGGGTTGTCTCTGGGTGGTGACAGCTATGGTCAATCGGGCAGCATAGCGCTTGGTGGTTCGAACGGATCAGTGCTTGGTCTGTCAGGAGTGCCAGTTCCCCAGCAGCAGAAGGCCTCCAACCAGGCAATCACCGACCTCTTCGCATCAGGGCCACGCTCAGCACCACCTCCACAACAGATATCGTCCCCACCGCCATCTGCCACATTCTCACCTGGTCCTGCTCAGCCTTCTCGCACGCCAGACCCTTTCGCTGCTCTCACAGCAACGCCTCGCCAAGGCTCACCTTTCCAGTACCAACAGTCAGTTAAACCGCCGGCACCTTCGTCTGCTGCAGTCGACCTCTTAGGCGGTGATATCTCTGGACCAACTTCTAACTTGGCTCAAAGTAGCATAAGTGCAGCCAACGACGATGATGAGTGGACCTTTGCATCCTCCGTACCGGACAGCTCCAAGGAGATCACAGTCGTCAACTCGAGTATTAACGTGCTATTTAACATCTCGCGTGAAGCCGACACAACTCTGCTGATCAACTCTCGGATATCGAATAACACACCACTGCCGATATCCGGTCTCACTCTGCAGGTTGCAGCATCTAAGGTAGGCTAAAACTAGTCACAATATATCATACATAGCTAACACAACATAGGGTGCGCAATTGCAACTCGAACCTCAGTCTGGCGTTACGCTTGCGCCCAACCAGAAGCACGGAATCACACAAAACATTCGGGTGAACAACGTCCAAAGAGGGAACGGAAACAGTGTCAAGATGCGGTGGAAGGCCTCTTACTCTCTTGGTGATCAGCATCAGAGCGAACAAGGTGAAATTGCCAGCTTAGGTGTCTTGTAGCACGCTCGGCACAAAAGTTGGGATTCTGCTAGATTAGCGCATTGATACCTGCAGTCACGAACACGACCGCCGATAGAGGACTTGTTCGCAATTTCTGGCCCAGTTCATGATGAAGTGTGAAGTTTGATGTGGAAAGAGCATCCCACCAGGACGTCATTGGACCCTTGTTCACTAGCGCCATCGATAATTATCGTGAAGTCAATCATCGTTTGCCCCTCCAAACTTCAACAACCCCACCACTACACGTTATTTCTGCAGAGCAACGCCCCAACCGTCCACCATGCGCCACAAGAAAGACTTCAAGCCCAACAACAAGTATGCGAACCGAGGAAAAAGGCCCGTAGGTGCTGGTCCACCACGTCCCCGCCGTAACTCTGAGTCCGAAGGCGAGAATGATGCCGAGGCTCCTCGTCCCAAGAAGCCCAACTTCAAGGCCGCATGTTGGGATCTAGGACATTGCGACGCGAAACGATGCTCTGGAAAGAGGCTCATGCGCCTGGGCATGATGCGGGAGTTACACGTTGGTCAGAAGTTCGCGGGTGTGGTAGTCAGTCCTAAGGGCAAAAAGATTGTGTCGCGCGAGGACAAGGAGCTGCTGGATCAGTACGGCGCTGCTGTCGTAGAAGCAAGCTGGAACAGGATCGACGAGGTGCCATTTGGCAGGATTGGTGGCAAGTGCGAACGATTGCTGCCATACCTTGTTGCGGCAAACCCCACCAACTACGGAAAGCCTTGGAGACTGAACTGTGTTGAGGCTCTTGCGGCGTGCTTCTACATCTGTGGTCACCCAGAATGGGCCGAGGAGATTCTCTCGACATTCTCGTATGGCCGGGCGTTTTTAGACATCAACGCTGCGCTGCTCAAGCGCTACGAAGCGTGCGAAAACGAGGAGCAGATCAAGAAGGCGGAAGAGGTTTGGCTTGCAAAGATCGAGCAGGAGTATGAGCAAAGCCGAGCCGAGAAGGAGGATGGTGCTGAGGATGATGTCTGGGCTGGCGGAAACCAGAACAGGAGAATCATCGATGAGTCGGATGATGATGATGACGACGACGACGACGACGATGAAGACGAAGACGAAGATGAAGTTGACCCGCAAAACCCATACGGCCTCCCTGAATCTGAGGACGACGAAGAAGAGATGGCAGAGTTGCGCCGGCGTGTCCTAGCATCGAAGCCCTTCGCCAACCCATCTTCGAAGCACACCGATGAAGACGAGGAAGATACCAAGAAAGCCCCCGAGCGTATACCACGCACTGAGCCTGCGCCTACAAAAGAGGAAGACGTTGACAACAGCGATGTATCGAACCCTGATGGTGCGGATGATGACGAGTTCGACTCCTTCATGAACGCGCAACCCACAACAGATAGGACTGGTATCACGGGCAAACAGAGGCAGAAGGTACTGGATAAGCAGACGGCTACCTTCTCCAGTGGCAAAGTCAATGCTCCCAGCCGGCAGGGTTACTGAGAACGTTGAATACACACCGTGGAAAGCTCAACGGAAAATTTAAGCATGAAACGCGGATATATTGTCCGCGTTCAATCAATACTCCTACCCATTATCGCCTACTCCAGAGAGTCTAGCTTTGACCTTGCTCGAAGACCCTGCACCAGTTCGCGTCGAACAGTTCACGGACTCTCGGGCTGTGCTTGACTCGAGGAGGCCAGCAACCTCGGTTTGTGCCGTCAACCAATGCGCCTCAAACGCTACCACAACCATCTGACAGCAACAGGTCGGCGACGATACAAATCTTATTGCTGCAACGACGCGTTAACTATGGCATCATTCACACTGGGCGACAAATGAGATACCTAGGTACCTCCTCTAGGGCAAACACTCCTGATGAGGCTGTACGTGAAAGCAGACTTTGACCTGGAGTGGCCGTATGCACAGATAACAGATAGGTTAGCACGCTCGAATTCTGGTATACATGCGCCGTGCAACCATCACTCGCTTCGTCGAACGCTGCACCGAACTCTGGAAGACCCGCATCGGTCTAATCAATCCAGCAATTCCGCCGATCCTTACCTGAAGGGAAGAGTGAAACATCCAGGAAAGGCAAGGCTGCAACTCAATTCTAAGAATTTGCAATAATTGAGTTGGCTTCGGTCCGTAGTTCGCGATGTTGTGCCGGCTGCGTTCGTATCTTGTCTAATCGCTTGAGATTTAACGCGAGTGATAAATGCTCCGTTGTGATTTGACCTGCAGAGAGTGGCGCATCTCGTGTTCGGCTCACCACCCGTCCCTGGACGTTTGAAGACGCCATCGCACGTAGAGGCCGGCGGCAGAGGGTGTAGTAGACCTTCCCTTGATGAGGCAGCTAAAATATAGCGTCTTAGCACATGTACGCAGGCAGTACACAATGTACGGGTAGGATTAGCTCAATATGTTAGGTCACGGGGTCCAGTTGGTATTCCGCAAACAATCCTTAACACTGCACCGCCCCGGAGCCGCTCAAACCCAGCGATCGACCAGATGTTTGGCTTCCGCGTGGCTTTCTCTGTGTCCATTTCACCCCAAATAGTCCCACGATAGACTTTCTCCGTCGCCTGTGTCCGCAAGTCACAACCACGCGGCGGCCCTCCGTGAAATTAGAGTTCTCATGCACGACCGTGCATCCGCGGATCTCGCCAGGCGGGATGATCGAAGTCCTGTGCCAATCATTGGATGGGCTGGCAAGCCAAACTTTGAGGATCCAAGAGGCGTGTTTTGGAAGAGAAACCGTGTGGGAAGTGAGAAATGATGTGCATGCCAGGCTGATTGAAGACCTGGCCGGGGGCTCGTTCCTGGATTGTCGTACGATTTCGATCTTTGCTTCGTACCCGTGTGCTACTCAGCTGTCGGCATTACTATCGAAAGAGTTGGAGAACAAGGGTGGCAGTACGATAAGGCTGAAGAGCTAAGAGCTGGGATCTTGTGAAATACAAGCGAGACGGTATGGCGCAGGACTACACTCCGGCTATGGTGCCGACACCAGGTCAGGTTGTCAGTGTTGTGCTGCAGATGAGTACTTTTGGTGTGCTGTGTATATGCTTCAGTAAGAACCTCAATAATCCCAAGACTGTTATGGAGGATCAGAACTGACGAAGAGTAGCAAGACGCACATCATGGCTCAAGAACTGGCGATCCATCCCTCTGGCCATCTGGCGTAAGTCCAACCTATCCCACTCCTAGGCCTTTTTCTAAGTCCACCAACAGTCATCCTGTTGATATACATCGACTCCACGCTTTTTGTCCTCGCAACCTCCATCATCGTCCACGGCCTGGGAATCAACTCCTCGCGCGGCGTCTGCGAAGGCGGCATCCTCTTGTGTCTGGTGTGCTACATGACTACCAAGATCCTGATTTACTACTTCCTTGTGGAGCGAGCGTACATCGTGCGCGGATCGCGTAAACCGCGTCTGAAGACGAAGCTGTGGCTGTTCAACTGCGTGTTCATGATGCTCCCGTACACAATCTTCGTCATCATGAACTTTGTCTGGCGGATTACGTACATCAACGAGAAGGGCGTGTGTATCATCGGTATGCAGAAGATTGCCATGCTGCCGCTGATCACGTTCGAGGTTATTGTCAACATCTACCTCACACTCCTCTTCATTCTGCCTTTACGCAGTAAGTCTCCTCCCACCCTCACCCTCACCCTTACCCTATCCCAACCCTCCATACCTTCAAAACAAAACACACAAATACTAAGCCTATCTAGAACTCTACTCCTACCGCCACTCCACCAACCCAAAGCTAAACCGGATGGCCTTCCGCTCCCTCATCGGCTCTCTCGCCACCCTCACAACATCCGTCGCCAACCTAACCGTGCTCATGATCCTGCGTGGCGAGCCCGGCTGGATATGCCTAATGTGCTGCAACGCCGACATTCTCTTCTGCGTGCTCGTTCTGCACTGGGTGACGTCCAAGGATAAGCCGAGCTCGTACATGAGCACGCATGCGAGTCGGAATAACACCTTGGATGAGGCTAAGCGCGTAAAAACGCCCATGCGTCAGAGTGTGGTTGTCGCACCTGAGAAGGTTGGGTCGAGGAACGACAAGGACGAAATCGTCGAGTGCATACTCGAGCGCCAACAAACAGACCTGCCCATCTGGCCATACGAACAATCCAACTCCCCAACCTCTCCCGTCGCAGCGAAACTGCCTGGGAGCGTGACGACGGAGATACGCAGCAGCGTTCCCCACTCAACAACGAGGAGTAAGAGCCGCAACGGCCGCGTACTGCATAAGAGCAGGGACGATGGGAGTGAGTGCGGAGACGAGGTGGAGTTGCATAAGATCCATGTGCAGAGGGTAGTGTGTGTTGATACTGAGAGCAGTGAGGGGAGTGAGAGTGGGTATGGAAGGGGTTTGAGGAGTTCGAGTGTAGAGGATGCGTGGGGGATGAAGAGGAGTGTGAGTGCTGAGAAGATGGTTTAGCTTGTACGAAGGGCTTGCATCAGGTTGGCGTTTTGAGTCTGAATTCATGAACGTAATGGTACTGGGTAGCTTGCAAAAGCTATAGTGGGAGGAGATACCTGTATAGATATGTCACCATGTCGAAATAACCGCGTTGCTGTCTGCTTGATATACTTTGAATAAAGGACCTGATCGCCTGACCGACAGCAGCAATCCACGGTTGATAAAGTGAGGTATGCCCTGTACACGAAGAGCTGTGTCGGTGCTGCAAAAGCGCATTGCTTGCCCCTGGCTTCGTCTCTGCTGTTCAAGCTCTCCTATACGACCTGGTCATCCAGCACACGATAGAACTGTCCATAATTCCCGCTCCCACCCTTCCCTCCCTCGCCACCCCTAGCATTATCCATAACCGCAAACACCACGTCCTCCCACCAGCCCCCCTGGAACTCCTTCTCCCTAAATACCTCGAGAAAGCACTCGGCCACCTCCGTCGGCGGATTACTGAATACACCACACCCCAGCGCCCCCAGCACCAACTTTGTGTGCCCCATACTCGCCGCAACCCTCAAGCTAATTCTAATTTTCCTCTTCGTTTCCGCGCGCTGGTCCTTGTTTTTGAAGTTCTTGCTGTCGTCAGTGAGCGCTGGGTGCCGGAGGGCGGCGACGCTGATTACGGATGTGACGGGTAGGTCGGGAGCTGGGGCGGTGTAGAGGATGTGGCCGGCGGATGTGGCGGAGCGGATGATGAGGACGGAGGGAGTGTAGATCACGCTGAGGGAGGGGAGGGGGTAGTAGGATTTGTGGAGAGAGAGGTAGAGGGAGGACCGGTAGCACATGGCTTCTTCTTGGGCCATGGCACCGTTTTGCCAGCCGCCGCCGGCGTGGCGCTCGGATGCGAGGTTGAGGACTGCGACGGGTTTTGAGGTGTGGCGAGAGGTAGCTGGACTGAGTTGTGGGTTAGCCTGCTTCGATGGTTTGGCAGAGAGGTCCCAGGATGGGACTGGAGGCTGCGGTTGATTCAGTGGAAGACCATCCAGATCCATCTCCTCGTCGTCTGCGGCTGAACTGACATCCGGTTTGCTGTTGATTGAACTTGCAGTCGCTGAGGCCGAGGAATTGCTGAGGTGCACATGAGCCTTGTAGTTCGGCTGAAGCTCAATAGCAGCATCGAAAGAGTCCTTATCCAAGACACGTATCCTGGTGCCTGCTCTGCCAGCATCCTTGTCACCATTAGGAAGGGTACGTCTTGGGCAATCCTTTGCGTCAAGCGGTACAAGTCCGTTCACATCGTGGATCGAAGAGACATCAGCGCCGAACCCAGGCAATGGTTTGAGGACGGCTGGCAGAACGGCTTTGGTTTCTTCTGCAATCTTCTTAAGCTCCATGTTGCGTGGAGACTTGCCACCTCGATGTTGGCCACGTGTGCTTTGTGTTGAGCTGCCACTGCGAGAGCGATAGGGTCCCGGTCTTCGTTCTTGTCGGTTGTTGTTTGATCGGTTTCCGTCTTCTCGAGAGGCATTTGGCCGAGGAGTCTTCTTGAAGAAGCCCGTGATGGAACTTTGCTGCATAGTGAAAGGCAGGTGCGAACAGCGCACGCTGATTGCCACTGGCGAGAGTCAGGTGGAGGAAGGTGCAAATGGTTCAATGGAGTGAGTGTGTAATTGCTCTTCGAACGCTTTTCGGTGCGGTGAAGTGAAGTCACGAACATGGTCCGGAAGATGTTTAGACGAGTCGTTCGACGCTACGATCAGGCAACAAGCAGGGGGTGAGAGCACGATGAAGATGGCAGACCTAGCTATGATAGTCCATATTCGGTCCGCTGTGAGATGCAGGGCTACCAACAGACGATGACAACGAAGCGATAGATGACAGCCCACCAGTAAAGAGCGGATGTTCTCCGCAAAGCCCTGGAGTGAGGCGCTGGAAGATGCAGGGATGCACAGCCCTACCAAGGGTCTGGTCCGTGCAGCTGCCCCACATTCGCTAACAGCGATCATGGGCAAATGGCAGCATGCTTACCAGTCAACAACACACTCTGTACACTCTATGACGGCGCCTGCCCTGTATATCGCCCTCATGTAAAGGCCACAGCCGGCGAAATGCCACCAATGCAGCTTGCTCACCCCTCGCCGAAGCGAAAGCGCGACCAGCCCCAGCAAACCCCACTGCTCAACACGGCCCTCGCCATTCGACCCGCACAAACCCCACCACGACGAGACGACAGTCCTGCACCCTCGTCTGGCGCAGACAGCCCCAGAAATGCAGTCGCAGACCAGCTCAGAGGGATGACCCTCGTCGCCACAGCGGCCATCCCCATGTCACCACTGACGCCAACCGACGATGTAATACGCAAGAAGCCAAAGCTGGGCGCCATGGACGTAGACGAGGCGGCACCAGGCACACATACAGCAGAAACGAACGCAAAGCCCCGCAAAAAGGTCAACATTCTGGATACTGCTGCTTTCGAACCCACGTTGGATGTTTCGAGAGAGATACCGGAGACACCTCAAGCGCCACGACCCCGCATTGTGACGGACATTGCCGCTTTTGCGCAACCCACCACTTTCGTATCGTCATCTGGTAGCACATCATCGCCCCAAACATCGTTCAGCAGCCAGAACAGTCAGGCATCAATACTGACAGACCGATCCTCGTCCAAGTCACGCCCACGAAAGATGCCTGCATCGCCCCCACTTTCAGCCCTCACGTGGCAGGACGACGAAATCACGGGTCACCTTACTGGTCCCGCGAACGATCCAGACGACGACGGGACTGGTCTGAACGGTATTGGGTTCAAGCCAACACCTGCGATCGCATATCACAGAGCGCAGAGGAGGAAACAGCAATTGTCAGAATGGAAAACTAGGGAGACGCGCGAGGCAAGGGCGAAACGCAGCCAAAGAAGACATCGAGGTGCCAGTGCAAGACCCCACGCTTCTAGAGAGTCGACAGTAGAAAGGGAGATGCCGGCGCAAGCTGTGGAGGTACCCAGGAGGAAGGTTCAGTTCGCCGTATGAGCCAATATCGCGCTGAAGGCATACATCAGACGAACAGAAACCACACAGTATGTTGAGAGGCTAGAATCAGCCCAACTGTGCAACAAAGCACCGGCTGAGGCAGGAAAGGGGGCATTGAAGTATTGTAATGAGTGGATCTAAGGAGGACATGGAGGAACAAGACATTGTACGACGACGACTTCACGACACACAACATCACGAACGAACAGAACAGCTTTGGCTTCTGGATTACAAAGGGGATCACGGAACTACGGCGTATCGCATTGCTTTTGTTTCATTTCGGTCCAGTCCATTGCAGTCGGACACCCATATCATACAGATATTACAGACTTATACAGGTTCTGTACAGAGCGCAGCTCCACTTAATCCATCATCTTACACCCACATCCCCAGGGCTCCATGCGCACGTCTTCTCCTCGCAGATTGCCAAACAGATCGTGACCCCACTTGCGTCTTCACCAAAACTTAACGTTCTTCTCGTACCAATGCCCCCAGCTCTTTCTCCTCTCCTCCTCCTTCCGCCGAAGCTCCTCCTGCCTCTCAAACTCCTCTCTCTGACGTCTCCGTGCTTCCTTCTTGGCCTCGATGTTCGCGCGCTTCTTCTCCATCAGGTCCTGCGCCTGCTTGATGCCCGCCTTTTCCTTCGACCGGTAGTACTGGCACACCTGGTAGGAGACGACGCTGACGCCGCACCAGGTTGCGACGGCCCAGTTGGAGGCTGTTAGGATGGGCTCTGCGATGCAATGTTAGCCACTTGTTCGCGAAGAAGGTGTTGTGAGCTTCTGGATTGGTTGGGCGGCCGGGTCCACGTACTTCCGACGATTGCTGCGATACTGCCGCCTGCAAAACCGGCGGCTAGGCCTTGCAATTGCGAGTCTCGTACGCAGGGCCGCTTGTGGAAGTTCAGATAGTACTCTGGTCCCAGGGTACGGACTGCATCGATGTATGAGGGCCCGTCGCTGTCCATCTTCTCTCCGCCTGCGGTGTGCGCTGTGCCGCCGGGCATGCTGTTCGCGGGCGCGCGGGGCCGTGGGGGCAGGTTCTCGATTTGCGTTGTCTGTACGCCGGACTCCGGCCGTGTGTCGTCTGCCATGGTGGGCTGATGTGGGATGGGATGGAGGACAGGTTTGTGGGAGGCGATCTGCGTTGTTTCGCTCGTGGAGGTAGCCGCGTGGGTGCGAAGTGAGGCCCTGGACTGGCGGGCTGGACTGGCGGGCTAGCTTGGAGCGATGGTGGTGAGCTGAGCTCGGTGGTGGTGCGGCAAGACCCGAGAGAAATAATGATGCACCGCTCCCTGATGGGTGGCGCCAGATGTGGCTGAAGCAAGACGGCTCGAGCAACCACTTTAGCCAAAGCGGACTAGTCGGAAACGCGAGAACGCGCCTCGCGTGGAGCGTGTTTTCTATGGGGCATTGTGTCGCTCTGCCTCCTCTGCCTTCTCCCGCATTACGCATCCGCGCTGCCAGTCCTCGATCCCCCGCGTCTTTCCTACCTTCAGTTGCCCCAATGATACCCTGAGTTGCTTACATCAGCATTTACACCTCTTAATTCTCCTTCCACACCCCACGCAACATGGGCGCGCCGCGACGAGCAGGCCAACCCTTTCGCCGGGTGGGCAAAGGCGGACAGTCGAACTACGGGCACAACAAACGAAAGACCGTCGACGCCGCGTCGCTACGAAGCACCGAACAAACATCACAGAACGAGAAGCTCGAGGCCACACGCTTGGCGGACCGCATCGATGAGTCCATGGGCTTCCCGCGTTTCGACTCCGGCAAGAAGAAGGTCGGCTGGCTGGTCAATATGCGTTCGACCGCGATAGAAGACGAGCAGGTGCCCGGCGGGAGAGCGGGCGTGGATTTCTACTTCATTGGCGACGACGGGGACACATTCAAGGCGACGCTGGAGTATGATCCGTACTTCTTGCTCGCAGTGAAGAAGGGGAAAGAACAAGAGGTGGAGGAATGGTGTCGGCGGGCGTTCGAAGGGCTAGTCAAGACACTCAGGAGAGTGGAAAAGGAAGATCTGTCCATGCCCAACCATCTCACAGGGTACCGGAGAACGTTCCTGCAGCTCAGCTTCGCAAACGTGAACGACCTCCTCGCCGTCCGGAGGGCAGTGAGCCCGGTAGTCGAGAGGAACAAGAAGAACGTCAACGCCATGGACACATACGCCGAGGTCGCGACGCGGGACGCGGATATCGACTTTTACGACTACGACGATTACGAACACGAGAAACGATTTACGGCTGTTGTTGATTCCAGCGATTTCATTCTAGACATGCGTGAATACGACGTCCCATACCACGTCCGGGTGGCCATCGACAAGGACGTTAGGATTGGAAATTGGTACACTGTGGAGGCGAAGCACGGTGTGGTCAGCATGACATGTATAGAAGACCGTCTCACACCCGCGGACCCCGTCGTTATGGCCTACGATATCGAAACAACGAAGCTGCCGCTGAAGTTCCCGGACGCTGTCATCGATCAGATCATGATGGTGTCGTACATGATCGACGGACAGGGGTTTCTGATCA
The DNA here is from genome assembly GCF_010093625.1 of Macroventuria anomochaeta. Classification (NCBI taxonomy): domain Eukaryota; kingdom Fungi; phylum Ascomycota; class Dothideomycetes; order Pleosporales; family Didymellaceae; genus Macroventuria; species Macroventuria anomochaeta. Next base: position 354,810 of record NW_022985369.1, read on the forward strand.
CCAACCGCGAGATCGTATCCGAGGATATCCAGGACTTTGAGTACACCCCGAAACCCGAGTACCAAGGCCCATTCATGATCTTCAACGAGCCAGATGAGAAGGCGCTGATCGAGCGGTTCTTCGAGCACATCAAGGAGGCTAGGCCGACAGTCATGGTCACATACAACGGAGACTTCTTCGATTGGCCGTTCGTCGAGGCAAGAGCTAGTGTGCTAGGTATCGACATGTACCAGGAAATCGGCTTCCGGAAGAACAGCGAAGACATCTACCAGTCTGACTACTGCGCGCACATGGACGCTTTCGCCTGGGTCAGTCGAGACAGTTACCTGCCGCAAGGAAGTCGTGGCCTCAAGGCTGTCACGATGGCTAAGCTGGGCTACGACCCCGATGAGCTGGATCCGGAGTTGATGACACCGTACGCCTCTGAACGACCGCAGACGCTGGCGGAGTACTCGGTTTCCGACGCTGTTGCTACGTACTACCTGTACATGAAATATGTGCATCCCTTCATCTTCGCTCTGTGCAAGATCATCCCGCTGGGTCCGGATGATACACTGCGAAAGGGTACTGGTACCCTGTGCGAGATGCTGTTGATGGTGCAAGCGTATCAGAAAGGCATCGTTCTTCCGAACAAACATCAGGCGCCAAAGGAAGCCTTCTGGGAAGGTCATCTTCTGGAGTCGGAGACCTACGTCGGAGGCCACGTCGAGAGTATTGAAGCTGGTGTCTTCCGTAGTGATATTCCGTACGACTTTGCGGTAGATCCTACGGCGATCGACGAGCTGATCAGAGACCTTGATGCTGCCCTGAAATTCAGCATTGAGGTCGAAGAGAAGAAGAAGCTGGAGGATATCACAAACTACGAGGAGGTCAAGGGTCAGATTGTCGAGAAGCTGATGCAGCTCAAGAACACACCGAACCGGAATGAACGACCGTTAATCTACCATCTGGACGTCGCGTCCATGTACCCCAACATCATGACGACAAATCGACTGCAGCCGGATTCTATGATCCAGGAGTCGAACTGTGCAGCCTGCGACTTCAACCGACCGGGGAAAACGTGTGATCGCCGAATGCCGTGGGCCTGGAGAGGCGAGTATCTCCCGGCCAAACGCGACGAGTACAACATGGTTCGGAACGCACTCGAGAACGAACGATTCCCCGGAAAATACGCAAACTCTCCGACAAAGACTTTCCAAGAGCTTTCAGTAGACGAGCAAGCCACACTAGTCAAGAAGCGCTTAACAGACTACTCGAAGAAGATCTACCACAAGATCCACGACCAAACAACAATAGAACGCGAGGCTATCATCTGCCAGCGCGAAAACCCCTTCTACGTCGATACAGTCGTGGGCTTTCGTGATCGCCGCTACGACTTCAAGGGCAAGCAGAAGGTGTGGAAGGGCAAGACTGAAGAGTTGAAGAAGGCTGGAGCACCAGCTGCGCAGATCGAGGATGCGAAGAAGATGGTCGTCTTATTCGACTCCATGCAGTTGGCGCACAAGGTCATTCTCAACTCCTTCTACGGCTACGTCATGCGCAAGGGTTCGCGATGGTACTCGCTCGAGATGGCCGGTGTTACCTGTCTGACGGGTGCGCGCATCATTCAGCTTGCCCGTTCGCTAGTGGAGCGCATTGGGCGACCGCTGGAGCTGGATACTGATGGTATCTGGGCTATCCTGCCTGCGACGTTTCCGGAGAACTTTGCGTTCCATATGAATAACGGCAAGAAACTGACCATTTCGTATCCTTGCACGATGTTGAATCATTTAGTTCACGAACAGTACACGAATCACCAATACGAGACGCTTGTGGATCCGAAGACGTTCAAGTACGAGAAGCATAGCGACAACACCATTTTCTTCGAAGTGGACGGGCCGTACAAGGCTATGATTCTGCCGACGTCGAAAGAGGAGGACAAGAACTTGAAGAAGCGTTATGCTGTGTTCAATCATGATGGCAGTCTTGCAGAACTGAAGGGATTCGAGGTTAAGCGACGTGGCGAGTTGAAGCTCATCAAGAACTTCCAGTCGCAGATCTTCAAGTTCTTCTTGGAAGGTACGACGCTCGAAGAGACCTACGGTGCCGTTGCGAACGTCGCCAACCGCTGGCTCGACATCCTGGACACCCGCGGTGCCACCCTTGCCGACGAAGAACTCGTTGATCTCATCGTCGAGAACAAGAACATGACCAAGACACTGGAGGAATACGGAGCGCAGAAGTCCACCGCTATCACCACCGCCAAACGCCTTGCCGAGTTCTTGGGCGAGCAGATGGTGAAGGACAAGGGTCTCAACTGCAAGTACATCATCTCATCACGACCTCGAAATGCTCCTGTCACCGAGCGTGCCATCCCAATGTCCATCTTCTCGGCAGAGGAGTCGGTCAAGCGCTACTTTTTGAGGAAGTGGATGCGCGAAGACCCTGGTGAGATGGACATCAGAAGTATCCTGGATTGGGAGTACTACCGCGAGCGTCTAGCGTCCGTCATCCAGAAGCTCATCACCATCCCTGCGGCGCTCCAGAAAGTCAAGAACCCGGTGCCAAGGGTACCGCATCCCGACTGGCTCGCCAAAAGGATTCGTCAGAAGGAAGACAAATTCCAGCAGACCAAGATGACGGATATGTTCACCAAGAGCAAGAAAGCTCTGACTAATGGCGATGCGAATATCGCCAACAACAAGCTTTCTGGCGACTTTGAGGACTTTGGTGCGCCCAAGCTGTCGCAGATGAAGAGAGGCGTCGCAACGAAGATGGTGTCTAAGCGGAAGGAGCCTGAGCCTGCGGTGCCTGTGCAGACAGATCCGTACGCTGCGTTGCCGAAAGTCATGCCCTCTATCACCGAAGACTACTCTGGCTGGCTCATGTACCAGAAACAGAAGTGGAAGATTCAGCGACAAGCGCGGAAGCGTAGACGACAGTTGTTTGGAGAGAAACCCGTGGATGCTTCAGATGCTATCGGGACGCTGTTCAGGAGCAAGGCGGAGATGCTGTTCATCAGCACCTGGCAGCTCATTCAACTACGACCGACCGAAACTCCGGGGGAGGTTAAGGCGTTCGTGCTGATCGACAAGAAGATCCACACGCTGAAGATCGTGGTGCCGCGACAACTGTATCTCAACCTTCGGAGCGAGGATCTGCCTGATGTGTCGATCAGTGGGTGCTCTGTGGAGAAGGTCGTTAATCATACTCTACCGAACGGACACCCATCCATCCATCTGTTCAAGCTCCAGATGTCGGAGCAGACTTATGTCCAGGAGGCCAACAGTATCTCGGCGCTTTTCAACCACCCCAGTGTGGAAGGCGTCTACGAGAAGCAAGTGCCCCTCAACATCCGCGCCATCCTCGAGCTAGGCAGCACCTGCACATTCGACGAGTCGCAGAAAGGTGTTCTCGGCAGAGGCATGGAGCAGGGTTTCGACTTATCGTCCTTGCGCAAGATCCCTTCGAAGAAATTGTATCTTTCTGATGCCTCGTTCAGCTACCTCTACGTGTACCACGTTAGCAGCGGAGATCGCAACATCTACGCGGTCTTCTCAACCTCGAAAAACGATGCGCATATCATCATTCAGAACAGATCAAAGGACTCCCAGGGTATGCCTAATGTCGACAGGATATATGCTGATGCACTGCAACGCCGGATGGAAGACAGCCAGGGCGAGCCATGGCAGACGGCTATCGAGTATCAAGAGGACATTCACTTCAAGACCACGATGGTCACGACAAGACGGAAGGCGTTGCTCGAACTCGGCGATGTGATCAAGAAGATGAAGACTGATGAAGGCAAGCCGGTCATCGTTGTGATGCAGTCTCCAAACCAGGCGCTGCTATCCCATGACATCCCGATGCTGAAGGATCTTCCCATCCTGTCACTGCATCCAGATGAGTCGGACAAACAGCTTCCTCCACTCGGCTGGCAGTCCTTCATTGCCAAGCGCCTTGTGAGCCATTATCTCGATCTCGGATCATGGGCATCTCATCTCATGGAACTGGCGCGCTACGGCGACATCCCGTTGTGCAACTTGGAGAGCAACGATCCGCGCTTCCTCATCGACATCGCCTACGCCAGACGTCTTCAGAAGGAACGAGTCATCCTCTGGTGGTCCGGTCAGGCGAAGCCAGATCACGCAGGTTACGAAAAAGACGATATTCTTGGTCCCCTGGAGACGGTGGAGATGCCATCCATCAACAACCCCGGCACCTACTCTTCGGTATGCATCGACTTGAGCCTGCGCAACCTCGCCATCAACACGATCCTCTCCTCCTCCCTAATCAACGACCTTGAGGGCGCAGATAGCGTATCTCTCAACCCTGCGGCGCCATCTTACGACTCAGCAAACGACGGCACAAACACCATCTACTCCGACAATGCCTTCGCATCCGCCGGCATCACAGTGCTGCGCGAGATGGTGAAAGCATGGTGGGTCGAAGCCGTCAGCGCAGGCAACGGCTACTCAATGGCCGACGTCATGGTCCAGCACCTCGTACGCTGGGTCAGTTCGCCCGGCTCCTTCCTTTACGACCGCAGTCTGCACTACTACGTGCAGATGATGAGCAAGAAGACGCTGCAACAACTCATGAGCGACTTCAAGCGCGTGGGAAGCCACATCGTATTCGCGTCTCCCAACCGCCTGCTCCTGCAGACGACAAAAGCTGAGGTCGGCAATGCGTACGCGTATAGTCAATACATCATCAAAACCATCAGGGCCAAACCGCTGTTCCAGTTCATGGACCTCGAGATCAAAGAGTACTGGGACTATCTCGTGTGGTACGACGCGTTTAACTACGGCGGCCGCGGCACCGCGACCATCGTCGAAGAAGACAACCAGACCCTCGACGATATCATGTGCTGGCAGCTCGCCTCCTTCCTGCCGCCGACTCTGCGACCCGTGTTCGAGCAGTGGGTGCTGGAATTCATAGAGCTCATGCACGCGCGCAAGCGTCCTCCCCCGGGTCCGGACGGGAGCACGCCGCGCGTCACACAAATACCGTTGAGACCACTCACCATCGATCCAGACGAGAAGACGCAGATCCTCCCCAAGACTTTCACAAAGGGTCTGTACAAGCACATCTCCACTCTCCTCCGGCGCCAGCACACAGAGATCCTGCACCCCGAACTCGCAGCTGACTACGCCTTCCCCTCGCTGCCGGGCTCACACCTCAATCTCTCAAACCCCGTTCTGCAGCTCGTAAAGAGCATATGCCAAGTCCTGTCCCTCGACCGCGCAATCACTCTCGAAGCGCGCCTGCTGAGGAAGGAACTTCTGAATCTCTTCGAGATCCGCGAATTCAGCGCCGAAGCCACATTCACCAACCCCTCCGCCACCCTTGTCGTGCGCGGCGTAGTCTGCGATGAATGCACAACCTCCCGCGATCTGGACCTGTGCCGCGACGCGTCCCTCCTCCCGCCCATCGTCGACGGAGACGCGCCTGTCGTGCTGCCCAAGTGGAAGTGCGAGAACCCCGTCTGCCTCGCTTCGTACGACAAATTGAGGATCGAGGAGCAGTTGGTGGGTGAGGTGCAGAAGATGGTGCTGGAGTGGTGTGCGCAGGATTTGAAGTGCGGGAAGTGTAAAAGGCTGAGGAGTAATGAGTTCATGGAGCACTGTGCGTGTGCGGGCGAGTGGGTGGCGACTAAGGATAGGGGGGAGGTGAGGAGGAGGATGGGAGTTTATGGGAGGGTGGCCGGGTTTTATGGGTTGAAGATGGTAGAAAGTGTTGTGCAGGAGTGTTTGGAAGGCTTCTGAGTGAGGCGGGCGTGGTGGTGACCGGATGGAGGGGAAGTGACGACTAGTGACTGAGATCTCTTTTTGGAGCATAGCAAAGGCGTTCAGGGTGGTATACACTGGCATTGTATAGGTTTCGGAGTTATGGTAGCATTTCTTTGGGTCTTCAATTCAACTCGTCAACACGACACCACTATGATCACATCCCTTCGTGCTCGTTGCTCTTGTTACTCGTCAGAAGCGAGAGCTTCTCTGTCTGTCTCTGCCAGAAAAGCTCTAGGAGGAGCAGTACAAGTGACGACGTGGTAACCTCCAGGCAGTGGTGGATGACTGGTGAGCTGGCTACAGTGAAGGAGCAGCGTGCAGCCACAAAAGAAGGGCGGAAGAGGCAACACAGGCATCAACAGATGTAGCAGAAAGGGACATTCCATCTGCTCGCTCACACGCACAGCCCGTGTTTTCCCATGTCCGACGGGTCTGCATGTGAAATATCTCGTCTACGACGAGGAGCTCACATGAACGAAGAGTGACGGGCTGTCTGCCAAAAGCAGCCTATATCACTTTGGAGACCCCTTGGGGAGAGACGGACGAGGCCGGACTTTCCACATTCCGGCCATGACATCCGATAAGTACTCAGGACAACACGCTTCGACATCTTCAAGCCATCCTGTATGTCCAAAGCACACAGCACAGTTGCGCAAGAACCTTCCCATCGGGCCCCGGGCGCCTGTGCCAGCGTATATCCTGTTGATCACAGGCGGCCCTGGGCGAGAGCGGCGACGACCGTTGTTACCTGGGACCCTGGCGATAGAGAGTGAAAGTGAAGTACTGCACAAGATGTGTCCTCATCAAGTGCAGCTATACAGTCTCTGCAATAGCTTGGCCTCATGAAAGAAACTCTATTGCTCAGTCACTCTGTACTGTTCACTACTGCACACATGGCTTTCACACTCACGGTACCCACACCGCATCGGCACACCATACTACAAAATGGAGACCACGCAGTCACAGAACATACCAGACACGTCGACCACGGTATCAACCCTACCATCGTCTTGCACTACACATCACGATGTACCAGCCAACGCTCTCATACACCACCCCACGGCGCTGGACACCGGCCGAAGACCACCTCCTCCACCGCCTCCGCTTCATCGAACACAAGACCTGGCCTGAAATCGCCCAGGACCTAGGTCGCACCACGCCAGCCGTGCAAGGACACTACCAGAAGCTCAAGGTCGCGCGGTCCTCCTCCTTCGAAGACTGGGACACTGCCATGGACCACTTTATCATCGACGGCCGCCACCGAGGGCTCACTTCCAAAGAGATAGGTGCTGAGATGGACATTCCAGGTGAGGCAGTGCAGGGAAGGTGGTATGAACTGCAGCAGCAGAGGAAGGTTCCCGAGGATGTGTTAGCGATTTGGAGGAGGAAGGGGGAGGTAGTTTGGAGTGGAAAGGAGGATGAGGTTATCCTCAAGGCGTGGATGGAGGGTATGAGTGATGATGAGATTGTGGAGTGCGTGAGGTTTGAGGGGAAGTACAAGTGTGATGTCAGGGAGAGGAGGAGGATATTGACCAAGGAAAACGGGCCAGTGTATAGAAGGCTGATGGGGTTGGAGGCGATGAAGTCTGTGCCGCACGCGCTGGACAAGGCGTTGGGCATGAAGAAGTTTGCTTGGATGCAGTAGAGAGAATCGGCATGGGTGTCGTCCTGTCTGCCTGTTGCTGTCTTTGGAAGCATACCGATGGTTGTGTAGTCGTAACTGGGGATCAAGAACGTAGCACTGATGGAGTAATGATAACCTACGTGCGCTCGAGATAGACTGAGAAAATTGGATGTGGTACTTTACCATGGTGGTGTTAGCCGTCCGAGAGTGCACTCACAACCTCATACCATCGATCTCTACGCATGTGCGTTAGTGATATCTTATTTCCATGGATGTTGGTAGATCTGCCAAGAGAACCATCAATCGTTGCTGTGAGGAGACTTGTGAAAGCCAACGTAGTTTGCTAGCAATCACCAACTTCTACTGTGAGCATCCAGCCGCTCTGGTATAAGAGCTCGGCCTTTACTCTGGCTGAGCTTTGCTATGCATCGATAGAGCAGCGCATCGTGCACGGACATCGAATGCTCGACATTGTGATTACCGAAACAGGGGCCTCACTGCGGTACTCGAATCGAAGTCGCCCCCCGAGTCTGGATCCACTGTGAACCGCAGGACCTGTACCTGACCAGCGCTCGCAGTGCGGCGAAAGAACACCTGGCCTTGGAGAATACAGTTCCGCGTCCGCCGCAAATGATGATAAAGCACTCTCTGTATATTAATAATGCGCTCTCGGGAAGCTGCATGGGCGGTAGCTCTAGCCTGATTAGGCGAGGGGATAGAGGTACCACAAGGCGGGCGCTGGTGAAGGGGCATGCAAACAGGCGCCGCACCCCAGAAAAGGCTTGTCGCAAGTATATGATTGGCAGCGAGAGGGCGCAGGAATTCCAACGTGTCCAATACAGAGGTGGTGAAAGCGAGCAGGGGGGCGCGCATTGCGGTGAACCCTGGCATTCCCGCGGGTAGCTCAGCCGCTAAGCTAGTAAAGTAGACAGGTGTTGTCTTTCCTACAGCTGCTCGCCACAAGCTCCACTGCAGTTATAAACTCGCTGCCCACCGCCTCAGCTCTTCCCTCTCACTCCACTGCCGCAGAGGTTCTTCAACCCCCACCTCTTACACCCCCATATACCCAATTGCAACTTCAAATCCGCCACAATGAAGTGCTCCACCATCTGCGCTGCGTTCTTCGCCGCCGTCGTCGCGGCCTCTTCAGATGTCGTTCAGCTGAAGACGGACACATTCAAGGAGTTCGTCCAGGAGAACGACCTTGTCCTCGCAGAGTGTAAGTCATCTTTACCATATCTAGCGTTGTTTGAAGGAATCACTCAGCTAACACCACCAAAGTCTTCGCACCATGGTGCGGCCACTGCAAGGCCCTCGCCCCTGAGTACGAGACTGCTGCCACCACACTTAAGGAGAAGGACATCAAGCTCGTCAAGGTCGACTGCACAGAAGAGCAGGATCTCTGCCAAGAGTACGGTGTAGAGGGCTACCCCACCTTGAAGGTCTTCCGTGGCCTCGACAACATCTCGCCCTACGGCGGTCAGCGCAAGGCTGACTCTCTGATCTCATACATGACCAAGCAGGCTCTGCCCGCTGTCTCTGAGGTCACCAAGGACACCCTCGAGGAGTTCAAGACCGCCGACAAGGTCGTCCTTGTCGCCTACTTCGCCGCCGACGACAAGGCCTCCAACGAGACCTTCAACTCGGTCGCCAACGGTCTCCGCGACAACTACCTCTTCGGTGCCACCAACGATGCCGCCCTCGCCAAGGCTGAGGGTGTCGAGCAGCCCGGTCTCGTCCTCTACAAGTCGTTCGACGACGGCAAGGACGTCTTCACTGAGAAGTTCGAGGCTGAGGCCATCAAGTCCTTCGCTTCCGTCGCTGCCACTCCTCTCATCGGCGAGGTTGGCCCTGAGACATACGCTGGTTACATGGCTGCTGGCATTCCCCTCGCATACATCTTCGCTGAGACTCCTGAGGAGCGCGAGCAGCTTGCCAAGGACCTGAAGCCCCTCGCTGTCAAGCACAAGGGCGCCATCAACTTCGCTACCATCGACGCCACTGCCTTCGGCCAGCACGCTGGTAACCTCAACCTCAAGCCCGGCACATGGCCCGCCTTCGCCATCCAGCGCACCGACAAGAACGAGAAGTTCCCCTACGACCAGGACCTTAAGATCAACGAGAAGGAGATCGGTACTTTCGTCGAGGATTTCCTCGCTGGCAAGGCCGAGCCTTCCATCAAGTCCGAGCCCATCCCAGAGTCTAACGACGGCCCCGTCACCGTCATTGTCGCCAAGAACTACAAGGACGTTGTCATCGATAACGATAAGGACGTTCTCGTTGAGTTCTACGCTCCTTGGTGCGGCCACTGCAAGGCTCTTGCTCCCAAGTACGAGGAGCTTGGCCAGGCTTACGCCTCTTCTGAGCTCTCTAAGCTCGTGACCATCGCTAAGGTTGACGCCACCGCCAACGACGTTCCCGACGAGATCCAGGGCTTCCCTACCATCAAGCTCTTCCCCGCTGGCAAGAAGGACGCCCCCATCGACTACTCCGGCTCCCGCACTGTTGAGGACCTCGCCCAGTTCATCAAGGAGAACGGTTCCCACAAGGCTGCCGGTGTCTTCGCTGAGGCCGCTGATGCCGTCGAGGAGGGTGCTGAGGAGCTTGCTGAGCAGGCTAAGGCCGCCAGCGAGTCCGGCAAGTCTGGTGCTGAGGAGGCCACAAAGTCCGCCAAGTCTGGCGCGTCCGAGGCTTCCAAGTCTGCCACATCCGGTGCATCCGAGGCCTCCAAGTCTGCTTCGTCTGGCGCATCTGAGGCTACCGAGTCCGCTTCCAGCGCTGCCTCCGGTGCCGCTTCCTCAGTCAAGTCGGCTGCTTCTGGCGTCGCTGAGGCTGTCAAGAGCGCTGCCGCCGGTGTCGTTGGTGACGAGGAGATTCACGACGAGTTGTAGATCTTCCCTTCCGCCTCCTGTCTTTTAGCGATTGTTTAGTTGGTTTGATATCCTCTACGACGTCTTTCTTTTACAAGACGGGGATGGATAAAAGCTTGTAACGATTTACATGGGTCATGTGCAAGTACCTATTCTTCTTGGGTCAGGTTAGGATATCATGGGTAGCTATATAGCTCAATGGAGTTCCGGATCGAAACGTTCAATTACTGTCTTTTCTGCATGTTTTATGTACTATGTTTTGCCGCAGGCAAACCGTGCTTCTTCCAGTCTTGTTGCATTGTCGCCATGTGCTGTCGTAGACATCTCCTTTGCGCAGATGTCGTTTCTCTACAATAAGTAACGTGAGTTACAGTCATCGTAGCAAACCTGTTTCTCAAGAACCTCCGCCCGTGGCTTTCCTGAAGAAGGTGCTGTGGGGGACATATCAAGTTCTGGTGGACGAAAAAGACTTTCTGATTTGGCCCCTCGCCAGTCACGACGTAGGTGGTCGCAGACTCTTTGTACCTGTAATCGGTCAGTATCTGCGATGTACGAAAGCTTCCATCATCTTACGGTTCGTCCATGTTGGTTCGAGGGCCCTGTTTGAGAATGATAGGCTACAGTACTGTTCCGCATCAGGGTATTTCCATGTGGCCAACTGAGGGTTAAGTGACCGCAAGCCAGGCCGTTTGAGGACTTGAGCGAGTGCAGCATTGTGAATTATCCTACATTATATACGTCTCTGGGAACCAGTTTGTGTCCTGGCGTTGATCATGGGAAACATGAGAGGGCGCTGGCAATTGCCTTGATTGACCACGGAACACCCCTTAAAGCTGATTCACACATACCATAAAGATCTAATGTTCAACATCATGGCAGTAATTCAAGCACTGCAGACGTGAAGGATTGGTTGATTTTACGATGTCAAAGGTTAGTAAATCAGTGAGGCGAGGCTGGAATGCACCCCTGGAGATCAAGCGTCACCAGGGCGGGGCCGCCCCTGCTAGCCCCACGCCCTAACGTCACTTCCATCCCCACGCTGAGGCTACATATCTCCAAGCTTCCCACAAACTCCATGATTAGTACCACTTTATGTCGAAGAAATGCTCAGCAGTCTCATATCGGCGGGAGTTCAAAGATTGCTACCCCTGTTCAACAGCTGGCTGCCTGAACCATGGGTTCTGGACTACAAAGATGTTCTCGAAGCAAGAGCGCTACTGAAGGCGCTAGGTCTACCTATGGAGCTGGCTCTCGAGATACTTGACTACGCAGAGTACTGGCCGACACGCCAATTTTCCATTGAGGAAGAGCGCACGGTCAAAGTTGCTGCGACTATGTTTCGATCAAGCGCGGCAGGTCTCTGCCTCGACGCCGACATCTTCAACGATCCAAACGTTGACAGCCTTCGTGAGGGTGGTGAGAAAGTTAAAGTCAAAGCTATCGAGTTTCACATACGGAGTCGCGATCAAGGATGGACTTCGGAACCGACACGGGGGACGTTCAGCACATCTTCTTGGCTCGAGACCTCCATTTTGCGTGGCGTTGACGACTACAACACCAAGCTTCCGCCCTCGTGCTGGCTAGACAGTGTCTTTGAATCGCCACAGTCGTTCCAACAGCACGTCACGCCGCGTGGCTGGCAGCTTACCAGGCGCCCTAAGTGTGCTGAGCAAGGACCTCAAGGAGGCGAAGGGGACCTGGCCTGGTATCTTCAAGGCAACCGTGTTGCTACGCAGGGTCATACGGAAGAGTATCATATCCTCTGGACCCATGATGATTATGAGGGTAACGAAGGATCTGGAAGAGGTGACGACTTCTTGAGCGAGCTAAAAGAGGGAGATCGACTGCTCGTATGGGCCAGAGCAAAGGTTCGTTTCTTTCCTCTTGCATCTCCATGCGTTTGCCTTGCATCAGGTGCTAACATTCAAAGAGTGGCCTGGTTGGCAATGCATCGTCGAAAGTGTCAATATCACGGTATACTATGGCTTTTCATAAAGCATCCATATTGCGCAACTAGGGTACAGATAACACAGACGGATCCAGCAGCCTGAATGTATTGAAGCTACGGTTTGCTGCATACGTAGCAATATGTGCCTTCACCTGCGTCCAGGTCGTGGTTTCAGACCTTCGATTTATGCCTGAACGCAAGCATCACTAGCACATATGGGATGTTGCAGGCCATCTGGTCGAATCGTTCCAGATACCTGACCGGAATCGCTTGTCGGATTGAGCGAAACTTGGGGTCATACGCAGCTTGAAAGTGAGGGCGCGAACTGGGCTTGGCGAACAAACTTTACCTCGAAAACTACAAAACAGTCTTGCCGCCGCGCCCTGAGATCCTCTTATCACATCATCCACTTTCCGATTATTGTGTATTAAGTTGTAATACAATGAGAGGTGTGGCTTTCTGCCAGGACAGTGATCTCAAGTAGATGCTGCAGCAAGGAAGCGCAAGGCTTCAAGATCTCACCCTGGTGGATTGTAGCATTGTGGTGGAATTGTGGAGTAATATGATGCTAGATGGTAACCAACCTACACCACGTCTAGCCAAGCACGTACGGGTTCAGGAGTATGATCGTCGCCGGAGCGATTTCTTCGAGCGAGCGCAACTCTCGTCTGTTACGCGCTTCACATTTGGGGAGACAGGTTCGGAGGATGAAGTTCCAAAACCGTGGAAGGCCTTCACCTCAGCCGTTACCTTGTGTAAAAATATGGCAACGTGTAACTCTATTCGGGTGATGGACTCGGCAAGACTACCAACGAAGATGCATTGGCTCTGGCTGTCTTGTTCGAAAGCAAAGGAGCGTGGACTAAGAGTCGTCAGGTCCGGGAGAAGTACCTTGGTAACGCAGCAGCTGTTGAACAGTTAACTTAAGTCTACGTTGGAGGCTGCTGCAAAGAATGGTGCACCGCTGCAAGAACGAGGACTGGTCAAGCTCATTGATCGAGCTAGCTAAAGCATGACCTTCAAAAGAGCATGTTGCACGGTAGGATGTGGAACGCTGTATCGGCCGCCAAAATTAAGTTGGAGTATTCATGACGGCTGTCAGCTTGTATAGACGAGACCAACTTACAATTGAGAATGCCATTGTATTATCCAAACCTGTGCGCTCACACCATGACGACCATGAGAATCCAAGGCAAAAACCGCAGACACGAGTGTATTTGACAGCATGTCTGGGGAACGTTCACATGATGGTACCTTGCTGTTCTTCGATGTAGACAAGTATCGGTGCTTGAAAAAACGTGCAGACCCCCCTGACCTTGGTACAGTGATGCATACAGTAGGTAAGTACCGTGGTTCATGAGGGCGGGTAGCCTTGTGAGTGGCCATTCACCACGTTGTTGCCCTGCAGGACATGTATCAGACTATTAATTCTGTCAACCAAGATAGCAACAGCCACTTAGAAGCCTTCATTCTTACATAACGTAAGTCTGCCGCAGTAGTGAACCACGTCCAGGAGGGTCTGTACATTTCAGCAACCATTATATATCAACGTGTGCATAGCCAACTGCAGCAGCTTCAGGTTCAGAGACGTAGAGCGCTTCTTGACACCCATCACATCGATCGGACCCCTACGGAGCTTGCTGCTCGTGCGCTTGAAGGTTCATGTGCTCACGGTCGAGAGTCATGCGTGGCTGGAAGTGAAAGCAACAAACGGTGCTTGGCGAACAACTTCTCTCATGGAGGACCCTATAAGATAGCCTTCCTCATACTAGCGCTCGGTACTCCGTCTGCTATTCAACTTCTATCTGAACACGCTTGTCAAAGCAACGTTTTTCAGCTTGTGAAAGCAGCCACTCTTCGATCAGATCTTATCTCGTTGGATTGGTATCAAGCACGCGTGAGTCTTGCATCATTGAGCTTTCTACCTTTTAGTGCAGACACACCGCCGCAGTGACGAGCAAGTGACAGCGATTCTATCTCTCAGTCCGCCACCACGATCTATGAACATCTCAACAGGTTGCCAGAGCTCAACACTGTTCGAGTCGTGCTCCCACATGAGGATATCTGTGGAGTGCTAGTATACACCGCTCCACGTCAGCAACAGCGTTATGAGACTTATTCTTCACGCAGTCCAAGCCCAGCAGCTGTATCCCTCAGATTCACACCAATGAAAAGTCTTGTCCTTCAAGGTACCGGCCAGAGCACGCTTTCGAGTCGGTTCGATCTCCCGCGTCTTCACGTCCTTACCGAGTTTAAGCTATTCGGACTGGTATTCTGCCAGGACAACAACCTCGAGTCAGTCCTCAAGCAGCAGCTGCGAAAATTAGCATTCGTCGACTGTAGCATCATCCTTCGCATCAAGTCAGGTCCAGGTACTCTGGGTACCCACCCTTACATGCGCCATACCACTCCCGATTTTATTCACTACGAAGTCGATCTCCGTTGGAGCATGATATTCACCCTTGTACAGGCTTCTTCAGTCCAAAAGTTCAGCTTCGGTCAGACTCAATGCGTCGACGGTCAGGGGGAAGTCGTGGAGGGTATCGAACCGGACCACCACTACTGTTACAATGCCTACGAGTTCGGCAACTTGACTTCATGTCCCTTCGACGTTAGAACATTCAGGACCATCTTCGAGAACGCGGCCGGTCTCATAAAGCTACAGCAATCGAAGGGCCAGAAGGGCAAGGCAGACGAGACCGTCGAGGACCACGAGCAGTACCCACTGTTTCTGAAGCTCGCCGGTGCTCGTAACTCAGATGTGGAGGGGATGAAAAACTGAAGAATAACTTACTCCAGGTCCAGCGCGGGGACTGGGCTGGAGGCAGCTTGTGAAGGACAACAATCGCACTCGAGGAAGGCAACCAGCCTCTCGTAGCGCGCCGTTTGGATCATAGACAATCGTAACGGAGCCTGTATCCACGATAGTACCAACGCATGCAGGCTGAGTGCGGAAGAATGCAGTCGGGTTGCTACCACAGACTAATACTCATGACTACTTAGAGTCAAATCGTAGAAACAATACACACTGTTCGCGGCCTATGAGCGACTCCAATCACTTTTGACAACCTCCAGACTTTGCCTTGACCGTTCGACCTCTTCCAATGACTGACATTGTATCCCTCATGACCTAGAGACTTATCTTGAGAGAGAAAGCCTCTCTCCAGGAAGCCCTTCAAGCAGCTTCACTTATCAGTCAAAACGGCTAGCTGGGATGTTTGTCGAGAATTGATTCGAACACTTTGAGCAGGACAAGTTTTCGTCGAACCCCATACTCTGCCTTGAATTTGATCAGAGAGTCGAACCCGGGGAACCTTCACCTGACAGCGACCGCTGGACTAACGGCATAGGGCTCGATAAGCGATTGGCTGGTGCCGCTTGAGATGTTTCGAACAAGCCAACGACGATGACATCAAATGCGCCATGAGCGCATTGGATAAGGGCCCAACGCGTCACGATCGCCACTTCCCCAAACTCCCCGCAAGGCTGTGCTTTTGAGGCCCTGCGAGAAGCAGCAACTGAGTTCCCGTGCCGTAGATCGTCAAGATTCGGTCACAGGATACGGCGAATCAGATGAAGGCAAGGCTGCAGCTTGCGCCCAAGGTGGAGGTGACTCTCTGGGCAGCCGCATGAGCTAAGCTCCCCCACACCACAGCACTGCATACCTCTCGACGCGATCAAGGAGGCATTTTGCTCTATTGATTGCTCCTTGCTTAACTTGACATACACGTATCTTTATATCAGACTGCAGTAGGCAGCATCGAACGAGCCGCACCCGTTGCACGCAGCGCGCATTCCATCCCGTCACACCCCGCACTCAGCAGCGCACCTTCCCACCGCAATGGCGGAATCTTTGGAAACGCCCAACAAGAAGAGGGACGGTCACGTCCCCTCTCCACTCCAGTCTCTCAGCAGCTCCATAGCCTCGCTCGGCCGCTCGCCGCCCCCAGGTCTCGCAATGGGATCCAGCCCAAGCCCGCACACGCACCGTGGGAGCTTCGCAGAGCAGATGCGCGGAGGTCCTGGCTCGCCACGCGCCTCACGACAGCCCTCTCTTTCGCAGCAGGCTTTCCAAGACCTGATCAACAACCCGCCCACCAAGTCAGGAGACCCAAAATTCCATGGACGCGACTGGAAGACTATTCGACTGGGAGAGATCGTAGACCCATCGCTGGTACGGTTTGTCGAATATGACACCAGCGTAGAGGATGCTACAAGCGTATGAGCCACAGTCTAAGACCAACCAGAGCACCGCTGACAAGCACAGCTACTCGTCAGGTCTGGCGCACCCAACGTGGTCCTGCTCCGCGAAAACGCAAGCACACGCCACGCAATCGGCACCTTCGACTACAGCGATCTGAACGCATATCTCCTCCTCGTAGTCGGCCTCGCACACCCTGAAGAGCAAGATGTGGCTTCGTTCGACGGGCTGGCAAAGAAGGGACGAGAGGGCAAGCCTATCCCACTCAAAGATGTAAAGGACCTGGGAAAGAAGGAGCCGCTGATCACACTGTCTCACACAGCAGATCTGACTAAGGCAATGGAGGTGTTCGGTAGCGGCGTGCATAGGGTGCTCGTTGCGAAAGAGGGCACCTCAGATATCGTTGGTGTGCTGACACAACTGAGGTTGGTTTCATTCTTCTGGGAGAACAGGGCAAGTATCCCTGTGGTAGACCAGCTGTATCCGCAGCTACTCAAGGATTTGAGCATAGGGCAGAAGCAGGTTTTAGCTATCAAGTGAGCACCGAGTTACTGGATGGACAGGACACAACTGACGAAAAGTAGCGGCGACAAGCCCCTGGCAACAGCTCTCGAGCTCATGCACAACGAAGGGGTATCATCCATACCAGTCCTCGACGTACAGAACAACGTCATCGGCAATATCTCACAGGTCGATGTCCGAGTACGTACACTTCTCTCCACACCGTGTCTCTTCGTCACTAATCAATCGTCATAGCTCCTCACGAAGTCTACCTCCCTTCCTCTTCTCCGCTCGTCTTGCATTCATTTCATATCCGTCATCCTTTCCGAGCGTGGCGTAAACGACGGCAAAGACTCCTTCCCCGTCTTCCACGTAAACCCCTTCAGCACACTCGCCCACACCGTTGCAAAACTCGTCGCAACCCGCTCCCATCGCATGTGGGTCGTCGACACACCCTCGCCTGCCTCTTCAGGAGCTTCGACTCCCGCGATCCAGCCCACTGTCCTCGTCCCTCCGTCGCCAATCACGCCTCTCCCAGTGTCCCTGTCCGGCCCTGCACCTGTCAACACGGCTGCGCCAACACACCTAGCAGGAACAGGCACAGTGGCGCCCGCTATCTCTGCGAGCGCGATTCCCGGTGCAAGCCTGTCTGGCAGGCTCAGTGGCGTGATCAGCCTGACAGACATCCTGAATGTGTTCGCGCGAGCGAGTGGGCTGCATCCTCATGATCCTGATGAGGCGCGCCGCGCACGGAGGCGGTCGAGTTCGAGTAGCATGCGGACTAGCATGGATAGCTCACGGAGTGAGAGCGTATCTGGTATCGCAGGCACTTCCGGGAGAAGGAATAGTGTCAGCGAAAGGGACAGGACTGCGAGCATACAAGGCCTAGGAGCGAGGGGAAGGGGCGCCTAAACAAATGGTATGCGTATCATGGTTGCGAGATTGTATTTGAGCATCATCGAGACTGAATGTGACTCGAGATTGGTTTGAGGACTTTGTTTATCATGGCGTTATAGCGACTGGGCGGGCATAAGACCTACATAGGCACATGAAACATAGAATTTGAACATGATGATCACAGCAGTATATTGTTGGACCTGACTGGATGATGATAATAGTAGATGCATTTTGATAATAGTAGATGCATTTTGTCCTTGCTCTGGTGACCAATGCACCAATCTCGCCACCAATGTGACCCAGATGAAACTGCCTCAGAACGCCAGTTGCGTTGCCACATAGTACCCAAAGATATCTACAAAACCCAACCACATACGCCAAACGCAACCTCTCAACCATCAAGCGTTACTTTTCCCTCTCCAGACTCTACATCACATACAAAAGATCCGTGTCTGCCTCAAATCAGCAAACTGGACGTACAAGTCTGGGAGGGTAATATCTGGGGCGGAGCGGTGGGAAACTTACTCAACGGATGACTACAGCTCAGCTGGGGTTTCTGCTGATACTTGCCCTCGAGCTCATCGCGTATACTATTCAGCAGCTGGACATAGCTCTGATTCGGATTCTTCCTCAACGCGGTGATGAACGCCCAGCTCATGGCGCCCGTGGCCTCGCCCCCGATACTTGCGTCGGCGGAGGTTTGTTGGTCTTTGGAGCCGGACCACATGATCACGTCTGCCGGGGATGTCTTGGTGCGCAGGTTCTTCTTGTACACGTCGTCGCCTTGTGTTACTTTTTTGAAGAGCGAGGACGCGGTGGATAGCATGCCGCCGATGTCGTTCCTCGCGTAAGACGAAACGATACCGAGCAGGCCCTGGCCAGCCTCCTTCGCCAGGTTGGGCTCCTTGAGCACACCTTGGGTGCTGTAGATGTATGGTAGGTCGAGAGCGGAGCCGGAGTGGCACGAGTCGAAGATGGCGGTTAGGCGGACGCCGGGCTGGAGGGTGGACACCATGATGCGGTGCATCTCGTCGTCGACGATGTGGCCGGCAGTGCGGAAGTCGACGGGGTAGATTACTTCGTCGTAGCCGTCGTCTTCGTCGCCGTCGAGGTCTTTGGTTTGGCCGCCGTGGCCTGGTGGGCGTTAGTCACCTGCACTCCAACTATTCCGTCTAGGGAGAAGGATGACCTACCTGAGTAGTGGAAGAACAGCGAATCGTTCGGCCTCGCGTCCTTGACCAGCCAATGCATCGCCCTGAGAATATTCGCTTTTGTAGGCTGGCTCATGGGGTTCTGCTGATCGTCTGTGAGCGTCACCATATCCTCCCTCTTGTACCCAAAGAACTCGTTCAGGTACGTGCTCATGTTCTTGACATCGTTGATGCAACCGCGAAGCTGCCCTCGCTGGCCAAAATAGTTGATACCGATCAGCAGCGCTTTCCGTCGCCCGTTGCACGCCGAGTACTTGAAGGAGTAGCCGTTGGGCGCACCGTGGCCGAAGTTCTGTGCACCGGTGGGTGGTGGCGGTGGCGCTTGGTGGTTGCCGTGTGTCCACTGGTTGCTCGTCGCTGTGGGCATCATGCCGGGACGCTGCTGGTGTGAGGGAGGTCCTTGTTGGGGGACCTGTTGGCCGTATTGGCCGTATCCCTGTTGAGGTGGCTATTCCAGGTCAGCTCGTTGCTTACTCGACCACAGCTCAAAGACTGACCTGCTGGTACCCATACTGCTGTGGAGGAGGTGTTGATTGATAGCCGCCGTTGTACTGTGGCTGTCCGTAACCCTGCTGTGGTGGCCTACATCCCGTCAGCTTCCCATCCACGACTTCCGCCCATCCTTCATCACTCACGGCGCTCCGTAGCCCTGCTGTGGCGTTCCATATCCTTGCTGTGGTGGCCCGCCATAGTACTGCTGCTGGGGCGGCGGGCCGTAGCTGTTGTGGTACTGCTGTCCTGGGAATCCTGACATGGCGGTGGATGTGCGTGTATGTCGAAACTAGGTAGGTGGTTGGGCGCGTGGGCCGGAGTGAAGGACCGAGGTAGCTCTTAGCCAGCGATGCCTAAGGTGTAGCTCTTTCAGACGTTCCCAAGGAGGAATTGCGCGTGCAGATCCGGGGAAGATTCAGATGATAACAGACGTCAGGTCGTGAAGTGGACTGGCGTGCGGCTGAGTGTGACGATGTGGTCGAAAGATTCGTGCAGCGTCGGCGGGGTTGTTGGGTGAGACGGATGCTAGGGCTGAGAGATGGATGACAACACACGAACGGCTGTCCGGCTAGCGAGTCCCCGCTTTGGGCCTGTGGATCACTTTGCACGCGGTAGGAAGGGTGAGTGTCGATCACTCACGACGTGCCTGGGGACTGGTATAAAATAAGATGGTGAGCTGCAGAGACTGAGGAATCAGGGGCATGAGGTGCGGGTTCGCGGATAATAAGCAACTGCTTAAAGACGCCATGAACCCACTGCTGTGCAGCTCTGCGACTGACTAGCGCAAAAAGACGCGTCCTATACCGAAAGTCCTCGTGGAGATAACCGACCATTTCTTCTGCCCATCCAGATGCACCGAAATCTTCTACCCATGTCGAGTCGAGCCACGTCCACGGCGGGCACAGGACACTGCCGCTGTTGTTTCTCAAACGCTCTTGTCTCTAAACATCGATATCCCGTCTCTTGACCTTCGTGTCTTCTCCAGACTTGAAGGTCTGCATCCATCATGTCCACTAAACCTACGTGTCTTTCACAGCACTGCTTCTGCAAGACTGTATCACCGTGCCCTAACGCTCACCCAATTCTCATGCTCATTCGTCAGCCCTGCCTGCGTGAAGCTGCACAGAGTATTACCGTGCCAAGTTTGTCTCTCGTCAAGCCTCGCGTGGCTGTGGAAGGGCGGGAGCAGCATGCCATCGTTACATGCACACAGGGCTACGCGAACGGGCAGCCCGAGCCCAAGGGTCTCCTTATGATCACCGCATCCGGATCTGGCACCACAGGGTCCAAGGGTCGCCTCCCACGCAAACCATCAGACAAAATTGCGGTAAGCATCCGTACGGACTAAGCAGCAGCAAATCTAGTCTCTCGATCTCTGTTTGTGCCCTATAGACAATCAATACCACGCGCTGGAAACCTCTTTTCTGTGTCCAGGGCCCTCGTCCTTGCCTTCACCCCCGTCTCCCCCACGGCCCGGAGGCCAGGAACCTCGCATCCGCATCGAGCTGATCCGCCCCAGCATGCCATCTTCATTGAGTATTTTCTGCGGCTACTGAAGATCACAAGGCCAGCAACACCACGGGATTGTCGCTGCAGAGCATCACTTCCGTCAGCCTGCAGCTCAAGCTGCCCAATTGATCCATTCCAATCGCTGCTGCTGCCACATTCATCTAGACAGCCTCTCTTGCTGACATCTCGGTGCAGAAAGGACTAGGCAGGGGTAAGGAATGCGGACGAGCTGAGGTCTGGCGCGTTGGCGCTAGAGCAGTCCAGACCGGACTCTTGGGAGCGACCAGCACGCACGCGAGACTGTGGCTTGCGCAGAGAGCTGTAGCGCCAGCATGGAAGATTATGACTCGTGTAGGCTGTATGCTTGCCAACGGCCTCACCGAGCCTTTCGTTGTCATTGGACGAGATCCGACCATTTACGGTGCTGCTGCGACTGCAAGGCGCCAGTATACGGCACCAAAGCGTGCTTATGAAAGCGCGAGCTGAGATCAATTGGGAGCTACTGTAGCTTGGCGACGGCAGAGGGGTCGGTTGGCTGCTGCCAGGCGTCATGGACTTGTGACAATTGCATGCTTGCATAGCCTCTTCAGAGCGTTAGAGCGTTTAGAGCGTTGCGAGCGTTGTAAGGCGTGTCACATCGGTACCTAAGCTACGGTGAGGCTGGGAAGGTGCCCGCTTGGTTGCACTTGAGCTGAGCATGAGCAGTGATCAGTAGTTCACCCACACGAGTGGATGGACCGTTAATCCAACGTTGTAGCTTATCTCGCACATGGACTTTGCTCCGCCTCATCAGTGGGCACGTATGACGAGCAGCAGCGTGTAGGGTGACAGAAGCTGAAGCCAAGTTCATGCGGCTCGAATTAGAGGCTGAACTGACGTCAAGGCACGTCGAGCTGAAGATGCAATGCAAGGACGATCTGGGGTAAAGCGGTGAATTGAGGAAAGCGGTGAATTGAGTAAAGCGGTGAATTGAGTAAAGCGGGGGGGGGGGGGTATATGATGTCTGAGTCTTTACCATCTCAAGAATCTACCAAATGCTTCCACCAAATACGGCGTCTTCCACCCATATCAAGGTAAAATGGATCCTCCGGATTGTAGTCCCAAACCGCTCCAGGTGAACAATACGTATACATGATGCTTCGTAACTTTTCTTTCGACACCAGAAAGATAGTAATGTCGTGACCATGCAAGATGCAGAATGGAAGTAAGAAGGGGATATTACAAGGATATAGAGCATCAAGCTATCGAGTGAGGACGCTCTCTCAGCGTAACTTTAGATGAATGAAGCAATCGTAAACGCCGCATCGTTCGTCGAAGAGGTGTAAGGCCTGAACAGTACATGAAGAGATTCGTCAGTATATGCAAAACAACAAGCGTAGATAAATGTAGGAAAGATTAGGCGTTGATGGGCTCGGAAGCTTTCGGGGCTTCTTTCGCACCATCAACTTCGTCTGACGGTGAGCACCCGGCTGCACCATCGTTCGTTGCCAGACGCGCTTCTCCGTTGGCCTCCCGCTCGGCGTAAATCCTCTCTTTCTGATTCTGTGCAAGAGTCAATGTGTCGATGTATGTGCGAAACTTGACAATCTCCTTGAGAAGATACTGCGACTTGCGCTCCCAGTTGGCCATTGCTTTCGCGGCATTGGGGTGCCGTGGAGAGAACTGGTGGTCGAGTCAGTCAAAGATCGTAAGATATGAGCGGACGGTATTTACAGTGATGAGCAGAGGCGCCCTCAATTCGTTGTGATGCGCCAGCTCTCCTTCAATATTTTTGATGTAGTCGGTAAGAGCTCTCAGTTGATCAACTTCCATCAGATTGCTAGCCATCATGCTCGCAGTCGGTGGACTCCAATCAAAAAGAACAACCTTATCGCCAGGGAGCCTAGCCCTTGGTGCGCCTGTCGCGTGGTCCATCGAACTACGAAGAGAACTTGCCACGCTAGGACGAGGCATGTGGCCCTGAATCGAAGGGGTGCTGTCCTGTCGAATCAAGGCTGGGTTGATCACGTTCTCACCCCAACCATATTCCATGCTACTTACACCGCCAGTGAGAGGTTCTTTTGATAGCCTGGCAGACCAGTAGTTGGCGGTAGATACGAACTCGCGGACGATGTCAGGTGTGCCGACTTGGAAGAGGTGAACAGCGCCCGTTGGAAGCGACAGTGCCCATACATGAGGCCTTGTCTTAGAATAGCCTGGGGGTGGTAGAGCACTGGCGATAGTCTGTCGCAACGGGAAAGCTTCCAGAACTTCGGCGTTGTCCATCCAGTTGCCGCCACCAACGATGCCACCAGCAGCTGGCTTGGCCTTGCTCTTCATCCGCGCAGACTTTGAGTTCATGCTGAAAGAGAACAGACGCATGTAGCCCTTCTCAATGACAGCAAAGTTCTCGCTCCAGTTTCGGTCTTTAGCCTTCCTGTCGACTGTTTCTAGGTGATGCTTATGTTTCAAGATACCTTCCTTGGCCCAAGGCGCACCGACAAGCTCAAGGGACTCGTCTTCGAGGAGTGGTGCTGCGCGAGCAAAGTCTTCGTCACTAGCAATCGTCATGCCTTCTTCGCGGATGATGGCTTGGCTGAGGGCATTGGCGAAACCGATAGCCTGCTGGTAGTCGCCAGCAGCAAAGTGCGAGCCAAGCGAGTCCACTGACATGGATGTGCCCGTCTTGCCATACGAGTAGCGGCTCCAGGTACTTGACCCTGCAGGGGTCCAAACCGACGTGTCGTCCAGGCTGGTGCGGCTGGATGCCACTGTTGATGCAGGATACAGCCTCTGCTTGGAACGGTTCTTCGAGGCCCAACGAGCTCCTACGCTGCGGAAGTCGGCTTGCGGACGCCCACGGTAGCTAGTCGTATCTGAAGGCGCTTTACTCAAAACACTGGGCGTGCGACGCAGCATGCCGGCCACCGAGAGGTTATTGGATGAAGACTGGTGGTGAACAGTCAAGTCGGAGGCTCCATGGAGAGGTAGGCGTTGTTTGCGAATCGACTCGTAGAACTCCTTGAGCACTGTCTCGATCTGGAATTCCCACCCCTTCATTGGGCCTTTATACGGTGTGTTGATAAGGGTGTTCGACTCAGATGCGACAGAGTCAAAAGACAATATGCCCTCCGAGCCGCTTCTGATAGGTGGTTTGACTGACAGTCGGCTTCGTGCTCGCTTGCCTTCTGCTGTCTCCTCGGTCACATCTGCAGGGAAGGTTGTCTGCTCGCCACTGGGAGTTGTTGGTTCTGACTTCTCGTTCCATGGGAGGGAGCCCCTGCGGAAATGAGTTGATTTAGGCCGCAATGTCTCGTCTGCCTTGATCGCATCTTGGCAGACTCGAGTTACGGTTGGCAGAGTGTTCCTTACGAACTGGCTGCGGGTCATCCTGGTCTCGATATCAGCTACGTGCAGATCCGTGTTAAGCAGCAGAATCGAGTAGCAGATAGTGTGAACAACGTCTAATCTAGTGTTAGTGTATCTTCTCTGCACAGGTGATTTGACTACACACCGACTTCCTTGAACCCATGATTGGGGTTGCACTCGCACCATCGCTCTGAAAGACTCATCAGAATGCGATCGACCTGCTGAGTCTCAGCCTTCAGTACGAGCTTGCCACACATGTCACGCATCGCAGCAAGGATAGTGAAACCAGTCCAGTCGAAGAGGTCCATGAACGCTTTGCGGGTGCGCGCACTGCTGAGGGTGACATCACCAAGGAGAGCAGCAGCTTGCGACTTTTGCAGAGCTGACTCGTTTCCATTGAAGATCCTCAATGCACGCTCTCTGTCGGCATCGGTGGGTTCAGGATGCGTTGAGCGGTCCTCGACGATGGAAGGCATGGTCGTGTCTGAATCGCGGGTCTCGATATGAACTATAGGCAGGCTTGTCGCAGAATGGAACACATCGTTTGGTGATGAAGGTGAGGTCACGTCTGGTGTGACAGGTACTGACTGCTCCTGAGGTTGCGGGGATGAGCGTGCGCCTTCCAAAGGCAGCTGCAGGCTGTCAGCACCGTCAACAGGCGACTCTTCGGCCACTGTGGTATCGAGCCAAACGCGTCTTGCACTCGGGCTCCGGCCTCTTGCTTTCTTTTCGTCCTGTGTAACGACCCAGCCTTCTTCTTCAGCTGCTGATGCTGGTTGCGAAGCAGACCCGCTGCCAGACGTCACCCTCGCGCTAGGTGTCAGTAGTCCAGTCTGGGGTTCTCCGCGTGCTTTGGGTTCGCTCGTTCCTTCCGTCGCAGTTTGGTTGAGTGACGAAGAGGTGGGGCCAGGACTGAACTTCCGCATTCCAACCGCGTCACTGGGTTCGTGTACGGGGGTCGCGCGTCCACTTCGGTCTTCGTTGCAGCTGCTACTGTCTGCAAGGAAGGTATCTTCCTGCGGTATCACCACAGCTGGTGCTGGTTTTCCATGCTTTACCTTAAGCTTCAGTTTGGGGCTGCTTGTGCTTTGTAACTCTGAGCTCTTCACTTGTTCGCTGCGAGACGACGGAGGAGGTGAGCCATCTCGAGGACTTTGTTTCACGGTGCGCACTGTTGCATCTTTATGAGGTTTGTAGCCAGGCGAGAATCCTTGGGGACGCTCACCATTCTTCTCGCCTCCAATTCGTTGATGCTCGCGAGTATCGTAAAATTTCTCACCTGTAACTGGAGACTCAACCAGATACGGGTTCATAACCTGGCGTAAACTGCTGACACTTGGGCTCGGCTGTGCAGCAATGAACGGCTTCGAGGGAGGTGCAAATTCAAGAGACATTATTGGAGGCTTCGTGGTTTCCGAAATGGACTTCTTGCGCCTCCTGAAGAAGGACGAGGGTTTTTTGGCCAAAACAGGTGGTGCGGGTGGCTGCATCTCGTTTGAATGCGCTACAGCAGTCTGTGGCATCTTGGGTAAGGATTTTCGCTGATTAGCGATGTGCGCATTATTACTAGGTGTTGTTCGCGGTCGGTTATTAGAGTATATCGAATCGATCTCAGCAGGTCGCAGTTGAGAGGAGGCCAAAGGCTCCATAGGTGCCGTATTTGAGGCATGAGAAGAAACCGTTGGCTGTGCTTGAACTTTTGAAGAGCTTCCGCCGAACACTCGCCTGAAGAAGCCCGGCCTTTCTTTAGGTGCAGGAGCAGGGTCTTGGGATCCAAAAAGTGACTTTCGCGTTCCCACGGTTGGAGCTGGCGCCGTTGATTCCTGGAATACTGGTACGGATGGTAGGTCACGCAACGTGCTAGCATTGACAAATTCCTGCGCCTGAGCTCTCATGCTTGGCTCGAGCTGACTCTTACCTTTCCTCAAGGTTCTGTAACTCGTGTTCGAATGGACACTACCCCTGCGACGAGGTACAGGAGCCATAGGAGGTGCATATGCTGGCTGCAGAGGAGATTGTGCAACAGTCGACTGCGATGGTGGCTGCTGTCTCCTGGGCCCTGCGGGGATGGTAGGTTCAGGAGCAGCGTCGTAGTCCTGGTCGTAGTTCATATAGGCAGTTCTCCCCCTATCTAAGACGGAATCGTTGTTCACAGAGGGCATACCAGATCTGTTGCTGTGATCGAAGCTGGCAGAACGCTTTCCAAAACCCAAACGATGTGTGCCCAATATGCCAGTCTGCCCAAAATCCATGCTCGACGAGCCGCTGCTCTTACTGCCCTTGTTGGCGCCGCCTCTCATATGTGCTGTCTGCTGATACTGCCCGTATGCACCGTTTGCTTGTCGCCGTGCATAAGGGTCTCGTGCGCTTCCATTCCTGTTCGTGGGCGAGGCAACGTTGTTGCTGCTGTTGCTTCTTCGTGCGCGCGAGTGGGATGGGAATCGAGGCGTCGATTCGTCGACGTGTAGGTCGTAGTCAGAGGAGCCAGACGTCGTGTACGTGTGCCCTCGATTGCGATTCCCTGGTGGTCTGTATGAGTTGTCTGTGATGAAGAAGGAATCGTCTTCACGCCTGCCGCTCGATGATGCGCCGCCAAACATGTTCCCTGTCGAGAATTGGTCTAGTGAAAGCAGCATGTTGTCGACCACCGAGTCCCGTGCAGTAGCTCCCTCGGCGAAAGAGAGGTCGTGGGAGTCGCGCAGCTGGTCTGGCTCTGATTCGGCCCTCGAGTCTCTTGCATTGTCCACGGGCGTCGCATCGTCGAAGAAGGTTTCCTGTCTCGGCGGGTTCGTGTTGAGTGCGCGCATGGTCCCGTTTGCCCTGTGTGTCCTGGACGGACCCGTGGGAGTGGTCGGCCGGTCGTCGTCGTGCGCGAAGCCTGGCATGGAGGCTGGTGGTTCACAGATGGAATGTCTGCGTCGAGTAGTCTCCCTGGCTGGGGCGCTGGAGCATCCTCCGGGGCAGTCGCGCAGCACCAAGACGGCAGAATGCAAGCAACTGTCGTCGGTCCTCGTGGTAGACGATGGCACGCGCAGGTGCAGCGGGTGGTGTAGCTTCAATTGCGGGTGGTCGCGCAAGAAGCTCGCGCCGTCACTCGTGGGCCGTTACTCGTCGCCAGCAGCGGCAGCCGGCCTTCAATACCACAATGCAGAATAGTCTGCTCGCATGATATAAAGCAGAAACAGCGGCCTGAGTGGTCCGCGCGCTGGTCGATGCGGGGACGCGGGTCAGGGACGAGGAGGCGCTCAGGGGGTTCTCTAACAGTCGGCGTTGTAACTCCAAGCTGCAGCCCGGTAAGGCCAAAAAAAAAGCCGCGCGTGGAGGCTAACGCTGCACTTATGCTTTCTCGCAGCAGAGCCAGTTTAGGCGCCGCAACCTGCAGATTAAAATGGGAGAGCAAGAAGAAGAGTGAGATACAGCGCGGTGACAGCGCGTCCAACGGTCGAGTATTTGGGAGATGCTGAGATGCTGACTGGCAATGGTCCCGGTCGGACTATCAACTTTTCAGGACGACGTGCAGTTGCTCACACTAATTCTGTGGACATCCCTGCCTACCCTGACTTAAGGACCGTACGCTGCGAGTCAATCCATCTTGGAAGGCATTGCGGCCAAGTCAAGCCTGAGTTGCAGCTGCCGGTCTGCTCCTGCATCCGGTTCTCGCATAGATTCCACCCTTCTGCTCGACCATCTGCCGCACACCCTCATGAAACGCGACGATGGTAACTTGCATCAAATGCGGCGAATCAGCCCCTCTCGTTTCTTCGCTTGCGCCTTTCAGGGGACCGTCACCATCCCTGCTCCTGTCATTCAGCGGACGCACCTTGACCAATTCGGAACCACGCCGTAGACTTGCCATGTTAATGCGCCGGTATATTGGCTCCACCTGCAGCGTTCCTGGCGAGGAACGGCCAGCTCCAAGAGATCAATACTCGACGCAGCAGCTTGTGATACGTCGACGCGGAGAACAGCACCGGCTCTGGCATGAACCGATGTTCATTCGATGATCATCTGTGGCGGCGCACTAGCCGGTCTTTAAGCCTCCCATAAGTTCTCCTCGTCGATTGCAGAGAAAGCGTTGGACTAATACGAGACGTCCGCCAGCGAGGCGTCCAATATCCGCGTCGTACCGAATCTCGGGCTGCTGCAAGACGACTTCTCGTCTGTTGGCGCTAGAGACTTCCTTTGCATTCCTACGCAACTGGAATGTCACTTGAGATTGCAGTCCTTTAGTTCGCAAGATAAAGTTTTGACCGCGTACTGGAACAGATGTCGAACAACTTGATCTGCGTATCATACGTCAGCAGCGGTTGTCGGTCAGACCGAACTCCTGTTCGACGACTTGTAGCATCTACCGGCGGCTCAAGTACAGCGTGTGCCAACGCCCAAGCATCATAGGTCCAGCTCCAACATTGTCGAAATCTAGCTATTTAAAAATGCATCCAATCCTGTAGGCATACGTTGAGGTAGAAGAGACAGACATCCTGCGATGGAATCAGGTTTGGCGCCAATGTTTGCAAAGCAGTGAATTGACATCTTCTGGAGTTGTTCAAACATGTGAACTTGTATCCTCCCACAGCTACCTGCTGACATTTCCTTTGCCAACTGCATAGTGATTTCGCCTATCATGGCCTCTTCAAACACTAAAGGATATACTTCCAATCTGTTCAGACTTTTTTACACGATCACCAGTAACCTTATGAACAATGGAAGCGCTTTCGAGTATCTTCGCACATCAGCATCCAACCAAGTGACCGACTATGGCAACAGCAACCACTGTATCTACACATCATCTGGGGCGGTCAGATGCCATAGACCGATGTATATATACCTGAGCTGCCCGCTGACGATAGCTCGATAAGAGGAATGATGCCGTCGTCGTGTCTCAGGTTTTTGAACATGGTGGAGTGCATCATTGAACCACAAGGCACAGACTGGTAACAGCAGCGTCTTCCATGCTCAGACAGACTGTAGCAATTGCTCGCGAGCTGGCATGAGAAAATAACAGGCGACGCTCGATAACCCACCATTGAACATGAACCCGAGATCTGAACCCCAAGGTCGCCCTGATTGATGTATTGCAGTCGCGCATCATCTTGCGCGTGAGTGGTGGTCTTTGTCGCGCTAATTGCGGGCGGAGACGGAGGTCGACAGGGGTGCTGACCGCTAGCTACGGAGACATGGTTGATGTCAAAACTTCTGGACGAAAGCTCACGACAGCATCGTCCATTGAACTGTACTATCGCCATCATGCGCCGCGCACAGGGACTCCGGGTATGCTGCATCCCCATCAAACGATCATGACTAGTTTACTGATTTGATAGGTCTCTTCGACCCGCGACATCTGCATCTTCTGCGCCACTCGACAATTGGCAACTGCGAATGCGCCCCTTCCTACGACATCGACACAACGAAGATACCTGAACTCATCAAGTAGAGTGTCTCAAGCCGAAGCACAACTCTTCAAAAGCGACGATGCACCTGCACGGCCACTCACCCAGGCAGAGAGGATGCGAAAAGCCCTACTGGCATCGTCGACAGCAGCACCTGCAGCCTTACAATCTCCTCAGGGCGGCTACATGTCGCCTGCGCAGAGGGCGAGAGCCACACTGGGTGCCCAAGAGTCTCCAAGGTCACAAAGCCCAGCGCAACGGCAACCGCAGCAGGACAGACGTGCACCCAACCGGGGTGGCTTATTCGATGGGATGGGCCGAGATCAGAACAGGTCTGCACCTATGGCTCGGAGAGTAGGCAACGATGGCCGTTTCGACTCAAGACCAGCGCAACGGGATCGCTTTAGGGTGAACATGGACTCAAAGCCACAGTTCGACACGCCGTCCTTTGGTTCGGGGCATCTGAGGAGGAGAAACGAACCTCAATTTGAGCTTGCGCAAGCATTTCAAGATCAACACAGGAGGCCGCCCGTACGTGCGACACCGAGCAGGGGCAAGTTGGATCAGTCCGAACTGGACAAGTTGTTGGGCAATAACACCAGTCAAACCCGATCCTCAAGGCCATACCAACCGCTCGCAAGGAACTCCAACGCACAACGGAAATGCTTCAACTGCGGTTCACCAGATCACATGAGCGCTGCTTGCCCGAACAAGCCTACGTTCCGTGAACGACCGAACGCCCAGCGATCCACAACAGGTGGGACAACGACATATCAACCACCACAATCCAATCGAACAACGACGTACCAGCCAGCGCAGGCCACACCTGAATCTTTGGCAGATGCTGCAAACGAGTGGGTGAGCAAGAGAGCGTCTAAGCTGGAAGTGGAACCCCAGAGCTATCAGGCTGAAGAAGAGTGGGACAACAAACGCCGTGATGTTGAAAAAGAGCGACGACGAAGACGATTTGAGATAGACGACGAGCCTACGGAGGTGCGCAATCGCTACGAAGAGCCCGAGCGCCGTAGAGCTGGCGGCCGAAACAGCAGACGCGTGATGCGAGACGCAGAGGAGGATGACATTGAGGATCGTTTCATCAACAAGAAAGAGCAGAAGCGTCTGCGCAAGGAGGCGAAGAAGGCAGCGCGATTGGAGAAGGCTGAACCAACACCTATCACTTTGCCTGAGTACATCAGCGTGGCAAACTTGGCTGGAATGCTGAGGCTGAGAGTGGAGGATTTCGTCACGAAGTTGGAAGAGCTTGGTTTCGAGGATGTGCAGGCTACCCAGGTTCTCAACGCCGAGCATGCAGGCCTCATTGCCCAAGAGTACAACTTCGAGCCTACCTTCCTGGGCGAGCATGAGGATGGTGATCTCTACGCTGCTCCTGAGATCACACCAGAGGAGTATGCTGAGCTACCTGTAAGACCGCCCGTTGTCACTATCATGGGCCACGTTGATCACGGGAAAACTACGATTCTTGACTACATGCGCTCGACAAGCGTGGCAGCTGGCGAATTTGGTGGTATCACCCAGCACATCGGTGCCTTCAGCGTACCTCTGGCCAACGGCAAGCAGATCACATTCCTTGATACACCTGGCCACTCAGCTTTCGAGACGATGCGCGCCCGTGGTGCCAACGTTACGGATATTGTAGTCTTGGTGGTTGCAGCCGATGACTCAGTCATGCCACAGACAGTTGAAGCCATCAAGCATGCTCAAGCGGCGAAGGTGCCCATCATTGTTGCGATCAACAAGATGGACAAGCAGCAAGCCGACCCCGACGCCGTCAAGCTGGATCTCGGCCGTCACGGTATCGAAGTTGAAGACTTCGGTGGAGACGTTCAGGCCATACCCGTCAGTGGCAAGACTGGACAGGGTATTCCCGATTTGGAAGAAGCGATTTCGACACTATCCGAACTGCTCGACCACCGCGCAGATCCCCAAGCCAACGTCGAAGGCACCGTCCTCGAAGGCACAACCAAAAAATCCGGTCGAGTAGCCACCGTGCTCGTCCGCAGCGGCACTCTTCGTCAAGGCACAGCCCTCGTCGCAGGCACAACATGGACACGCGTCCGCAGTCTCCGCAACGGAGCTGGCGTGATGGTCAAAGAAGCCGGCCCCGGTATTGCCGTCGAAGTCGACGGCTGGCGCGACCAGCCCATTGCCGGCGACGAAGTCCTGCAAGCCGGCGACGAGCAACAAGCAACCTCTGTCTCGCAGCTCCGCACCGAGAAGCTCGAGCGTGAGCAAATGGCCAAGGACATGGAAGCCATCAACGTCGCGCGCCGTGAAGAAGCCGAGCGTCGGGAAGCCGAGGCAGCAAAACAAGCAATTGAAGGTGGTGAAGCTCCAACTGAGGAAATCAAAGACAAGAGTCCCGAAGTCGTATCCTTCATCATCAAAGGCGACGTCTCGGGCTCCGTCGAAGCAATTATTGACTCCATCTCCGCGCTCGGCAACGCCGAAGTCAGCACCCGCATCTTACGGCACGGCGTCGGTCCGCCCTCAGAATTCGACATCCAGCATGCCGCCGACGCACAAGGCCACATCGTGAACTTCAATACTACGATTCCCGCGCATGTGTCCAAGCTCGCGGAAGAGAAGGTCGTCAGAATCTTCGATAGCAATATCATCTACCGCACCGTGGAGATGGTCAAGGATCTGCTGAGCGAGAAACTCGCGCCGAGCATTATCCAGAAGGTCACTGGCGAAGTCGAGATCGCAGCGGTTTTCGAGATCGGGCTGGGCGGGAAGAAGAAGATGAAGGTCGCGGGCTCGAAGGTGCGCAACGGCGTCGTCGAACGTGGCAGCAAAGCCCGTGTTCTCCGTAATGATACCATTATTCACGATGGTAAGTTTCTCACTCTGGTTTTGGGTTGTGAGTGTCTGCTAATGTGATGCAGGTACCATTGACAATATCAAGAACCAGAAGAAGGATGTTGAATCCATGCGCAAGGATACAGAGTGCGGTATCTCGTTTGCTGGGTGGGAGGATTTCAAGATCGGGGATAAGATTCAGTGCTACGAGGAGACGCAGCAGAAGAGGACTTTGTAGGATAAGATATGTGTATGATATCTTGGTTGAGCGATACTGCTTGT
This sequence comes from Macroventuria anomochaeta, assembly GCF_010093625.1. Classification (NCBI taxonomy): domain Eukaryota; kingdom Fungi; phylum Ascomycota; class Dothideomycetes; order Pleosporales; family Didymellaceae; genus Macroventuria; species Macroventuria anomochaeta. Next base: position 387,674 of record NW_022985369.1, read on the forward strand.
ACATGCTTTGTGTGGGTATGAGTGGCATTGGGACAGGGTTTGCATTGTATAACCAATCTCGGGTGTACAGATACTAGATTAGATTCATGTAGGATAGATCTATACTGCTCCCTTCAGGATGCTTGAGCTTTTCAGCGGAAACTTCTTTATCTGGTAGGTAAGGCATGTTGTGGTTGCCTCCTTTGTACCCCGATTCTCGAGTGCGAAGTCCTCTTCGTCAGCTGCATCCAGTAGTCCTGCGTTGAGCAAAAAGCCTCCTTCCCCAGACTGTCAGGGGCTGACTGCAGAAGAGCTACGGCTGCGTAGTAGCCGACAAGCAAAGTTTTTGGTGCAGTATGTCGAATGATATTTAAATCGCCGATAAGGTAGGGCCGTACATGACCTGTGCACATATAGTGTCCTCCATTACGCCTATCAATACCTCCATGAGTGTAGTTCTAGTGGTTGGAAGTCTGCTGACTGCCTCCAGTTCAACCTCTTACCCCCTGATTCAGCCACGTTGTGACTTTCTTCCCCGTCCTTCTTTCGCTTTCCTTCTTTTTTTTTTCACGGTCAACACATGTCGCCACCCAATGATCCCAAAGTCATGGAGGGTCACGGTATCTCCCTGTCTGACGAGCTCATACCGTATTGCCGCGAGCTGTACGAGCAGTTCCAGCCGGTGATCCAGGAAGATCCGCGCAAGCGCGATGTCATTGTCTGGGTAGCTGATCTCCTTTCATGTGAAGAAGACGCATGTGCTTGAAGTCCTGGAAGAGCGCGAATACCGCATCGATACTGGCAAAGCTATGACTGCAGGCACGACCGAGCAAAGTGTCGTTGAGGGCAGCGTGGAGGTTGTCAATGCTGCCAGCTCGGACGATGATTCAGTAACAAGGTGGTTGTAGATGGCACGGAGATCGTAGTTGCTCATCGAGATGTAGTGCCGGCACCGACAACAGCCCACACGAAGCATCCTCTCCCTCCGCGTCCACCTGCTCAGGTGCCCGAAGCCAAGCAGAAGGGTCGCGCGAACACGAATGTCGCCGCCAAAGTACCACAGGAGAAGAAGACCTCAAGTCAGAAGTCGGCCGACTCCCTCCAGGCTCCACCGCCTACTTCAGGACCGAAGCACCCCAAAGACGTTATCAGCTCCAAGTGGCTCCGCTGCTGCCAAGAAGCCCGAGTGCAAACCTTGTGTAGACGACTGGAAATACAAGCACTGCGAGCACTGGAACAAGCTGTACCACGAGAAGTGCCGCACGCGAGACAAAGACACCGACAGAGACTGCAAAGGCAGGCGCAGCTGGAAAGACGACGTTCTCTGCGTGCAAGAAGACGATGGCAAGCGCTACCACAACATGATGGGTAAGTATAAGGGAGACTGGTACTGTGGAGAGCGCGAGCTCTGGAACTTCGCCAGCAGAAGCATGTGCCACGCTTGCACGACTACATCCGATGAGGCCGAGTATGTCATGGGTGATGACGACGCTCTCAAGGATGCACCGCCTCCTCCACCGTCTCCTGAGCATAGGAGCGATGCGCAGAAGAAGGTGATCTTCGATGTCAATGGACGCTTCATTACACCAAGGAAGAAGAAGTGGTGAGGACATAGTGAAGGGCATTTTGAAGGCTTGGAAGAGGTTTTGGGACAGTGCAATATAGGAAAGATGGATGGAATACCTCCAGGGTCAGATATGGATGTTTGGGAATCAGTGTTACGGCCTTGGATGCTGTCGGCATGGACTTGTACAACGTGTCTTCTCTTCTTTGTTCCGCGCCCTCAGCGGGGCTTCTGAGGGCCCGGTCGTCACAGTAGGTCTTGGCGTAGTCTCCAGAGTAATACAGAGGACGACGAACTCACATGTCCTCCATCTTGTATACTTCATATGCCGGCTCTTCATACGGGTGTGCCCTATCCCGCTCATCAGCAATAATGTCTGCCAAGTCGAATCATCGCGACTTACTTCCTCAATGCAGCCACTGCTTCGACTGCAGTATCTCTGCCAAGACAGATGGCCTCCACTCGATATTCTTCGACTTCCTCCAGTGTACCAACCTTGCCTATCTACATAGCATCAGCACTACTCCAATACTACGACGCGAGTATGCCCAAGCGGTAACGTACATGCGGGTTGGCAGCATCACCCGGTCTGAACTGCCCTGTGCCCTTGGATGTGAAACAGCATTCAGTATAGCCGCCAGAACCTGGGAAGCGGCCAGCGCCTGCGGCGAAGACGGCGGTCTTGCAGGCTTGGAGGGCGCTGGGTGGGACGAAAAAGACTAACTTGAATTTCTGGAGAGTGCACATGTTGGAAAGTTATGAAGACGGTGAGCTTGTTCGGAGGACTGTTGGAGAGATGGAGTGATGAGATTCTTGGGACGTGTGGGGTTGAAGTGGGAAAGCGGCTGCACCTGCTCTTTCGAGAAATATCGACCTGCATAAGGCTCAACTCGCAGGGCCTTGGTGTTCAATTGAGAGAAGAAATACAAAGGACTTTTCTCCTTGTAAACTGAAGAAACCGGGATGCAGAAGATTGGATGGATGATGAGAAGCGACGGTTTTGCTACGACGTCTATTGTTAGTGTATCTCGAGGGATGCTACAAAGACACCTTGACAATTTCGTAGCACCCACGACGTGAACAGCTGCGAGACCCGTACAAATGAGACAGTGCAGATCACAGCGGTGCAAGAAACGTTCGCCATCCCTCAGCAAGAACTACTTTCCTTGATGAAGTCGAATGCGAGGTGGGGCAGGGAAGGCGCGACACGTGCTAGCGTGTTGTGTTGGTCTGTGCGCCGTAAACACAGGCTCGGGCAAGTGTGGAGCAAACTCACCCACCAGACGGTCATCTCGACACTCACTAACTCACAGAAGACGCGAAAATGGCTCCGGCGGCTCCCCGGCAGTCCACGCGCGCGACGCGCCGCAAAGCGCCCGTTGTCGACGAGTCCGACAACGATGAGAACAGAACACCTACCTCAGAGACTAGGGAAGAGGAGGAAGACGAGGAGGAAGAGGAAGTCACACCAGCACCGACACCACTGAAAACCGGCAGAGGGCGCGGGCGCCCAAGGAAGAGCGCAGCGCCGGTAGCCGAGAGCGTAGCGCCCAAGACGACCAAGACAACAGCACCAAAACCCAGAGGGCGGCCCAAACGCGCGACTGAGGCCGTTGAACCGTCGCAGACAGAGACGCCTCCCGAAAGCAGCCCTCGACCAGCTGCGCCCGCAAAGACTGTGCCTAAGAAGCGCGGGCGGAAGCCGCAAGTGTCAGTCGAGAAAGACAATATAGAAGAAGGTGGGCAATCCCTTACAACAGACCTCTCGAATACCGAACCAGAATCTAAGCCTTTACCAGCAGTAGAATCTGAGTATGAGGTCAAGGAAACGTCTGCTACCCCTGCTCCCGATGTCGAACCTAGCGAAGCGGGAGATCGAACGCCCAGAGCCGCACAAACATCAGAAGCTGAGGAGGCGACGCCCAGAATCGGTACTGCTGTGAAGCGACAGAGAATCGAAGTTGTGGTCAAGTCAGAGCCCACAGAAGACACCACCATACAAAGCACTGTAGAGGAGGAAACAGTCGTGGCTGAGCCAGCAGCTAAGGCCAAAACACCAGAGGCAACACTAAAGCCATCAGAGATTCCCGATGCGACAGCCCCATCACAACCGCCGCCAACGCCACGGATGGTCGAGAAGGTCAACGCAAATCATACAGTGCTGGATAGGCCAATGGACATTGTTGCCAAGAGGCGAGCAGCAGCAGCGCCGCTGTCACAAGAACCAGCTCCACCGAAGCAGCGCACAGTTATCACATGGCTGGTGTTGACAAATTTCAAGAGTTACGCTGGGCGACAAGAAGTTGGCCCTTTCCACTCTTCATTCTCGTCTGTGGTTGGACCGAACGGTTCGGGAAAGTCCAATGTCATCGACTCATTGCTGTTTGTCTTCGGTTTCCGTGCCAGCAAAATGCGACAAGGCAAGATTTCAGCACTTATCCACAACTCGGCCCAACATCCAGACCTCGACTACTGCGAAGTTGAGGTCCACTTCCAGGAAGTCATGGACACCCCCAGTGGCGTAGCCGAAGTTATTCCTGATTCGCAATTGGTCATCTCGCGACGAGCGTTCAAGAACAACTCCAGCAAGTACTACATGAACAAGAAAGAGTCCAGTTTCACCGATGTCACGAAGTATCTGAAGGGAAAGGGTGTGGACCTGGACCACAAGCGTTTCTTGATTTTGCAAGGTGAAGTCGAATCAATCGCGCAGATGAAGCCGAAAGCCCTGACCGAGCACGACGACGGCCTTCTCGAGTATTTGGAGGACATCATCGGCACTTCAAAGTACAAGACCCCCATCGAAGAGTCTGCTGCTGAAGTTGAGACGCTCAACGAGACCTGCATGGAGAAGAACAATCGTGTACAGCACGTTGAAAAGGAGAAGGGCGCGCTCGAAGAGAAGAAGAACAAGGCTCTCGCTTACATCAGGGACGAAAACGAGCTTGCTACCAAGCAGTCCACGCTCTTTCAGCTCTACATCTCCGAATTCGATGACCACATTGAGGTCACACAGGAGTCGGTCGGTCAGATGCAGGCTCAGCTTGATGAGGAGTTGCAGAAGCACCAGGGTAACGAAAAAGGGATCAAAGAGCTCGAACGACAGTACAAAAAAGGAGTTAAGGCATACGAGCAGCTTGAAAAGCGACACCAAGAATCTCAGAAAGAGGTCGGGCGCATCGACAAGGAAGCCGTCAAGTTCGAAGAGAAGAGGAAATTCTTGGCTGGAAAGCAGAAGAAGCTGGAGAAGACGAAAGAGATGAGCAGCTACAGCCGCTCCGAGGCAGAGACTCTGGCGAAGCAGTATGCTGCGGATCTGGAGCGATATGCCGAAGAGATTGAGGAGTTGGAGCAAAGCATGAAGGTCGAGGAGAAGGAGCTCGAACGCGTCCGTCTAAGTCTTGCCGGGAAGACGCAAGGCCTATCTGATGAGATCGCAGCGAAGCAGAAGTCCCTGGAGCCATGGAGCGCCAAAATCAACGAGAAGCAGTCTGCCATGGCTGTTGCACAGAGCGAGCTCGACATTCTTCGCGAGAGGGAGAACGCTGGAGCCAAGGGCATCGCTGAAGTCGAGGCGAAGATTGAAGCTTTGCAAGAAGCGAAAGAAAGCAAGGCAGCTGAACTTCAAGAGTGTAAGGTCGAGAAGAAGCAGATTGCGAAGAAGTTGCAGAGTATTCAAGCCCAGATCGAAGAGTTGTCGCAGAAGGAAGCTCCTCTGCGCTCGAAGCTGTCAGGCGCACGCGCAAAGGCTGATGAAGCCCGCTCGAACTTCTCTGCCAACCAGACGCAAGGCAACGTCTTAACAGGTCTGATGCGCTTGAAGGAGTCCGGACGTATTGATGGGTTTCACGGCCGCCTGGGCAACTTAGGCACGATCAACCAGAAGTACGACGTCGCGATCTCTACCGCTTGCCCACAGTTGGACAACATGGTCGTGGACACAGTCGAGTCTGGTCAACAGTGCATTGAACATCTCCGCAAGAACAACCTTGGCCGCGCCAATTTCATCCTGCTCGATCGCCTCGCCAAGCGGGACATGTCGACTGTCGATACGCCAGAGAACGTCCCTCGGCTCTTCGATCTCGTCAAGCCCAAGCACGACCTGCTGAGGCCCGCTTTCTTCCACGTCCTCCAGAACACTCTCGTTGCCGAGGATCTCGACCAAGCAGAGCGGATTGCCTACGGCGCGAAGCGATGGCGTGTTGTCACTTTAGATGGCAAGCTGATCGATACCGCTGGTACGATGAGTGGTGGTGGAAGCCGCGTCGTCAAGGGCAAAATGTCGTCCAAGCTTGCGTCCGATGTCTCGAGAGATCAGGTGTCGAAACTCGAACAAGATAGGGATACACTCGAGCAAACTTTCGCCGAGTTCCAGCAAGAGCAGCAGGAGCTTGAGAGCACGTTGCGAAGCCTGAACCAGCAATTGCCTGAACTTGACACGAAGGCCCAGAAGATTGCGCTCGAGCTGGAGAGCTTCGACCGCAACATTGCCGATGGTCAGCGTCGTATTCAGGAGCTGGGTGCTGAGAAGGCTGCAACCAAAACTGACAAGGGGCGTGTGTCCTCTCTAGAGAAGAGCATTGCGTCCATGGAAAAGGAGATCTCAAAACTGCATGCTGAGACGGAGGATGTCGAGGCCGAGATCAAGGCGCTGCAAGAGAAGATCATGGAGATTGGTGGTGTCAAGCTCCGCCTTCAGAAGGCCAAGGTTGATGACCTAAAGCAGCAGATCGACACACTCACTGAGCAAGCTTCAAACGCCGAAGTTTCGAAGTCGAAAGAGGAGAAGCAATGCACCAAGCATGAGAAGTCACACAATGATGCAGTTCGCGACCTTGAGAAACTTGCTGTCGATTTAGAGAAAGTGGAAGAGGATATGGAGTCTCATCAGCGCGATGCGTCGGGTGTCCGTCAACAAGCTGAGGAAGCTCAGGAGGTAAGCACAGTCATCACAAACCTGTCCATAGCTATACTAACCAGTTCAAAGTCCCTCGAGTCTACCAAGGAAGATCTTCAAGCTGTCAAGAAGGAGCTTGACGAGAAGACCGCCGAACTTAATGAAACTCGTGCCATCGAAATTGAAATGCGCAATAAGCTCGAGGAGAGCCAGAAACAGCTGCACGACTTCCAGAAGAAGCAGACCTACTTCCAGGACAAGCTAAGCAAGCTCACCTACCAGAATGTTACAGATCTCGGGGAGGAGCAAGAGACTGGCGAAGGTCTGCCCACCTTCAGCAAAGACGAGCTGCAAGACTTGGACAAGCACGAACTCAAGGACGAGATTGCGACGCTCGAAAAGAAGAACGAGAGCACAAACGTCGACCTCGCCGTCCTCACTGAGTACCGCAAGCGCGTCGAAGAACACGCCGCCCGCTCGTCCGACCTCGCCGAAGCAGTCAACTCCCGCGACGATGCAAAGAAGCGCTGCGACGAATTGCGCCGCCTGCGTCTCGAAGGTTTCATGGACGGCTTCAGCATCATCACCGCGCGCCTCAAAGAGATGTACCAGATGATCACCATGGGCGGTAACGCCGAGCTCGAACTCGTCGACTCTCTCGACCCTTTCTCCGAAGGCATTCTCTTCTCTGTCATGCCGCCCAAGAAGAGCTGGAAGAACATTAGCAATCTGTCTGGTGGTGAGAAGACGCTGTCGTCCCTCGCCCTGGTGTTTGCGCTGCATCACTACAAGCCTACGCCGCTGTATGTCATGGATGAGATTGATGCAGCGTTGGATTTCAGGAACGTGAGTATTGTGGCAAGCTATATCAAGGAAAGGACAAAGAATGCGCAGTTCATTGTTATCTCGCTGCGGAACAACATGTTCGAGTTGGCGAGTCGGTTGGTGGGTGTGTATAAGGTCAATCATATGGTAAGTCAGATCTTTCGGTGGAGCGATGAAGTAAACACTAACAGCGCCGCAGACGAAGAGTGTAACGATCGAGAACAAGGACTACATCACTGCACGCGCATGATCGGTGTAGTCTGCTGTTGACGAATGGGTATGAGTAATGTTAGTCATTGGGTGGTGTTCGGTGTAAAGACGGTTGCTTTCAAGTTGGTACTTAGGGTCATGTTTTTGGCATGGACACATTCTTCATGATACCAGATCAACGCGTGATTTGCGTTGACTACAATTCATATAGTTCACGTTCAGCCGAAGACAATTCAAAACGCGCCCATGAGTTGGTTTTCGTGCGTCTGCCGCTTGCGAATTGTACGGCTTCTTGTGCCACCATGGATGCTGACCGACTGACACAGCCCCGTTACATGCAGCGTTCTTCAGCTTTCCATCGTCACAGCAATGTATCGCCAACACCCGAACATCAGACCTTTGGAATAGGCGGTTCTCTAGATTCCATCCCCGCTGAGGGAAGTCAACGCTGTAATTTCATCACAGCCCCGCCGCCGTTCATGTTCGAGTGCAGTGGTCCGCACACATTCTCTTGCAAGAGCTATCACATCGAGCTACCTGGAACGAGTATAGACCTTTCAAGAAGCCGTACTTTCTCTTACCGTGTCCCTGATTCACCAAGCAACCGTGGACTTGTGGGTTCTCACTTTCGAGCCCCAGAAATTTGGCTGATACTAAGTAGTACTGGAGTAACGCAGCGTACTCCTGACTTACGACTCAATTACGGTAGGCGTGATACAACCCAAGCCACCAGCCATACCTCAACTGATACCAGATAGACTTGGCTTCCGCAATATTGACGAGTGTCATCAATCTAGTACGTAATCAAATTTCCTTGCATTCAAACGCTAATAGGTACAGGAACGCGCTGAAGCACAATCACGGCATCACCAAAGCTGTTGACAGCACCGCCTTCACCTGTTACCTAATCAGCACTGGCAGCTCAACCATTCACAGACCCGGCGAGATCATCCGCTAGACGCAGTAATCTCGGCGCAAGGCCATGCTACTGTACCCAATCATAGCCTTCATGTTTCTTATCATCATGAGCAGTGCTGTTTTCGCTGTGTATTGGACCATCCATGCTCAAGCAATGGGCGATGCGTTCACTGCAGGCAGTGGTTCGTTGCTGTTGGCACGCTCATAGCAGCTGTACCGGTGGCGCAGCACTATCCAAATTGTAGATGTTGGAAGAAGACAAGGGCAGTCGCTGGATCGGAAGAGATCGAACTCGGGCGCATGTGACATCTTGACAGCAACTCTTCAAATCAATCGACTTGCTCCACATTTGTCCTTTCCCACTACAGTCATCAAACTCACTCAGCATCCTCATCCCCCCCCCCCCTCTCCTCTCACCAAAACTCATAAGCACTCAACCCCCTCTCCGGGTTCTCGTCCTCATTAAGCGTCGTCACCGTACCAATAGAACTCCGCCGATCTTTCTCAACAACGCTCTGCTTCCTCACCATCGCCGTTTTGGTCCCAAATGTCCTATCCTTCAGCGCACGGCGAATATCGTCCATAGAAGCGCTGGGCCAGAAGTGCGCGGGTAAGGTGCTGACTCGGTAGTGGGGGTTGTTGCCGGTGTGTGTTACGCCTGGTTTTGTTAGCACGTAGATCGTTTTGTGAGTTGAGAAGGAAGGAGAAAAGGCGTACAGTCGTTCAACTTGGGCGATAGTTATGCGGAGATGATGGCTATCTCGGAAGCAATTTGCGCGCAGTAGATTTCCAGAGGCAGATCGTTGACTTCGAGACCAAAGGGATTTTCAATCCCGTTTCCGATCGCGGAGAACTCCAGTATTATGTATACAGAGAGCACGATCACGGGGGATGCTTGTGGAGCCCATCAAGTGGACAAGTTGGAATGGCAGACAGACGACAAAAAGAGTCACGTGATCTGAGATGTGGCGATGGGCAAGGGCGTGTTCAAGATGTGGTCTGATGTGATGAGGATGTAGTCGAGGGCGCGCAGACTGTCGAGAATCTTGGATTCCATGCTTCCTGTTCTGAGTATACCGCCGTTTGCGGCGTTGTGATGAAGGCGTACATGTGTTATAGGATTTCCAAGGGGAGGGTTGCCGAAGGGACGTGTTGCGCGTTTCAGTTCTGCACGAGGGTTTTCTTCTGTGACGTGCAGCACGTTGAAGATGCTTCTCTAGAACCCTGGCTTCTTCTCTTGTACGGTCGGTGTCCCTGCGGATTTAGCGAGCGTGTCCATGTGGATGACCAGGTTGTATAGGTCTGAATGCTGGATGTAGGGCTCGAATCGGATTCTGTGCTTGAAGGCTACGGCGAAAGCGATTATCATGTTCAAGGATGTGACTTTGGCAAGGAGGTCTTGCTTCTCCATGTCGCCTTCCTGCTCTTCGACATGGATCCATATGTTGCGTGCGAGGCTTGTTGAAATACCGATGAGCTTGCTCCAGCATTTTCTTCCCTCCGTGTAGCGATTGTATGCGGATGAACTGCGAACTTTGAGTGCCAACCCGACAAGTATACCAAGCCGTGTTGTAACGATGGGATGTACGTTGACTGGCGAGGATAAGCTTGTAACTCCTTATTCTACATAACCTTAACATACTTAGGTAGACCTCCCCGGATGACACACTGATTAAGGCAGCCCAAGCACCTACGGCAGTCACTCGTAAGAGGATCTTTGGAGTGACGCTACCGTGCATACGCAGAGCATGTGGCCATTTTGAATGTCTGGCAGTATCCCGAGGACCGAACTGCAGGCTATAAGCATGGACTTATTCAAAGGAGTGCCCCAACTTACGAAGTATCTTTCCAACCCTTGGCGTGGCTTTGGTTCAAGCATGGACGTCAGAGTCTCGTTTGTTGTGACTGTGATGTTAGCCTTGTGCACACGCTTACCAATCCAGTAGACTCACGCTCATCTTCCATGATTAGTGGCATCTTGGTGGCCGGTAGGAGAAACTCCAGTCATTGGGAACTGCAGAAAGCAAAGCATCATGAGCGTTCTCATTCTACTCACAAGTGTCCTGTTTGCATTATGACACCCCACATCGAAGGCCGAGGCTTTTATGACGACAATGCCTTCTTCTCACATTGCCAGGACCACTCCAAGCCACATTCGTGGTACACCGTCCGGGATCGCTGAGTATTCGGATCCAGTTTTGCGGTTCCTCTGCAGACTATCTTACTCCGCGATTGTGTTACATATATGGCAGCTGGCTGGCGTAGGTCCTTCCGTTGATCGAACGATAATACTGTGCCAACTTATCTGAGCAAAGGCCAGGCTTTTGAATGGTGAATTCGTAATCATAAATCAGCTCAGCATGTTCATACATCACGATACTGCAGGAGATGATGATGCAACTATGCATGCACCGTCCCGTGCCGTCCCGTGGAAGGAAAAAGGTCGTATCTCCAGCCGCATGATAGACAGCCAGTCAGCAAGCGTCTCTTATAAGGCCTGCAAGATGATAAGTCTTGAGGGTTCCTGTATCAGCGCCGGAGGTTTGCGTGACGCGGCCCCAAAAGGTGTTTGTGGGTAGGCGATTGTACCGAGTCTGTGGTTGAAACTAGTCAGTGCCAAAATAGTATTTGCCGTCCCTTTCAGAGCTCTTCCAGGGGCGCGAAGGTAGAAACGTGTGGCGGTTGACCTTCTTCGATACGTGACAGGTACCAGACGTGCTAAGTAGCGTAGCTAGTCCGCGAAAGGCGTGCCGTACCTTGTTACATAAGGAGAGGAGCAAACGAAGACGGATGAGCTTGAGAGAGAGCTCTGCACCAGCAACGAACAACAAAATGAAGTTGCTGCTTGGTGAAATCCAAAAGGCAGGCACGAGCGTGGACTCGAACTTCAGCTGTGCGCGCGTGATCAACAGCTCAGCTGACGCGCAGCACGTCATGAACGAAAGCGCATTGCTCGAGAGGACGATGGCTGTCAACAAAGAGCGAACGACGGCGATGATGCCGCCAGCATATGCCAAAGCCGCTCACTGTCTCTGCTATGGGGATCACGATCGAAACCCAAGGCGCGTGTGTCGAGGTTGAAGCGAAACAACGCGAGTAGCGACGCGTGAGGAATCAAAACAACAGCAATGATCTCGAGTCACGATTGACTCTAAGCCGAGAACACTGAGGTAGACATCAAAGAACTCGATAGTAAAGGCAAAGCATCAATTGATCGTATTCAGGTGTCAAAGATGTACAGAGCGCAACGTCTGCTCCCATGCAGACGCGTAAGATCAAAATCTTGTGAAGCTTCATGAACAGGCAGCGATGTCGAGTCACTACATGGACTAGATACACTTGAAGACATCTAAGCGACCGTGTAGCGTCTGCCTAATTCTCGATAGGCGAGGGAGATCAGGGACAACACTCGAAGCGTCAAGGATGAGGAGGGAATCATGAATTGGGATGAAGCACGAGGTCAATGGGACGGAAAGCGAGCGGCAGACTCAGAACACCCTGATAGAACTCGTCTGGTACCAACGCGTATCACCCAGTGAGAGCGCGCCCTTTGTCTTCTCCAGATCAGAAAAGGACATCGAATACCAAAATCCTTCCTAAATAGGAATGGACGATTGTGTCGCGCAAAAGTTGATCTGGATGCACCTGCTCGGTTGCAGCCGTCAGATAAGTAGCTCCCCCCCGCTTCGGGGCGCGCGGTGCTCCCACCCCAGTGACTTTCGACGCTTCCACAACAATATCCACCCATTCGATTTTGACGTTTGCCCACTCGTTAGAAGCATCAGATACGCGCCTATCACGACTTACAATTACTACCAAAATGCCTCTTAAGAAGTCCACCACCACTGCCCCCAAGAAGGCCGCCGCTGCCAGCGCGAACCATGGCTCCTACATCGGTATGTTGCCTGATCCCTCCACGCCACGCTGTCGCAGCGCAAGCGCGTTGGTTCCATCGTGTTCGCAGACCTTTACTGACCGTTTCCAACAGATATGGTCAAGGATGCTATCATCAACGTAAGTCTACACTCTCCGGCGCATCATGACCCCCGCACCTGGGCGTGCGACGCCAACGCGCCGACTCGGGCGCAAACAACAAAGCTTCTAAACACCTCATGGACTCGAGAACAGTTTTGCTAACATGCTCTTCGCACCTCTTAGTTGAAGGAACGCAATGGATCCAGGTTAGTCGCTCCATTGAAAGCTGTTGATGCTCTCCACGCGTCACGTCATGCTTTCATCTTTCTACGCTTGAGAGCTCGCGCTGACCAAACCTCAACAGCCGTCAAGCTATTCAAAAGTACATCAAGGCCAACAACAAGGTCGACAACCTTACCGATGCTGCCTTCAAGAGTCACGTCAACCGTGCCATCACCTCTGGTGAGGAGAAGGGCGAGTTCTCGCGTCCTAAGGGTAAGTGCTGCGCCGCCTGCCTCCAAGACTCGATGTTCGAGTCGACGCGTCCGATTCGATACGCTGGCACACATAACCATTAGTATCCAGAGCTTGTACTGACGCGTCACACAGGTGCTTCTGGTACCGTGAAGCTCGCAAAGAAGGAGGCTAAGCCCGCCGCCGCTAAGAAGACCGAGCCTAAGGAGGAGAAGAAGGAGAAGAAGCCTGCTGCCACCAAGGCTAAGACTGCTACCAAGGCCAAGGCTGCCCCCAAGGCTAAGGCTACCGCCACTGTTGGTCGTTCCTGTTTCCCACGATGCTTCAATTGCTAACACAGTGACCAGAAGGCAAAGACCATCACCACAAAGAAGGCTCCCATCACCAAGAAGGCCACACCCGCGAAGGCTACTACCACCAAGAAGACTGCCGCCGCCGCTAAGCCCAAGGCCAACGCCAGCAAGCCTCGCAAGTCCGCAACCGCCGCCGCCACCGGCCCTGCCCCTGCTGTTGAGAAGGAAGTCACACGTGTCCTCGGAAAGACAAAGTCCGGACGTGTCACCAAGACTAAGGCGCCTGAGACCGCTACATCCAAGGCCGCCCCAAAGAAGAGGGGCGCGCCCAAGAAGGCCACTCCCAAGAAGGCCACACCGAAGAAGGCATGAGCGGTTCCATTCGCATCTTTTCTTCGCTGTTGATTCTTCTCTAACTGGCTCTCACGCACAGACCTGGATGATTCTTCTTCCGGAGCATTTCAAAGCGTCTAAGCATGTGAGCCTGTAACGTGATATCCCCTTTTCTCTCTCTATGTCTGGATCTCCGGCGGGACGGTATAGGCCATGGTACTACTAAGGGGTGTTGATCTGTCTGTCTGTTTGTTACATCATGTCGGCTGGGCGTTCTGGTGCGTTTGCGCAGGTTGGATCTCTGTATTTATCTCTTTGCGCCTTAGGAAAAGGGTGTATCGATGACGTGATGCCTATCGTCGTGTCGATGGAACGAATGTCGGATTATAAGTTCGATGATTGCGCGCTTTTGCTGTGTGACTTCAAGCGTTGGTTTGATCGCCGTCGCGCTGCACGTGCAGGAGTCAGGGTTGGCTAGTACGAAAGAGGTTTGGCAGGAAGTATGTGACGTACAATGGCCCACCTTTCTCGACCACTCCTGAAGTGCGAGGCCGCGCTCACACAATCACTGATACAGAACAATTTTTTGCTTTCATCTTGAGCGCTATTGCCGCTCATCTCGAATCTATCTTTCGCAGTATCATAATTTACTACCTGAACGCGAATCTGCTCCCGTCTGGCTGCGATGTTTTCTTATGCTTCCCTTGCACCTCACAACTGTTGTTCTACGCAGAGACTTGATTTGCAATTTCGAAGTTTCTCGAGGGATAAGATCAAGAGTAAAGAAGGTAAAGCCCATACATGAAGCCGTCTCAGAGTACGTCCCGCAAGCTCAGAACTCGCAATTAGATGTAGACCGTTGAATGCGAGCAACGCAGTCCGCAGATAGGCAGTTGATGCGCCCGAAAACATACTTCCACGCCCTCAGAGGACAGGCTCGAGTAAGCCACGCAATGAGTTTGATCAAACAACCTTCAAGCCGTCAACTCATGAGTGGTCCTACCTCGGTCGTACTTTGTTGTCAGATACCACACCAAAGGAAACATTTACAGTAATCATTACTCGGTAGATGCTTCCATGCCGTGCAAGACTTCTCAGAGCAGCCAGTTACATTGGCGAGGAAGAACATCCGGCATGCTCAGAGGAGGCGCATACATATCACTCTCCTGGGATGTCCTGATCCGTCTTAGACCTGGAATATCTATACCTGTTCAGCTTCTGTAGACATCTACAATTCATATCCAGGCCATAATAAATACCCACAGTATGACAATCGCCATTGAAACGGCGCAGTGACACGAGTGTTGATGAGTGCTGGCAAAGCCACTTCACGCCTCGTCGTATCTTGGGGTGAAGAAGCACTTGTCCTATAAATTCATGATCGCTTCATCACTGTCGACTTCTGCATTACTTCAACCTTTAATTCAGATTCCAGACTTACAGACCACAAGAAGCGATAATGTCAGACACATCTAAAGTGGCACCCTACCCCAACCACTACACCCACTCGTATACGTTCAATACATTGCTACTCTACAAGCGATTACAACTAACTTATCTCCTCTCAGACCACTTCAACGAGCTCACCCTCGGCACCGGCTTAAACGAACAACCCTACTTCCGCGCACTCATTTTCTTCAACAAAAAACCCGGCGTCACCGACGCCTTCTTCCACCCGCACTGGAAAAGCGTGCACGCTGACCTGACATTGCAAACGCCTGGCGCAGGTGTAGATCTCAGGCGGTACGTCCAGTTCCACCAAGAACCGAAGCATGTTGATGAAATGAAGGATCTGTTCGAGGCGAGTGGAGGGTCGATGCAGAGCTTGCCGTATGACGGGTGTGCGGAGTTTTATGCGAAGAGTGCGAAGGGATTTACGGCGTTTATGAGGGATATATGGGCGAGTGAGCATCTTGTTGGTTGTGGCAAGCGGTTTGTGGATATGACGCAGGGCTATCAAGTAATGGTGGGATATGATAACCTCATCTTCGGTCATGCGGTCCCAGAGATGGGAGGTGGTGATGTTATCTTAGCTAGAGGTACGCGTCTAAAGACCCCAGTTAGGAAGCGCTGGTGTGAACTTGTGTGCTGTTCGCTGCCCAATCTGTATACAGGCTGAAATAGTAAGAAAGCTCATGATGATTGTATCCTGCCACAGATGCACCTAAGAATTCCGCTTCTTCCATCTTTTCGAAGGAGAGAACCAGAATCTCTACACGGGTACTGTATCGTTTGGCTCAATACTACGACTGCTTGTTCGGTATTACATGTTGTGTATCTGTATCTGGATGATCATAACGGGTTAAAGCACGCTCTGTATTACGCAACCACGGATGACTGTACATTCCGCGGGGCTAACGCCGAACGGTGGATACGATGATCATGGCTGCTTACCGTGCCCACCCTCCGAAAACTTGCATAGTACTTTCGAAATCTCTTCTGTGAACGTCTACACGTTCAGTTGTAAATTGTGAATTGTGGTGTTGTGGAAAAGAGTAGCGGCAAGAGAAGTGGTGCCGCTGCGGGGCAACAAGCTTTTCCGAGGTTCTGCTCGCAACACCTTCACAACTCTTACCGCTCGTAGCTAGGCGGCTCTCAACTCCACGCTGCACCTCGTACGAACTTCTCCAGACCGTCTCCACGCTCATGCAACCCCAGGCTCGTTTGGTGCATCCTACCACGGTGCGCGCGGAGTTAAGGATGCCATTCGCTGCGAAACGCGGGAATACGGCAGCTGCCCCATGATTTCGCTGCTGGTTAAACACCTCTCGTTATGACTAACGTTGCGCTGCTCCTGCATGCTAGTATGGCATCTGGCAGCTGCGTTCCTTCCTCTTTCCTTACTACATCTTTTCGCAGAGTATTCGGTCGAAACTGTACGCCGTCGTGACGGCTGCGCCAGACCTTGTGACGCCACAGCAAACCCACTCGACTATCGTTACTTGACACGTGCTTTTTCATGAACGACTACACGAGTACTGCATTAACACTTATCATTATCTGCTACGATGGCACATTCGCTACAGCCTCACCGGCCAACAAAAGCTGAGATCATCGACTTTGCTGCTCTGGAGGGCCACGATGCAGACATGCCCAGCAACCTAGGCTCTATCCATCATGTACCCAGCAACCCGTCGACACGGCCACACTCTCCGTCAAATGAGAAGGATGTTAAGTCTTCGGCTTTAGAGAAAGACATCGAGAAAGGGGCAAACCCTGTCTCGTCCTCGATAGCGGGTGAACCGGATGAGGAAGCAGAGCGAGATCCAAACATTGTGGACTTCGACGGTCCAGATGATCCTCAGAACCCTATGAATTGGGGGTTCACGAAGAAGTGGGGAATGGTCTTGTTGATCTCTGCGATCACCTTCCTTACACCGCTCGCAAGTTCCATGTTTGCACCTGGTGTGCCGGAAGTCATGCGAGACTTTGGATCGACGAACGATATGCTCGAAGGATTTATGGTGTCTGTCTATGTTCTCGGGTTCAGTTTCGGGCCTCTGAGTACGTTGACGTTAATCTTCAAAGCCAAGTCAAAGCTAACGTGACAGTCATCGCACCCTTGTCGGAGATGTTTGGCCGGCTACCCTTGTATCATTCCTGTAATCTGCTCTTCATCATCTTCACCATTGCGGCTGCTGTCTCCACCAACATGAGCATGTTTATAGTATTCAGGTTCTTGATGGGCAGTAAGTATACTCACCCACTCATTGCAGGCACTCGTTGACGTGAATACAGCTGTCGGAGGAGCACCAATGGTCCTGGGTGGAGGAACTATAGCTGACCTGATCCCTCGCGAACACCGAGGCACAGCTATGGCTGTTTGGATGATGGGACCAAGTGAGTCAACATCGCACGTTCATGACAATTATCATACTTACGATCGCAGCTATTGGACCTTGCGTTGGGCCTATCATCGGCGGATTCCTTACAGTCGCGAAAGGCTGGAGATGGAACTTCTGGTTCGTCGCTATTGTGGTATGTCTATTTTCTTCCGTACAAGACTGCTGGGCTAACTCTCTTAGGCTGGCGCATTCTTTGTCATATCTTTCATCCTGATGAGGGAGACGTCTGCTCCCGTCATCTTGGAACGTAAGACGAAGAAGTTGCGGGCTGAGACAGGCAACGAGAAGTTGAAATCCAAGCTGGACAGCGGCTTACCCACAAAGGAGCTATTCAGGTTCTCCATCGTTCGACCGGCCAAGATGCTCACACGCTCGACCATCTGTTTCGCCATTTCTCTCTACGTCGCTATCACGTACACATACCTCTACATCCTCTTTACCACTTTCACTGCAGTATTCACAAACCAATACCACTGGCACGGCGGCATCACCGGTCTCTCGTTCCTTGGTCTGGGTGTCGGTTCTCTCGTTGGCCAATTCGCATACATACACTACGGCAACAGAACTGTCTCAAAACACATAGAGCGTGGAGACTTCAAGCCCGAGCAGCGTCTGCACATCATGTGCATTGGTGGCTTCTTCCTGCCCATAGGCCTGCTGATCTATGGTTGGTCTGCGAACTTCCAAACCCACTACATGGTGCCGCTTCTAGGCACTGGTATCATCGGCTTCGGACTGCTCATGACATTCATGCCGGCAAACACGTATCTGGTAGACGTATTTACGACACACGCCGCGAGCGCAATGGCTGCAAATACGGTCCTTCGTAGTCTGATGGCTGCATTGGTGCCGCTGAGTAGTCAGAAGATGTACGCTGCGTTGGGACTGGGGTGGGGAAATAGTCTGCTTGCATTCGTGTCATTGGCATTGGTGCCAATACCGTTCTTGTTCATCAAGTATGGGGAGAGGATAAGAGCTAGGAGTACGGTCAAGCTATGAAAAAGTTTGATAGCATGTCTAGATGAGATGATTCGTATCAAGGATAGAACTAGCGATCAACCCTCTACGCACCTAGTCCAAGACCTGATCAGTATGGTCAGAACATACACGACCTTGCGTAATAATAGCTAGCCGTACAGACAAAGCAACTTCCGCTTTATCTGACGCACCGGACTGTCCTTGTTTATGAGGTTCATCAGGAAATACCCTCATCTCCCACGATGAATGCGCATGTGTCTTGTCTGCAGTGGAGAGACACATGAAACAGTAGTCAAAATCCTCGCACACCCTACATTTGAACAGAGGCTCGTAAATATGCTTGCGTTTAATATTACAGGAGGGTCGTCAGCACTTACCTCGCCAGGTTGACATCCGTCGCAACTAGCCGGTGTGGGTTTAGTAAGAGTTTTCCGCATAGAGGTCTGGTCCTGCCCAGTTTCTGGTTTGTTCTGCGCTAGCAACTCATGTAATGTAATACCCTCCGGTGATACAAGATTTCTGTTTCGGTGTGATGCGGCAATATCGAATAAAGTCCAGCACCAAGGAGGATTTTGGGTTGTGATGGTTGATGGGTACAAACCCGCTTCCAGTAGCAAGCCGAGAGCCTCAGGCTAATTTCTCCGAAGAACGAGATGCAACGGAGTCCATTCTTCCTGCTTGACGTTCATAGTGGAAGAAAGTACTTTGAGGTTGGCTGGCGTGTCCGCCATTGCAGCATAGTGCACGGCGGACCAACCTTTTCAGTCTCCCTATTGGTCTGGAGTCCGAGATCCAGAAGAAACTGACTTTCTCGAGTAGACCTCCACGTGGAGGGCTGTTCGACCTTCATTATCTGCCATATGGGGGTCAACATGCCAGACCTCCATAAGGAACTTCAATGCCCCCACACCACCAATCACAGCGGCATTGAGTGGATGTCCAATATGGTGATTAGCTTGCTCAAGACAGGTACCCTCTTGTGTCAGTATGTTAGCCATATGCAGATGTCCCCATAGCAAAGCAACAATGAGGGAGTTATCATCGACGCTAGCGGCAGCATCAAGCAGGATCTTCCGTGTTGCCTCATCTCTCGTAATTACTGCTGCACATAGTGGAGTAGCCGAAGGGTGCTTTGCAAGTATAGGGTCAGCACCAGATTCCAAAAGGAGTTTGACGGTCTTTTCGGGTCTTAGTCCCTCATAGTTTGCCGCAGAGTAGAGCCGTCTAAACTCGCCGCCATATGTATTTGGATCTGCTCGATGTTCGAGTAGCAGCTCGACGCTTTTCACGTTACCAAAAGCACAAGCAATCTGAAGGGCGTTACTAAACATGCCACCCTGAACATTGACATCCGCACCTCGTTCGAAGAGATGCTTGACAGTCTTTGGGTCCGCGTTCATGATCGCCGCCGCCAAAGGTGTACCGCAATCTCCACCGGTTTCACTGATGTCTGCGCCTCGTTCTACCATCCTGTGGATGAGTGAAGAACTGCCGATCAAAGTCGCTATATACAACAGCTTTCTTTGTCCCACTTCTGAGTTCGAAAGACTTCCAGATAGCTGCTCGGTACGCACGCTGGAAGGCAGGACGAAACAGACCCAGGTCCATTCCATGAGATCCGAAGAAGGATCAGTAAGTAACCTTGTGGCCAGATCCAGGAGCTTGGGATTGTCACCGGTACCACGGAGATGCTCAGACCAGAAATTGGTTGCATGCATTACGAGTGGATGCTCCGGCGGCTTATTGTGGACCTCTCTCTCTGGCTGTCACAACTGTGTGCGTGGAGGTATATCAGACAGATCGGACAGGTGAGTACCTCAGCGCTGTGATGATTGAAGGTAAAACCTGGAACTTTACGCTGAACAAGTCGGCCGGACATGACGTAGTCCATGGAGGCGTGTGAGAGTCTTATCGTCCGGCGGCGACCGGTATTGTCAGAGCACATTAGAAGACCACCACATATGCCAATTGTGTACTCTGGGTCCTGCTACTCCTTCGCTTCATCGTACTAAACCTTGTCGAGATCTAGGGCCAAAACAGCAACAAGTTCTTCCAAGGTTGGAGGTTGTCACGCAAAGCAAAGCCAGGTAAGTGACTCGCAAAACGTCCTGGATATTTTCTGACGGGATTTTGTCCAAGATGCGTGCATACGTGTCGTCCAGAGTGGTTGGCAATGTATGCAATGTCCGCTGGAGCGACTTTAGATTTTTGCACGTTCACAGCTCGTCGAGGTGTAAAGTTGCAATGCGGAACATATCCCCAGCTTGTTCCACGAGAACAGACACGATCTCCTCATGGTCTTTGACGGGCCATTTCCCTAACGAGCGCTCATCCAATATTCGTTGCTCAACATATAGGCGTATATGTCGATGATGTGCTTGCCCTTGGATAGCGATCTGAGACACGTTGCGCAGTACATTTTCCATGTCCTTCTCCTTACGACTTGTCACCGTGACATGTACATTTGGCATTTTCCAGTCCAAAGTTCGTTGCAGAACCTGTAAAAGCTCAGCGCGACTACTGCATTCGTCGAGCGCATCGACAATGCTGTAAATTTCTCCAATGTCTTCCAGAGCCCTACGCAAGGCTTCCACTAAATCCTTGTTGCTAGGTTTCTGGAACCTTCATGAACTCTGTGATGGCGTTGCCCTCTCATGTTATGAATTCGACGAAGTGATAGGCTAGTAGGAAAACACTGTTCCCGTTACACTGCAGAGTCAGCGCTTCAATAGCGGAGGAGCAGAGAATGGTTTTCCACAACCAGGAATGCCGTGGACCCATAGAGTTGAGTGCGCCTCTGCCTTGTAAGAAGCGAAGCATGCATACTCCAGGAACCAGGTACATGTGTCGGCGCTCCTGACATTCTGGGCATTATGGAAAACCGATGATGGGAAAGGCGGTCCAAGCCAGTCAACCAAAGAGCGGCGTTTCTGCTCTCGTGACCGTGAGCAACCAGCAGCATACAAGCTCGCAATGGGGACAGATACCTGCTGCCACGTTGTCCATCGAAGATTGCAGGGACAGCACGACCCCACGTGAGCCCAGTAGTAACGCCCTGGCATGTCTCATATGTGAAAGCTCCTAAGGTCTTTTCGAGTTATCTTACGTTTGGTCGGCTGTCAAAGACAATTGAAGCGTCTGCTTGACACGACATATGCGCTCAAGCCTACAGGCCAGTTCCTTCTCCCTGAGTCACCACGGAATTGCCATTCCAGGAAACTTTGAAGTCCGAAGCTTTTCCAGTTCGACCTCAAGGGATTCGAGCTCAGGTTGACATTCTGCCAGCGGCTTTGGCAGTGTCGAACTTGCGCAAGCTTGGTCGTAATCAGAATCACTGGCGGTGAGGCGTGCAAGCGTTTGGAGAACATAACGCAAAGCATCGACCTCATCTACGATCTGATCCAATCTCTCTGCGCGCGCCTAGGCTGGTGTATAATTCAAAGCAAAGACTGCTGACTTTACCGCTTAGCTGTACGACTGTAATGATGCTTGCAGCAATGCTGAACGGATCCATCTTGGCTGCAGCGATATACGTGAGGTGTGAAGAGATGGGGAACGAGTTTGTCGTAACTGATACGTTTAAGATGTTGACATAGGTGCAATGAAGCCGAGCTGACATAGAGAATGCCAATCGGATGAGCCCCGCTTCGCAACCGCGTTTGCGCCTCGTGAGGTTGAAGCATGGGGCTGTAGAAGCAACACGATTGAGAAACCCTGTTGTGCTAGGACATCGATTGTGCACCACGATGATGCAAAGCGATCAAGGCGGCACCGGTGCAACCGCAGCGCCACGGGAAAATACAATGTATGCGGATTGGGCAGGCTTTCGAGGTGCTCGGGCACGCTGTACTGATCAATCGTTTCTGAAGGCGACCGAGGACTTGAACCTGCATCTTCTCGATACTCCTGTCACGCTGGAAAAAGAATTGCCCAACTTTCCGTGCCCTGAAGCTTTGAGATCCTCTACTCTCGTGGAGCATTGTAAGCCTTGCGGCCGTATGTTCGAGGGTGTTTTAGATCACACAGAAGATTGTTGATCTACATGAGAGACTGCCTTGGTGTATGCCTGGGATGTTCTTCTCAGCGGCCATCATCACCTTCTCACTTATGTATGTCCATTGACCTGGTACCCGGTATCTTCAAAATACAGTTGTTTCACTTTACATGCAACTGAGAAGCGCCCAAGGCTTGGAGACGGACAGCGTGTCTGAGGTAAGCTTACTCCCCCATTGTCGTGGGGCGTAGATACTGGTTGACACCTAAGATGATTCCGATGGCATTTGTCATAAGCAATCGCCCCGCGTCGGGCTATAGTGCCTGATCTCGATACCGGCTCGCTCGCCATTGTTTGCTGATATCTCGACAATTTTGTGACCAAGAAACAAGCTTTGCAACCACGTGCAGATCCACCGCACCCTTGCAAGAGCGCTCCTCGGCGTGAACGAAGAGGATGGCATGTGTTCGTACTTCATCCTAGCTGATTGGACGGGGACTCTCCCGTTAGACGTCTGGAATTGAAAGCGATGGTGACGATTTCCGGTGGTTTCGCAGCGGTGTAAGGGAAGCAAGGCCTAGACGAAAGAAAATGCGAACCCCTGCGATACGTCATTAGCCTGAATCGCATCTAACGGTCATCATGAAATGCAATGCTGCATATGCGATTCTTGACGAAGCTGCACGGCAGTTGCTACAAAGAAAGCACGTGTTTGTTGATTCGCAGGAAGGAGCGATCCCGTGCAATGTAGGGATAAGTTGGCCGTTAATGCGCGCAAGCCTCGAGGATGAGATTGGCGGTTGCTTACCAGTACATCTCTACATCTGGGAAGATACGTCGATCCGCGGCGCAGATATGTCGATACCTGCTATGTCTGATCGTTGTTGCTGCATAAAGCTGCCCGAAGCGTTGTTCAGCGACCGAGGAACTTCGGATACGCAATTTCAGCCTTGCACATGTCCATCCCACAACAATTTTGCCCTCGGCACTTCGCGTATGGACGTTGCGCTTACGACAATCCTTTTGACACTCATCGGCCACGTTGTGCGCTTCCCTTATGATTCGTCCGGTGAAGCTCGCCACCAAAACGGCAGGGGCAAGCCAAATTTACGCGAAGCTGCGGAGACGGTCTATACTTCCGACCAACTCTTTCCCCTTGCAATTTGTTGAGCTGTCAGTTTGGGGAAGTGAGGATTCGGCTGCTTGCAGCCTCACCGTTTTTCGCCGTTTAAGGATGGAGATGTGACGCCATCCTTACTCACAGCTACTCATTTGATGTAAGATGTACAGATGAGGAAGATGATACGGCGCGGTAGAGGTAGGCGGGAACAGCGTGTAAGATATCTTCCTGCTGCATAGAAAGCTGTGTAGTCGAGTGAAGGTGGATCGACTGTTGGGATGAGAATCTTGGCGTGTAAGTTGCGTCTACAAATCCTAGGTCATTAATGGATCGATTGAGTGGGGGAAGATGCAGCTATCTGGTTCGCCGTGCGGCGGATTATTCTGTGTGTGCTGCATATGTTTGCGATAAATATTGAGTCTCAATACTCGCTCTTTTATGTACTTTCATACTCTCAACGTGCGCCTGGCAAACTCTGAAGTGATCAGCTGTAGTCTTGTTGCATATCGAGGTTGAATATCGCAGTAATGTGTCTTCAAGTTCTTGCCACAAGTACGTGTTGTTCTATAGCCAATGTCGTTCTGGTCGAGGCGGTACTATAGTCGTGTGTGCGTTGACTTCGAGAGCATCTGCTGAGAATGCCGCCTTGCGACGAGGTGTGGGGCTGATGTTGAAACGGGTTCAGAAGGCGTGCAGTAGCTGTTGTATGATTATGCAAGGCAGCCTGTGCACTCCGACGTGTGCCCAGCTACTACGGGTAGTAGTGGGGCAAGTTAAGGTCAAAGTCGCTTTGCTCGCACCAGGTATCAAGGCCGTCAGACAAAGCGTCAGAAAGTGTATCGTATTCTGTGAAATCAGAGGCACAGCTTCCAACGTTCTAAGCTTCGCTCTATTTTGATACGACTTTGTCCTGGCCACAAACCTTCCCAGCTGAGTTCTCGATAGCGACCGGATTCCAATCGCTCGATCTGCGTCTAATATATGTCGAAGGGGTTTTTCAGTAGTGGAGAATATTGGAAGTCACGTTCGGCAACATTCGAATTAAACCACCAGACCAACAATCAAATCCTACAGTGGGGACATGCGCAAATCTCAGAACGGGTCCCAAGGCTGCGTATCTACGATACCGCACTCAATTGTCGATGGCACTGAGGAAACTAAGCCTGTTGATACTTGTGACCGAAATATGAGATTGCGTTGAGGCGTTCCATAGGTTGGTACCTCCGCTGTGGCCTGTTTGAGGCATTTGTAGAATTGTCTCACCTGATATATGCAGGTTTGAGCGAGGGTGTTGGACATCTTGATGCACCTAGGTACCTCAGTGGTATCGAAAGTCCGAATCATAACCGGTCATTGATGAGATGGTGGGCATTACCAGCCATGCGTTGTTCGACTTGGGTTAATCAGCTGAACCAGGAGGCTAGAGGCGCTGTTCCATAGGATGCGAGAATGTGCACGATCCGATCTGGGATGATAAAGCTTGACTAGACACCCTTAGTGGTGACAGTGCTTCGTATCTCATCTTGAGCATGATGAAGAGGATTGTAAGGCTGCACAATCATGCACTACCATCGATCAAGCTCCCTGTGAGCCATTTGCGTCCTGAAACCGTCCAGGATCTTCACCCACATATATATAGAAAAAGTGAGGCATTGTATGTGTCCAGCAAAAAGGGTGGGCGAACGAGTGTTCTCGGAAAATCCATAGTCAGCAGAGTGCTCGCTTGTTCAGTGATGGTCTACCTTTTACAGTAAAGTACGATGAACACTTGCATTGTGCGCTGCATGAAGGATCGCAATCATTGGCAAAGTCATCGAACGACCGGGCAAAATCGGCAGTGGTTTCGGATACTCGGCAGCACAGGTACATGCATGTGATTGTCGAAACGGAGTATTTTCGTGACATCTGGTTCGATCCCTATCCATAGTCTGTAACTTGGTGTGCGAAATACTTGCCCAGAGTGGTAGTATGGCATTCATCGGAGTGTAGTGTCCAGCTACTTCGAAGCAACGCACGTCATGGTTCAAGCTGAGGCTCAACGTCTATCGTGGAGACCGCGTAGTCCTGCTCATCGCCAGCGGTCTCGAACATCCTGGAGTTGTATAGCGTGAGGTCAAGCGCTGCGACTGTAGCCCAAGAAGTGTCCAACCCAGAGAGGCGGTCACAAAGCAGGGGTTCCGCATCCGGGTGTGGAGTTCTTGAAACGGGACGATCCACGATCTTCAACATCGTCTCGCACGAGAGTGGGTTGCGAAAAACATTGCATTTCGGAAAAGATCCTGTGGAAGATTGCGCCGACATATTTGTCATCCTGAGCGGTATTTGACTGGGTTTGGGACCTGCAACCAAGATACTTCTTGCATGAATGCGATCGCAAGATTCGAGCATTGGAGTCATAAATTGCCTGAACAGTATGTTCGGCCGACACTGGTGGGCGGGTAAGGACTTAGCAGCAGCAGACAAGTTGTTGAGTACCACCGTGGTGTTCGCAAGTTCACAAACGCGAGACCGACGGATAGCTGCCGTAACAACGTGCTTTAAACATGCATACAGAAGCACATAGTCGAGTCCAGGTAATTTTCGTTGTCTTCGAACGTTTTATGCGGGGATGTCGCCGTCGCGCTGCCGGCGCGCTGTGACGTGAGTGGAATATTTCTAGAAGCCTGCGCTGCTGTTTCGATGAAGCTTTTTTTCAGCCTTATAATAGTCAAGTGGATCCAGTGTGGATCCTCTGTATTTGTATGACATTCCCTTAGATATCTCCGAGCATCGACCTTCGCAGTGAGAGAGTGGTTTTTCCCTCCAGTTCGTAGGACGGCGAGATCGAAATGAGGCTTTTGTGCGATACCGGTTGCACAGTCACGCATCAGATTTCTGGAGTGTCTGTCGTTGCTGAAGTTGTCAATCTTGGCACCTGGCGATTGACATCATGTTGAAGTTCGAAGAGGCTGGAGCCAAGTGCCACGACACATATCAATTCATCTAGAGAGTCCAGAACGCGGCTGGTGATCATTTCTTGATTCAATAAACCCAGAGTAAGGTGTTGAAGTTGTGAGGCTGCTTGAGCACATGCGTTACGGCAGCCGGAATCGTTCACGAAGCGGGTCAGGGCTGTTTAGCCCGGAGCAGAAGTGGGTGGTCCGGCCGCCGAGCGTACGAGGGAGCGGATCCCGAGTGTTTTCGTCCCTGGGCCCAGAATGGCGGGAAAGTCTTAGCGCTTAGCATCCGTGTAATCTTTCGCTTCTGGTGTACACGTTGTCCTGAAGCTGAGGATGTCAGGAGGCCTTGAATCTTTTGGAGACAGCCCAGCGATCAGGTTGCCTCTTACTAGGCATTCATCCTTGGCTAGTAAATTGTGTTTGGGGTACGAGTCCGCCGTTATAGATTCTATAAGGGATCGTAACGGACGCTTTCCTATTGGCTCGGTTGTGCTGCATGCTTGGTCAACGGTCAAGATCGTGAGGCTGTGTCGCCAAACGAGAACGAAAAGTCAGGAGGCTCAGTCTTTCTGCTGACAACCCCGCCAAAGTCATCTTACATGTGTCACGAGAATTGTGAATAAGGGGGGTTTACGTACATCGTATTGATATTGGCTTGAGCACAACTTACGATCGCTGTCTCGTTTGCTCGGCACTCGGCGCTCTTGTGCGCCGCGAGTGAGTTCTTGGAAAATTAAGAAAACTGATGTTAGCCCGAAATGGCACTTGACAGTCTGTATACAACACCTTGTCGATGCCTCAAAACATGCGACACGTTGGTGACCAGTTGTAAGTGACGTAGTCCAATCCGACAGGGACAGCCCGGTGCCCAAAGCCTAGGATCGACCATGATGAATGTATTGAGCACATTGATTGATGCCTGTTGTGATACAGTGGAACGGGCCGTATCGATGTGCGAGACTGAGGATGTGAATCGGGACGGAGAGTCTTTGCGGCTGAGTAAACATGATCGGCAAGTACCATACTGCGAACTTTCATAGCTGATTCCCCTGGACCCAATGTTAATTGAAGGGCCGACATAGCTCATAGAATTCTGATCTGTGAATGCAATACTGGCCTGGACTTATCCATTCCAAAATGCTAAAGCAGCGTGTTGGTCATACACAGCACCTTCACAAGTGCGGGGAAGCTTGCAAGGCATAGTGATAGAAGTAATCAGAAGGCCCGTCCGCCAGGAGCCTCCTTGTCTTTTTGTCTGCCTCATTGTACGGTGTGGTATAGCTCAAGGCCCCAAAAGGGACGACAAACTCGAAGATCTTCCTACAGCCCCTGGAGGCAAAGACTTAGGCTTCAATGACCAACATTGGATCTTGACTGAGGCTGACTTTTGTTTCCGCGCGGTGCGTTGCTCCTCATTTCTACCAAGACCAAGACCGCCCCCTGAGCGTTTCCAAGTACCAAGCTGTGGTGAATCGCTCAAGGCGTGTTAGAACTGTATTGCGATTAAGGCGATCGTTGCTGATCAGAAATATGTGATCTTCCAGATAGCGACCGAACATATGATCCACCACGAAATGAGGAGTGGTGCGGTTCTTGTCGAATGCCGAGCAGTTGTCTAGCCTGAACACGTCGTGCATCCACGTTAGCAGCGCTGTAAGCAGCAACAGTGCTTAGCGATCCACCAAGAGCATTTCTTGCGAATACCCAGACTTGGGTGAGGTGGCTGGTGGTGAGCTATGCGAGTGATCCTCAGGCCCCCAGATGTCTTCCCGCTGCAACTAGATTACCCAATAAGGAGAATACTGTGCAAAGCAGCGTTGCATGTTGCGAAAGTGCTGACACACGGTTTAGTGAAGCTGACAGAACTAGCGAAACTCACGCATTGCTATTGGATTTACAGCACTGAGTCGTGCAATATACGCTCAACGATAGGATGGGAAGTGTGTTGCCATGGGCACCGTACAGGCGTATACGCCAAACGAGGGATGCGGGTCGCTTCGCATCATTGCACGAATCGGTATTCACAGCCACACAGTTGACGACGACTCCTATAGTGGACCGCTCCCCTTCATCGTTCGCAAAAGGAAGTTGAATGCCCCTTGCGATCAATCAATACTGACACGAAACGGTAGAGTCCATTAGACGATATGCAGGGCAGCTGTCAGAAAATCGACGTGCATGAGTAAGAAAGCAGCGCGTTGGATGGAACTGCCACAACACAGTAGCCGAACCAATAATGATTGCAAACACTGCAGCACGGTCTGGAGAAGAAGGATGAGAAAAGGGCATAGCAGAGGCAGGGACATACCGATGTTGAGAGGTGACAGATCATTCTAGTACTCTGCTGTGGGCCATTGGTAAGCAGACAGATGCGCAGAATATGGAGTAAGTATCTGCGCCAGCACGATATGGCCTTCAGAGAAGGTGACTGGCTTCGCAGTCTGTCCGTTCAAGGCTTGTGGCGTGCGGCAGAGTCATGAAAGTGATGTAAGCAGCCATAGATGCTGCACTTTGCTGAATGATTTGAGCGCCAGCCAAGGCAGCGACAATCTCGAGAGCGGCGCATGTCGTTATGTTGCGCATGCGGTGATCGTCAATGTCTGGACCAAAAAGATTGTGCTGTAGGCAGTCTTGAAAGCGTCGTTGCGCAAATTTTGGGTCGCCGTTTGCGTGCAGCACTCACGGTCTCGAGCTTGCTTCCAGCACCTCGTTCTTTCCGCGTTCGCACGGCCAGTACTACCGTGATGACCAGCCGTGATCTCTAGCTGTCAGGAGGGTAAATCTTTTGAAATAGGAGATTGCTCGGTCCAATGGTTTCAGTCAGCATGTGGTCATTTCGCTCGGCCGAGGAGTGATTTTGTTCGAAAGCTAAAGGGTCCGCGATGGGATGGGAATAATGTTTGTTAGTCGATGAGCCATCACTATGATGTCGGCCGCTACGTGGACCGAGCGATAACACAAATTCGTGTGCCCGGTGAGGCAGGCTCAGGGTTTGATGCTGGCGTACCTGCGCGCTGTACGAAGATCTGCTCTCGGTGGTGTGTGATGTTTAGTCCGCGCATTTTTGGGCGTGGATGTACGCCTTGCCGATTACCGAATCATTCACCATCACCCTTCTGTCCGCCCGTGAAGCTCGATCTAATTTCTCGTCACCTGTTTCATACTGGTGGTCGACCAGGCGTCACGGCGGGTTTTGGCAGCTTCCATGGCCACGGTCCGCTCGATGGCCGACTCCGCGAAACGCTTTGTCACTTGTTCCACCATTCAGCCCAGTGTCTTCGTAAGGTTGGCGCAGTGCAAAAATCCCTGCACCCTTGCAAGCGCGAAGAGTAATCCAACGTGCCCCGATAAACTGATGGACAGGGAGATGGGTGGTTTAGCTGCCCAGGGTGAGTGGGGATGAAAAATTACAGGTCGATTACGGAGCTTCTGCGCCGGAATCTTCGATGGATGGTTAACGCCGAACGTCCGCTTGGAGATGCCCTCTGACGTGAAGAGATATAATGCCATGCTACCCACATAAGCTATGTCCGTATTTAGGAGCCAAATTCCCACCTCAGCATACCTCAAAAAAAGTCTCGTTGGAACTTCGTTGAAGATACACTACCTTTCGACCAATTGGAGCTTCGAGTGATCTACCCTGCACCGACATAGCTTATCCTCCAATTCAATGTCATCACAGAGGTCGAGTTCGATGGAGGCACAAGACAACATCAGGAAGCGAGTATGCAAAGCTTGCGATCGCTGTCGATTGAAGAAGTCAAAGGTGTGTAGAACCTTGGCTTAACCTTCAGACTCCTCAATCTAACCGCAACAGTGTGATGGAGCGAGTCCCTGCAGCCGGTGTAAAGCTGATAATGCCATCTGTGTGTTTGGTGAGAGGAAGAAGTCGCAAGATAAAGTCTACCCTAAAGGGTACGTTGCCCACCTGCTGTATCTCAGATTTGCATGCTAACTGAGCTAGCTATGTTGAGATGCTCGAACAACAACAAGCGCAACTCGTCGCCGGACTTCGAGAACTATACACTCGCCTACAGACAGGGCAGGGTTGGCCAGGTCAACCATTGCGTGAAGCACAAAGCGGTCATCCTTTGACACACGACATTCTCGAACGACTTGACCTTTTGCACGGACCGAGCGAAAACGGTAGCAACTACGAAGGTTTCGAAGAAGACTGCAGTCGTATGCAACACAAGCTGCTTGAGAGAGGGGCACCGTTGTCTCATAGGCGTGGATCCGTGAGCTCGGATTCAGAGCATGGCCATACATCATCTCCTTCGTCATACAGCGGAACTCCGACCACAAGACAATTCCCCTTCACCGACTCATTCGCACGCAACAACGCACCGCCAACGCCGCCTATGAACAGTCCTTTCCCAAGACAATCACAGATGACTACTCCGATAAAACAGGAATCGCCCATGGTCTCCTCAACCTTTATGCACACTGGTGCTTTGGATCCTTCAGCACTTTCAAGAGCTTGGATGAATGATTCGATGATGATGGAAGAGCCAATGGACTTCAGCAAACCCATGTATGGGTTCGAGAACTTCAACAACTACGATCAGGTCATAATGGTTGACCCAATATCGATGGACCCCAACGACCCCATGATGCCTGACTGGAACAATACAAGCGACCTGGACTTCAGCAACTTCATACAGAATCCGGTCGGCGCATGAGTAGCGCGAATTTGTCTCCTCTTCAGCGTTCTTTGTCTAGCGTTCTAGCGTTTTGGGATAGATCCACACGGCGAACTGGATTAAGTACTGGCATTCGGCGTTAACGGACAAGTGCTGGCATCACATGATCAACATGGCATAATTCTCTCTGATATCACGATAGCGGAAAAATGGACTTCACTATGACGTGAAGACCGAAAAAGTCGCGCTGCGGACCGACTCCGAAAGCCCCACCTCGAAGGAATTCGATAGTGGGCGACGATGGGATTGTCACGATTGGTCGAGAACCTTACGCGGTAGATATTGATTGTACGATACACAAGTTCGAGGACGAATTTAGCATTCGCTGGCTGTGATGCCTTGTGATGCAGAATCCATGGCAACATTCCGCGTTCAGAAGGCGCGCACAGACGCGCTTAGTAATTTTGACAGACTGTTCAATCAGCAGGAACCGACCATCCGCCTGTTAAACCCTCCTCTCCACAAGTTACAGGATTGTCTCAATTAGGCATACCGCGCGACTTTGTCGGGCTTCATACTCTATGTCAAGATGTTCCCCATATTGTCGCTCACGGCACCGACAAGACGGCAGAAGGAGCGGGCTCCACCCCTCATTAGCCTAATGAACAACATACATTTAGGACAGCAGTGTGCACCAC
This sequence comes from Macroventuria anomochaeta, assembly GCF_010093625.1. Lineage (NCBI taxonomy): Eukaryota > Fungi > Ascomycota > Dothideomycetes > Pleosporales > Didymellaceae > Macroventuria > Macroventuria anomochaeta. Next base: position 419,299 of record NW_022985369.1, read on the forward strand.
CTTCGTCGAGTCTTGCCTGAAGTGACTACCCTGATCTCACTAATAACGTCAAATTTGTGCAACGTCTACAAATTTTATACACAGGACCAAGCGCAGCCAGAAATAACGCCCAGGTAAGTCCTGCAAGCCCCGCACTTTGCAAACCTTACAAGACATTGGCAACTACCCCTCACCAAATGTCACAAATGCCAACGATGCGGGTTCCAAGATTTCACAATAGCTGAGCTGCTAGCCACAAGAACTGTGGGAGCTAACGCCTCACAGCAACACGCTCATCACCAAGCTTAACCAAATTCGACCCATCCATCATGTCGTCGGCAAAAGCCTTTACCTTCCTTCCCTTGGGGGCGATCATCCAGGAGTTCCATGTCAACGGCATCAACATTCTACAAGGCTTCAAGACTGCTGAGCAGTACAAGCAGTACAATGGTCCGTATTTCGGCGAGACCATTGGGCGTATTGCCAATCGAGTCGCAAAAGGGAAGATTAATGAACTGAATGGAAAGTCATATCAACTCCCTGTGAATAACGGCCCTAACTCCCTCCACGGCGGTGAGCAAGGGTGGGGAAAGCATGAGTTCGATGGTCCGGTGAACGTGGAGCGCAATGGTCAGGACGCTGTCCTCTTCAAGTACTTGAGCAAGGATGGTGAAGAGGGTTATCCTGGTACTGTACAAGTCAGCGTCTGGTATGTGCAGAAGAAGGAACAAATCAACGGCACCCAGCAAGAAGTCCTCTACATCGAGTATGAGGCGGAACTAGTCGGCGATGAGGTCGAAGAAACAGCTATCAACATGACAAACCACAGGTATGTATTACACGAGTATTTTAATCCCGAAACCTGCTGACACTTAATGAGCTACTTCAATTTGACCGGAAAGTCATCTATTGCTGGCACTGAAATCACGTTGATCACCAACAAGTACCAAGTCGTTGACGATGGTGGCATACCCACCGGCCCTATCCAAGAATATCCGGGCATCAGCTCAGGCAAGACCTTCACACTGGGTGAAAAAGAGCCGGATGTCGACGATTGCTTCGTTGCAAACACGGATGCTAGTAGCGTCCCGGTCGACACCCGTTCGTCACCTCTCCAGAAGCTCGTATCTGCGTACCACCCAGAGAGCAAGATTCATCTTGAGGTTCACTCCACCGAGCCAGCTTTCCAATTCTACACCGGAAAGTACATCGATGTACCAGCTGTTGATGGCTTACCAGCACGAGCTGCTCGCTCAGGATTCTGCGTTGAGCCCAGCCGTTACGTCAATGCCATCAACGTCCCTGAGTACAAATCCATGATGATCCTTAAGAAGGGGCAGAAGTATGGAGCCAAGATTGTGTACAGGGCCTGGTCAGCGTAGACGAAGACATCCGCCCGAATCGCCAAGAGCCAACAATTATAAATGAAAACAATAAACACTGCGCACCGATTCTCGATTTGCTCTCCTGTCGCTTCCTCAGTGGAAGCGAGGCTCAAATTGTTATACCTGTTTAGAAAATGACAACGCCAGACCTCAAGTCTATCTATTCGACCACCTAAGCCACCCTCAAATCACGCCGCTCGCTCGAAACCCAGCATGAGACGACTGTACGGACGTTGCTTGGGCTGATACGCGACAGGCATACTTCACGAGTTCGAATTCGAGAACGAGAGCGAGAGCGAGAGCGAAAGTCGAAAGAATAGGACCCAATCTTGAGTATCATGAGTTACTGTGCACTTATCGCGATTCAATTTTGCCTGAATGCCACCTTTGTTAGAAATGTTGGGGTGCTGACAGAAACTGTGTTCATACAGCTTCCTGTATGTCTTGACCGGTCATCGCTGGCATCTGAGCCATGCAAGGCTCATCCTACGAGTCACACCGCATACTCTGACGGGAGGTTACCAGGCATGCTGAAGGTCCTTGCTCTCTTCAGCACTCCATTCTTCAGCGCTCCAAGTCCTATGTTCTAGCACTCGCAATGGTATCCGTACCATCTTACCTTGTCAGAGGACCCGCTGCATCGACATGCTGTTGCTGAATGACTAGCCTCTACCCCACGATCTTCCTAGAGGTTTGAGGACACTGTCCTGCTCACCACTATTGCAGCTCTCAAGAAGACGCGTCTATAACCATTCCCGTTCACGACTACCGTACTATCGGACTCATCACTTATCACCTCGCATATTCCCAACACCTCACAACCTACGTCATTACGTCCTGCTCTAGTACCCTTACCCACTCAACCTTTTAGATACCTAAAGGTCCAGAACAGCGCAACATCCCACGATGTGGACCTTCTCCTCTCCGCAGAATCGACATCTTGGCATCCCAAACATAGTGGAACCCTTAAACCTTGTCTAACGGCGAGACGAATGTGCCAAATCGCGTACCGAATGCAGCTCGCTGACTGCGCAGCTCACAAAGCAGCGATGCTGCGATCCGCCGATGCTTTGCCGGTGCAAAGACACTACAACGCTGCCAGTCTGTGACGAAACATCTATACGAGAAACATTTAACCCATGAAATCTTTTTCCATTAGCAAGAAATTGGCAAAAGCATGCGCGAATGACGCTACACTTGTGCCTTATCGTATGTCGGACATTCGCAGCATGCAGTGCGTTCACGATACCATCGGCACCTACCGATTACGCACCGCATTCCCAAAGACCCATACCCACTACTCATCAACAGCTCACCACTATCCACAACACAGCCGATCTGAAAAGCGATACTGCTGTTTCGGGGCAGTGGCTTGCCCTTAAGCAGGATATCGCTCGCGCAAAAGTAACTATCGAAGCCCAAACTTGCTCACGAGTGTTCTCCACACACGATCTATCGATCTCCCGAACTTCTTCGGGGGACAGTCGTGCAAGTTTTAGCGATGATGCACGCAGGGGTACGGATGCACTTAAGAGCCGGTATCCGAGACGGTCTTTGCTGGCGCTGGCTGGCGCGAGGCTGGCGGAAGTGTGGTTGTGGCGGGGTGCTAGAAGAAAATTTGGTGTTTTGACGGGTGACTACGTCATGGATTTGGGTAAGGTTGAGGTGGTGGAAAGGGCTCCGAGACCTCTGAATCCCCACTTCGAAGGGCATGCGAATGCAATTACATTTTGTTCAACGTAGCAGTTTATCATGCCTGAGATTTAAGGTTCTACTCCAAGCGCAGCCAACTGTATGTGCAGGTACAGCTTACAAAAACTTCTTCACACTCTAGACATGAGACATCACCTCTACACCATCTGCGAGAACATCCGCGCTATACGAGCCCGGCAGTCGTAACCTAAAACCGTACCCTCCCTCTAGCTTCAACTACACTGCTAGATCAGACTCTCGACTTCACTACGCTTATCCTCGCGGACACACCCGTTAATCCAAGTTCACTAGACACAGTATAGGATGTCTCACGAAAGTCCCTTCGAAAATGAAGGAAAAACCACTTCTCAGTCCCACCTGTACTTCGTTCCTCTTGGTCGTCCCCTTCTCCTCACAATAGCCCAACCAGACCAACAAATGAAGAGTCTATCAAACATGAAGTTCCCGTTTCAACAACTACTCGTCCTCGCAAGCCACTCACAATCCCCTTCCAGTATTTGTTATCCACCAAATCGAACTACACTGCCCACCGCGGCTGCACGGGAAGACGACAGTATCCCGTGGTCTTGTCGCTCTGTATGAATCTCCAGCCCGTGCACGGCATCCCATCACATCCACACACAAGATAACTCACGGAATGAGCCAGAAACTTACCAAGAAAGACTTTCTCTTAGGGAAGTCACTGATTATCGACCAACCTCACCGCACCTTAGAAACCCCTCTATCTCCTAACCAATCCCCTTCACAACGCAATCACAAACCATCTCTACCCCACCAAAAAACTTCCGCTATTTGTAACTCGCCAAGACGGCGGAAACGCATTCATTTTGTAAGCAAGGTGTGGTTTCAAAGCAGCAGCGCCGAGTCCGCCGCTTCTTGTCCGTGATGGGTGCATGAATCGAGCACGCAATATGCACAAAACATGTTATGAGTGTTGATAAGCAGATGATTGTGAGGAGGACGAGACATTTGCTGAAGTATGAGGGATGCTTGTGTTGTAGAGAGGGACGGATGCGAATCCAGTGAAGCCTGGAGGTCCAGGTCACTGAGCCTTCTAAAAGTAGGGAAAGTCATACCTTGCAAGTGCCGTAATGTAAAAGAACGATTTTCCGAAATGCTTGTATGCCCCCCGTCAATAAACATCAAATTGAAGACTAATATGTGCCCCTGAGCTAGTCACTGGATGTCGTACCTGCTAATAAGCTGCTGTTTCTTCTTCTTCTTCTTCTTCTTCTTCTTCTTCGTCGTCGTCTTCGTCGTCTTCGTCTTCGACTTCGACACAGCCGTAAGGTCATTTACTGCGCTCCTGATCCACTGCAATCAACAAAGTACGGCCCCTCAATCCACGCTTTCCCAGCCAGCTCGCTGATTCCCATGCTCTCTCCGGTGTAAAAGTAACACAGGTCCACACTAACCCAGTTCGTGTACAGCACGGTACCTGGCATACTCACCCACTCTCCAACAGTGTGTAGTAACTTTTGCCGTGCAATGTCCATGTTAGTTCCTACCCAAGCGGTGTGCAGCCGTTGCTGCAACATCTCGGGATACGTGAAATGATACTCGGGCACTCGTGAAGGAGAAAGGTAATTATGAAACGTCGTCAGGATGAGCTGGGACGCTTGAGGGGCCAGAGTAGGCCATGCTTCGCGGTACACGATGTATACGCCTTCGCAAGCTGTTGGGTTTGTACTGAGAGTGCGAGGTGGCATAAATAAATCTGAATAAGGGACGGTTACTCCCGCCTGACAAGTGTCACTCGGTGCTGCCCTTTCGTTCATCGTGGTGAATGAGCGTTGCAAAGCGAAGAGAATGAAAATGGAAATCGCAGATCTAAAAGCCCGGTCTCAAGCTTAGGCGGGCGTTAAATTCGTTGCGATCTGCTTGCTCCAGCAACTGATGTTGAGCACGTGACCATACCCAGTCTCACAGCAAGCGAATTATGTGTGCTGCATTGCAATTGAGTGTGCTTGTCGTTGGCATGCATTTACCTCTGTGCCAGCATGTTTATTTATGCATTGTACGGTAAAGTCAACATCGGATTTGATAGCCGGTGATGGTGCAATCGAGATGGGCTTGTGGTGTTTTGTGGGGAAAGTGCAGGGGGCACTTTCGATGCGCTGCAACAATTCGATCACAAGCCTGTTCCACTGCGCGGCATCACCATGTTTCTCCCATAGCGACGTCAAAGCTCCACTCACACCTCATGAGAGTGCCATACTGCCTCCTCGATGTCCGAGCCTGGAAAGGCTGAGCCTCAGAGCCAGCCGTCACCAAGTGATGCGCCGAACGGCCCCACCACGCCTGCAATCGACGATGCGCCGAAGCAGGCAGACCGCGTAGAGCAGCACGAGTTCGCCAACCCCACGCTGAGCATAATGGGCAATGCCTCACGCAGTCCTTCATATAGCGGGTCTACCTCGCCCTCGAGGGAAGGCACACCACCGCCGCTGCCCCCACGGCCACAACTGGGCGTGCCCACCTTCTCATCGCGGCCAGCATCCTCACATTCGATAATACGGGCGCCCTCACAACCACAGCTAGTTTCGAGAGCTACCACGCAGCTCTCCGTCACCAACACTCAGGCGTTTGGCAGCGATTCGCGTGACGACTCTACCCCGCCAGCTCCCTCGAAACCACGACATGTCCTTCCCAACCTCTCATCGAATGCAACGAGCGATGCGGATGATAGCGCGAGTGCTAGAAGCTATGCGCCCACAATTGCTGAAGCTGGAGGAGAGAGCATACTGAGCGAGGTCATGGGTGCAACTGAGAAATCGGCGCAGGAGACACTGCTGCGCTCTCTCGGGCACAGATTCGACGATGCAGAAGCGCAGAGCTTGTTCCCACCAGACCCTGATTTTGAGTCGTCTTTCGATCACGAGTTTGAGGACGTAGACGACATGGCAGCAGATGGGTCAAACGAAGGTCAGAATTACATGCTGTATCGACATGTAGCGTGTACTGATACAGGCAATAGAACAAGTTATGCGACAATGGCGAGCAAAGCTAAAGCACTTTCTCATCCTCTCAAGCGCAGGAAAGCCCATCTACAGTCGACACGGCGACGACCAGCTGATCACGAACTACATCGGTGTTGTACAGACTATCATTTCTTTCTACCAGTCCACCAAAGACACCCTACGCGGCTTCACAGCAGACAATGTTCGCTTCGTAGTCATGTCAAAAGGTCCGTTGAACCTCGTTGCAATCACACGTCTACCTGAGAGCGACTCTCAGCTCCGCACCCAGCTCGAGGCGCTATATATGCAGATCCTCTCCACCCTCACACTCCCTAGCATGGAACGCATGTTCGCGGCGCGCGCCAACTACGATCTACGACGACCCCTGCAAGGCACCGAAACGCTCCTGTCCGCACTCGCAGACGGTTTCACAAGGGGGTCGCCCTCAACACTGCTCTCAGCACTCGAGTGCCTGAAGCTACGAAAGTCCCACCGAAATACCATCAACAACACACTATTGAAAACACGCTCCGAGAATCTTCTCTACGGTCTTATCGTTGCATCTGGGAAGCTAGTGTCCGTTGTACGGCCGAAGAAACACTCCCTACACCCTGGTGATCTGCATTTGATCTTCAACATGCTCTTCGAAGCGGGCAGCGTCAAAGCTGGAGGGGGCGAGAACTGGATACCACTCTGTTTGCCAGGGTTCAACAACACGGGTTATCTGTACATGTACGTGAGCTTCCTGAACCTGGAGAACCCTGGCGAGCAGATGGAGGAAAGACCAAGAACGAGAGACGGCGGCGACGATGAGGTAGCAGTGCTGTTGATCAGTGCGGATAAGGAGAGCTTCTTCGAGATGAGGAAAATGAGGTACGATCTTGTCGAGGTACGTACATTGTCTTTCTTTGGTTGCGTTATCCATTGCAGCTTTCCCGCTTGGCAATACCTTGGACCTTTCGAAACCTGGTCCTGGACGATTCTTGAGTGTTCAACTGCGTTCGAAGCGCATTGAAAACGGCAATGGAGCTGTACTTCGAGCAGAACGTCGACCCCGAACACGCCGTGCAAATGTGTCCGCCGCATCAACCTCATGACCAAGAGTCATCTGCCCTCGTCAACAACGGTCTCTCTCTCGTACGAACCAGGCACCGCCTTTTGGTAGCAACTAGGATCTACCTGTTTATCGTTCAGCCCAATGACAGACGGCGAAACCCTCGCGTTTCGTTACCAAAGCCTCCCTACTCACCCCAAACGAAAGCACCCCTGGACGACTTGGATGCGGGATCGGGATCGGTCCTGTTCAAACCTTGTCCAGTTCTGTTGCTGGAAAATACCGCAGGCGTCCCAGCACGGCTTTGACTCGGGCGAATCACTAGTCGTACATGGCGAGCCCTCGGGCTCGGACTTGTCGGTTTCCGACCACCAAACTGCCTCCGATGTCCACAAACAAACAGCGACATGAAGACCGCGCAAGTGGACGGGCTGAGCTCCACTGAAACAGACTATCGAAGATGACAGGAAGCCCACCCGGATCCTTCCCGCCTCCCCTCACTGCATGTGACGAGGCGGCGGGCATGATGCTCCGCACGCCGGAAATGCCTTCTTTATATCCGCAGCGCAACTTGTACACGTGAGAACACACTGCTAACATCACACCACCAGGCTCTCACATCCAACAACTCCATCTCTCACATCTCTGCCGCTGTGCAGGCGGGCCGCCCGTCATGCATTGACATCGTGCCAGGCAGTCCGTTACGGCATTTTCTCTACAAATCTAGAGGGAACGTACAATTCTGCATGCCGAGCTACACACCTTACTTCTCCAGCCCACTCGATCGTAGGCGACTGCTAACGCTGTATGCGCATTTACACTCGACGCTGCATGCGAAGCCAACGAGTCTCAAGATCCACCATGAGACGGGATCGAGTTGCATAGCTGTGGCTTGGAGCACACCATTGTTTGAACTGTATGCTGTTGCTCCGCCTAATACATCGAGGGCTGCGCTGGCACAAGGGGCGATGAAGATTGTGCAATGGGTGCGACGCGAAGAAGAGCGCGTATTCATTATAGGCGGCGCCGTCTTTTGAGCGTATCAGAAGATCACAGTAAGATAGAGAGAGATACCCAAGCAATGAGGAACATACGAAGCAAAGTCTACAGCCCTTCATCCCCATGTCCTTGCCAGTAGCCCACCATGCATTGTGCGTTCCGCAAGGATCTGTATACCACTGCAGTGGTGTAAACGTAACAGTCATTACAATGATCCGTGGTGCCCTCTATCCAGTGATCCGTCTTCCCCTTCGCGTGATCTTGCAAATGTAGGTACGAGGCTCTTCCATACTTGCTCGCCCTTTTCTTGGTCCCTCTTTCGGGTTTGATCATGGTTTCGACGATGCCGAGACAGCGAGCAGTCCTTCGAGAGGACTGTACGCTAGCGCGTATGCCTCCGGCATGATTTGAACTCACGCGAGATCATAACCAGCGCACTTCGGAGCCCTGAAGCTGCATTGAGGCTCTATATCATGAGAGTCCCATGCCGACAAGATCTGGACGACCAGGATGAACTGTTGCGCAACTCATAAGACCACTCACAGCTCCGGGTACCCCCTAGATGGGTTCACAGTGGTGAAAGAAGAGTTTGAATTGGATGTCTACAAGGGTCGCATTGAAGCTGAACAAATGTCTATCTGTTTCTGTATAGTGTTCTGAAACCCAAGTGTATGAGAATAAACCCGCGGCGCTATGCATCAATATCTTGAAAACAAACAATCTACTCAACAGCAGTAAGGAAGGCTCAGCCATCGGTGTGATCAAACGTACCGTCCAACCACAGAGGTTAGACACAATAACAGGAAGAAGACAGCCATGAAACAGCAAAACCAAGTGAAGCAAGGCTCAGAGAACAAGCCTTCGAACTCTCCAGACGCCGGCCGGCGTGTCTCTACAGGAAGACGAGGACGACGTGGGCGACGACCTCCCAGAAGAAGAGGATGGCGGACTGGTCGGCGCGGTCCTAAGAGTGGCTGGCGTTCGAGGTCGGGACGGAGTGTTTCTTCCGAGACAGCTGAACGAACAGACTGCGAGTCGTTTTGGCCAAGGGTCGAGTCGCTTCCTGAGCCGCTGCTACTTCCACGGTCGCGCCCACTACCGCTGCCGCTCTCACTCTCACTGTCACCCCCACTAAAGCTATCACTGCCACTGACACTAACAAAGTTGTCCTGTCGACTATCCGCCGTGACAAAGCTACTCGAGCTCGACGCAGGAGCACCCTCTACCACACCGTGAAGGTACTCCATAATATTGCTCCGAGCCTAGAAATGAAGATGGTTAACCAGAGTCTGGAGATCACTCGTAGTCGGCGCCCATGAGCTCAGCTTCGAGCTTTGCCCGCTCTGCATCACTCACAAAAGAAGCATCCGCATCACTGTCCACGTTGCTCTTCTGTCTCTTAAGCGCCGGTTCTTCGTCTTGCGCAGCGGGTGTGATGCCGAGTCGACTCGCTTCTTCGGGGTGTTGGGTGATCCAGCGCTCGCGCCACCGTTCGCGGAGGGTGTCGTATATGAAAAAGAATTGTTGCTTCGACTGAACCATCATGGGTCGTTGATCCCTAAGCATCTCGATTACTCTGATTATGGGGTCCTCGTCGTCGGCTGGATTGTCCAATGAGCCTTCTTCCAACTCTTGAATCAGCCAGTCCAGAGCAATAAATGTGCCGCTTCTACCGATACCTGCGCTACAATGGACGATGCGCGGGTTTGTCGAATTGTTGCTGTTCTTCTCGCGCGACAGCTCCACCATCTTCAACAAAGCCGCCTTGTCTGCGCCTTCAGGGACCGAGAAGTCTGGCCAGCCTTCGAATAGCAGGTGCCAGACCTTGCGCGATTCGCTTCGGTCCTCTGTTGTCATGTCGATCTCCCTGACCTCTGTCCTAGCTTCCTGGTCATGCGATAGTTCCTTCAGATGCAGATCGTGTATGAAGCCGTCGCCGAATTCGTCGTGCTCATTGATGCGCAGATCCGGTTCGGATATCGATCGGGGGTAGTAAGGATAGCATTTTTCACGAGCTTGTTCGTGGGTTTTGGTGACCATAACGACCACTGCGGGCGACTCGTTTTCCTTCCATACCATGCGCCAGAAATGGGACCAACTATCAGCCTTGGGTCCTTGTGTTGCGATGTACTTCATGACTGTCCCTGACTTGGTCGACTTCAGGGTAATCGGAGAGGCATTGATGTAGTCGAATACACCCTCGGGGACCTCCAAGTGTACTCTATTCGCCTGGTAGGGGTCGACATTCATGTAGCGATTTCGAGGAGCATAGGCGTCGCCGCTGCAACGTGCCCACTGGGCCGGTTCTTCGATGTCGGTCGGTGCCATGCCGTCTCGAAGACGGTTCATCTGTGCCCACTCCAAGTCATTCCACTTGCCGTCAAGTTGTGCTGCGAAGGAGTTAGCTGCTCTGCCACTGAGGTAACAAGGGTCGAGTATACCTGCCTGCTCTTCTCGGCCTCAGGAAGGCGGGATATGGGGTAGAGTCCGGCGATTGGTCTCCATTGGAGGACGGGCCCACGTTTAGTGGAGGCAGAAGACTGTGCGTGCTTACCGCCGGTGTGTTGAAGGTGGTGCTCGCGGCGGACGTGTTGAGCGAGGCATATGTGGCTGATCGCGTGCTGTCCTTGCTGCGCGAGCGCTTCGACGATGCAGGAGAGACGGGCACTGAATTGGGCGCCGACATGATGCCTGTGACTGCCGGGTCGGTCCTAAGGGAACCGCCCTTGAGCTTCGCCTTGCGCCTGAGCGCGCGGAGTTTATGCAGCGTGAATGAGTTCCTGTCGGTTTCCAGGCGCACTTCTAGTCCCGGTACTCGAGGAACAAGAAGGTTCGGAGAAGTAATAGTGACGGACGGCTGGCAGCTCGCAGACACTGGCGCGCAACACGATTCGTTGATAGGCTCGACTGTGAGGCTGTCCGGCTTGAGACTCTAGTTGCGTGACTCGTGACGGTCGAGGCGCTCGGCGGGTTGCTAGCGATGGCGAGTGGGTTCAGTCGGTGTAGCACGAGCGGTGAATATTTCGAATTTCAAGATGCTATCAATGACTGAATGGTAGTGAAGATGTGAGAGATTCAGAAGTAGAAGCAGTCCAACTTTTGCTTCAAGTTGCCAATCAACTTTTTCCTCAAAGATCTCCAGGAACCAGGTTCGGTGATGGACTCGAGGGTGGGACTCGAGGGTGGGGTCCAGCTCTCAGGTCGCAGGCTGGTCGAAGCGTTGAGCGCGTCAGACTAACGAGTAGACGAGTGGTGATGGCAGCAGAGAGCGAGCAGTGAAGAATATAATGTTGTTGGAGTGCGGCAATCAAGTCAACACAAGAGAAGCAGTCTGCTATCAAGATGACGCAGCAGGGAGGAGCAGCTGTCAAGCGCGTTCGGGCAGCTGCAGGCAGACCCTGGTCCACTCGGACGAGCAGGTGCCTTCTCGCTGTTGCTCGCCGCCGAAGTCCACCACTCCTCACTCCTCACTCCTTACTCAACCGCCACTGGAGGTTATCTCGACCCTGTATTCCCAGCATTTGACCTATATTGGGGATTGATTGTTGGATGTGAACACAGTTCCGGTAAACTATCATGACGCCTTGGTTTGCATTGTTCGAGGTATGTCAATCGCTTGAAATCGGTCGAAACATCAAACTGACAGGCGTTACAGGCGTGGGCAGTCGCAGCAGTATGCCAAGCATCGTGTAAAACCTGCACCATATCCCTTGCTAACACGGACCGTCACAGCTGATCCGAAGCCCAACGTTCAACCGCGCGGTCCAGAAAGCGTACCGCAAGATCAACAAGATCCCAGATCATGAGCCGAAGAATGGATTGGGCCGTATGTCTACACAGCCCATGTGAAGCGCACAACGGCTAACGACAGCAGGTACCGGTCCTTCGGCATTCGACCATTTCAAAGACGAAGTGAAGACCCAGTTCAAGGAGCTCACTTGGCAGAAACGAGACCCACGGAAATGAAGCCTGCCATCGAATTCAGACACCCTCCACTCCAGTTCTACTTCGGCTTTTGACGGCTCGAAACCAACAGGCGCAATATGTGTTAGCTACGATAGCTCCCTATTAGACCTTCACAAACAACCGCATAGCAATGGCGATAGAGCAGGGCACCGTGCCGCGGAGAGTCAATCTCGTAGATGCCGAGACGGAACCGCCCTTCCAGAGGCAGCAAAGCCTGAGGTCGCACGAGATGCATCAACTCAAATCGCAGACTGCGTTGATACATCAACATGCAAAGCTTTGCGCCGAGTGTAAGCAAGAGATTGAGCAGAGGACGTCTTCGGTGTGATCGTTCCGAAAAGCTATCAAGTTCTTTGACAGATACACAGTTGGTGTATGATAAGCGAGTTCCAGGGTCAATGGGATCGACTTGACAACAATCTGATGCTTTTGTAAAATATCGACTATCGGCAGCACAAACCCAGAACTGTTTCTGCGGGCTTCTCTGGTAATGGCTAACAATACTTACTCCACTATCGCTATCACATGGCCCACCTCGCATATCGTAATTGCTGACCATGTTTGAGTCGGAAGCAGCAGACCGAGCTGTTGTGATTTTGTAATGATGCATCTTTACGTCACAACAGTGCATGGCTCCTTCCATATCAGCACGCCATAAACACTGCACACCTGCATCTGATATTTCACGCCACATTCTTTCTCACATCAACAACGATCCATCATGCCAACAGCAATTGTGGTCGGCGCAACTGGCATTCTTGGCCGCGAGATTGTCCTTGAGCTCTCCAAACACCGCCAGCAATGGCCCACCGTTCATGCTCTCTCGCGCAGCAAGAAGGAGGAATTCGCTGAAACAGTCATCCATCATCACATCGACCTGATGTCAGCCCCTGACGAAATGGCCAACGACATGCGGAATGTGCAAGGAAGCTATGTTTTCTTCGCTGCCTACGTGCAGAAAGATACCGAGCAAGAGAATTGGGACGTCAACGGCGCCATCTTGTCAAATTTCTTGCAGGCACTCGTCAAAACAGGTGCAATCAGCGGTATAGAGCGCATCATTCTAGTCACTGGCGCAAAGCAATACGGTGTGCATCTTGGCGCACCAAAGAACCCCATGCTCGAGTCCGACCCTTGGCTTACCGACAGCAAATGGCCGCCAAACTTCTACTACAACCAGCAGAACATTCTGCATTCGTTCTGCAAGGAGTACAATAAAGAGTGGACCGTCACCTACCCCAACGATGTCATTGGCTACGCTGTTGGTAACTACATGAACCTTGCCACGGCGATTGCCCTGTACGCTCTGGTCTCAAATGAGCTCGATTCCAAGAATGAGGGCGTCGTGTTTCCTGGGTCTCCCACATTCTACACAAAATTCGATTGCTTCACCAACTCAAGGCTCCATGGACAGTTCTGCGCCTGGGCGGCACTCGAGCCGCGCACCGCAAACGAAGCGTTCAACGTCGTGAACGGCGACACCGAGTCGTGGCAGAATCTCTGGCCGAAGGTCGCCAACTACTTCGGTACCAAAGTCAAGCCAAATCAGTTCAAGAGCGGAGCCGGCTCTTCAATCCTGAAGTACGTTTCAGGCGATGCTTCTTCAACATCAAAGCTCGCTCCAGAGCCGCCAATCACTACACAGGCATCCGCCATTGGTCTAGAAGGTACACCAGCACTTGAACAATCCGTAGTCGAGCAGCACATCGACCTCGAGAAGTGGAGTCAACGTCGGGATGTCAAAGACGCATGGAGTCGCATCGCCGAAAGAGAGGATTTGCAGGAGGATGCTTTTGAGAAGGCGACGTGGGGGTTCCTGGGCTTTGTGCTGGGCAGGAAGTATGATCTGGTCATCAGCATGAGCAAGGCGAGGAAGGCGGGTTGGACTGGGTACGCCGATACTTGGGAGAGCCTTGAGGGTGTGTTCGACGAATTGAGGAAAGCAAGGATTCTGCCTAGTGCTTAGTATGCCTAGGCACCTTGAGTCGCTAGGGCATCTTGACGGTAGCAGCACGGTAGGTGGAAGATCGTTGGTCGTGTTATTTCTGGTCTGCGGTCTGAACACAGGTACATCAGAGACCGTACTGCGTGGACCGCAGCGAACGAGTGGTGCATTAATGAGTCGACCTGGCGACTTTGTCGAAGAACGAAAGTGCAGCCTGTTTAACATGCGGACACCTCCTTCTCTCTCCGAGCATATTTCAGCGGAGCATATTCTCTCACTTGCTCTCTCCACGATGCCACTTACGTAATGTTCTTGGTCTCTAGTCCTAATTCCGTATATTAACTTCCTACCTTTACTCTTGCCGCCAACGACGATTGCACAATCTCTGCATTCTTCACACAGATATACACGCCAGCAACAACGGTAGTCGTCAAGAGTCGAGGAGCAACGAAGAAGCTGGGTCCCGTTGGGTAGGTTGAACATCACAAGCCCATCCCTTCTTACTGACAAAATGTAGTCTTGGCCGCAGGGCTGCTCAGATAAGGCACAGCAAGATCAACGCCACATCGTAGTCCATGAAGACCTAAGATGCGCCAGCTCCAAAGTATTCAAGGATTTTCTCCAGCAGCGTCGCAAGATCATCGATGGCGAGTGTTTCCCATGCACCGAGAACCTTGATGCAATCACCGCCGATGTCACCGTTTGGGATCTCAGTGTGGTCGAATCATGCATACACACTGCCTGCAGACCTGGAGATAGTGGCATGACGGTACAAATACATGTACAATGTACTGTTAAGCCTGAACTGCTGACCCAGAGCCGATCTTTGATTTTCCACAAGATCATGTGGTAGACACCGAAGCTCTGCAAACATATGTGCATTGGCTCTACACCAGTGACGCTCGAATCGACTGCAAAGATGCGCCTGAGTCCGACGAGTTCAACATCCAGGTTCTCAAAGCATTGAACGTTGCCTTTGATCTTGAGGACGATAACTTCAAAACTGCCATTGTTGTTCTCTATACGTCGCAGGTAGAAGACAAGCCCGATGCAGGGTTTGGTCTTGCTTTCATCAAGTACGCTTTTGAATCATGACAACGCCTCCTTACGGTATCAGTCGCGACTGCGTTTACACTTGGCTCACTTTCCTGTCGCATTTCAACTTCTAGACGATCTCTAGACGAGGCTTCCCATCTTACATCAATCTTTAGAAGTCACATCCACAAGTCTACCCAAGTGCTCTATATCCACTCTCATAATATTCATCCTTCACGCTATCCTTCGTTTGCTATATCATATTACCAGCCTCATACCCCGGCTGCGGCAGCGTCTCGTTCACCGCAAAATTCCCATAGAAATCCACCTCCCTCCTCTTCCGCCCCATGCACTCCTCCAAATCCCTTGACACAAAAATTTCCATCCCGCCGCTCTGCTCCAAACCCTTCTTCTCGCTGCTCAACTTGTACCCCACGCCTGCACTTGCGTCGAGCCCCGGACTCGAGATCGCTGGATCCGTGGATGTTTTTTGTTTGTTGCGGGCCTGCGACTTTTGCAGGAGGGATAACCATCTCGGCTCCGCATATTTCTTCAGCACATCCTCGACATCAAAAAGATCCGCCATCGTAAGCTGATACAGCTTCCCACTCCTATACTTCCAGAAAAACAGCACACTCAACTCCACGCCCTCAACCCTTCCTATCCCCCTGAGAATCTCATCCATGGCTTTACAAAAATCATCCGTCATCCTCACATAATCCTCAAGTCTCGTAGCCTTGCTCGCAGCCTTAGTGAGCGTGTAGTTCCACTCTACATAAAACCTGACGTGCGTTACAGAGGCCAGGAGTGGGAGTCTAAGGATGTGCGGCGAGTAGTCGAAGAGCTCGTTTTGGAATTTCGTATTGCGGAGTTCGGCATGCAGGGTAAGTTTGCTGCGGTCCCAGTACAGTTTGAGGACTTCGTCGCGTAGTCTTTTATTGATGAGCAGCAGTTCCGGGCGCAGGCGCAGTTTCTTAGGGACGTTGGTGCCGTAGCCGAAGGTGGAGTGCCGCCAGGGTTCGCCGGCGATCATGTCCGCGCCCCAGAGGCAGGTGTGGAGTTTTGGTCGGACATTGGTTGTTGAAGGTACGAGGTAGGTAAAGATGTGTTGTCGAAGTTCTTTTGGGAGGGAGAGGAGGTGCGAACTGAATGTACTGGGGGTCAGGTCGAGAAGAAGTTCCAAGTCGCGGTAGAGTTGCGATTGCCGATGTCTGTAGAGATCGGTTGGGGATCCGATGGAGAGGAGGGACAGCTTTTTATTGACGACGGTGGTTGATGTCATGGCTTAGTCGAGATGTAGAGGCCTAGCGACAGTAAATGCTTAATGTGCTTTGGAAGAAAATGCTTCAACACTGATATTAGGTATATTAATATTCCCCGACAGAAAAGACGCAAGGAAAGAGCAACAAGCAGGGCTGAAGAACTAAGGAAGGGTCATTGGTGCAGGGGTCAATTGCGGAAAGGATCCCGTTTCGCGAAATAGGAGGCTATTCGCATGCATCGACCATGATGTGGAACGCATTCGAGTCAGCGTGAAGCGCCATCTGGGTTTCGAAGCTAGGGGCAGAAGCCGCGTTCCATGAGGCTGATTCGGATGGAAGTGGAGAAAGGCGTCACGTGCCCAACGACTGTCGTTTCATGTTGCCGCCGGAACAACTTCACCTCCAGCTCCTTGTCGCAGAGGACTTTGCCAGACACGTCTGAGTCCAATTTGGCAGAGAATAAGAAACAACTAAAGTCCGCCAGCTCTTCGGTAAATTTGGCAGATATGTATGTCGTTGTGACATGTGCTTTATATTGTGCATCTGGGTATATAAATCAAGGACATCATCATACAAGTATCTTACCGGCCCCCGACCTCTGGCGTCGCACTCCTTACGTGGCCTTCAATATACAATGTGACGTACTTCTTGCTCGGCCACCCACCCCATTCTTCCACGCTGTCAATTTGCGTCTTGATGAGTTGCCTAATCTCCTCAGGTGCTGTAGGTCGGCTGTCCAGTCCTTCTTCCAACCATCCACCGGTAGCAGCCCTTAGTGCTACAAGCGTGCGGAACAACATATCGTTACCGCCGTGCTGTGCACGCGCACGCGCTATAACTTCAACATTGTGCTTTGTGAGCCATGTGGAGAAGGAGTACAGCCCCTCGTAATCGCGGAGGACACCGAGTGCACGAACATAGGCGTGAAGTTCTGCAGGACCTGGCATGTGCGGCGGAATGCTAGTCGTGTGGACTGGCACACCCGGATCTGCGTGGGCGCCCACAAGATGATGGAAGAGTGTACGGAGACGATAGGACCGGGTGCTCAAGAAGTCGCGTCCTTGCTCGATCGAAAAGTTTCCTCGATGCACAGCCTGTGCAGCGTACCTGGTAGCCGTGCATGCAAGGTTGAATAAGTCCCCTTCAACGTCGACATCCACTGATGCTAGCGTGTCGAGAAGCTTGACGACGATGTTGTACTGAGCGTCCGTTATGCCCGTTGCACTGTCTTTCTCGTGGTACAGTGACCTGTTTCCGAACCTGCTAAACACAATTCTCTCCATGAACGCGGTCCATGCAGGCTGATAGCGTGGTTTGTAGTGTAAGAGAAGGGCGTAGGCGTACTCCAGAAGATAGTTCTCATTGAACATGAACTGACGAATATGCTGATCCTGTGCCAAGAAGGTTGTTTTGGCCGAGAGCCCCCTTGTAGGATGGCCGAAGCGGCAAAGGAATCGAACAAACGCGGCCAGGAAGTAGTCGGGGATATTGTGGACGGTGTTGGCTTCGCCATGGTTACCAGTCAGTAAACAACCGACGCCACCACCGAAGTCACCCTTGGCGCTCTCCAGGAGTTTGAAGGTGGTAGCAAAATCAGGGTAGGTCTCCAGTAAGAAGGCCAAGAGCCTCCCCGTGGGTCGCATGTTCTTGCTCATCATACGGCGGTATAGTTGTTCGTATGCAGGCACTGGTTCGCTGAGATAGACGTTGTGCAAAGGGGAGGATGGCTCAGACAAGACCTCCTTCATGTCACCAGGAAGCAGAGTTGCTGCCGGATGCTCTGGTGTTTCGTCGGAATACATATCCTGATGTGGTTCGCCGTCCGATCGTCGGTGTACCTCCATGTGATACAGCTTCTCGAACATAGCAAGATAGATCTCCTCATGTGCAGCTGCACCCGACGTTTCGTGTGCGAGAAAACATGCCCAAGCCTCTCGTCTAGTCCTGGTAGTTCGTATGCGCGCCGCCCATAGTTGGTGAGTGTAATCACCTCGGAATCCGAACGGAAGCAGCGTTCGTGTCTGTATGGTGGGACTCAAGTCGGTGTCCCATCCGGCATACACCTCGGCCACTTCCTCCCAGCTGCGCGCAGCATACCCGGCTTCATACATACGATGCAAGATCTTCGAGGCTCGTGAAGCACCATACTCGTAGCCCTTGTCATCGTCCATCGCCGTCCGACTCTCTTTCCACGGAGGCCACGAAGGTCCTTTCAGCTCTGCCCAGTCTCTCTCTTGTTCGGTTTTTGCGTGCGTGAGCTGAATCCGCGCGATTGCCCGGAAGCCAGTCCGTGTTACCGCAATCGATGGATCGTTTCCTGCCATGAATTGCAAGACACGAAACTGCGCATTCTCTTGGTGACGAGACGCTATCATCGGCCGGAGGGATGAAGGCAGTGATAGCAACGACAACAGGTTGTTGCAAAAGTGAGTGATTTCGCTAAGCGTACGAGGCGGAAGAGTGTTGGTGTCGCTGCCGTTGTCGTGTATCTTTGCTGCTTTGTCTAGAAAGATGGTGGATATCCAGGGGATCGATTCGGGCCATACTTTACGCGCATGCCGCAAAATTCGTATGACCAGCATCTTCAGAGTTTTCCAGCTTATTGACCCTTGTTCAAGTCTGGAGCTGATGTGGTTGAGAACTACGCCTAGAGCATACACCCTGATATGCTCACGACGAAGAAAAAGCAAGACTAGGAAGAAGGGCGGTGCTTCAGCACCACGCTGAAAGATTCTAGCACCGGTGTTGGAGTTCATCTCTAGGAGAGAAAATGCCCATGTCTGCACAACCTCCTGTGTCAAGCCTTCCTGCTGTAGTAGTTCGTGTTCTTGCCGGGTGCATATGAACGGTGCGTCCTTGGAGGCTGCTGCAGTCAGATGAGCCAAGTATCTCGCCAATAGTGTGTACAAAGAAGTCGGAGCCGTGTGATCGTGCAACACTTTAGGTGAAGGCAAAGAGCCTCGGGCTGGCCGCCTGTAGCCGCCGGGCATGATGCGTCTTGGGCTGGCGTGCGACAGATCCATCTTGCAGAGTGGAGCTGAGGAGTAGAGATCTCGTGCCGAAGTTTGTATGGAGTCCAGCACAATTGTAGGCTGACTGCGCCGATGTGCTTTCCTCGAGCCACGACTCCTCTGCGCGGTGAACGGGGTATATGTGGACAGACGAGGGGGGTTTCTTTTGGGGCTTGCTTTGGGTTGCATCAGCCCCTCAACCACGCTTGATCTTCCTCCTTCTTCCTCAGAAAGGAACCCGAACATGTCTGGCTCATGTGCTGCACTTTGATCCTGTGCAGATAGACCAGCCCTGACCTTGCTGAATCGATCTTCAGGACTTGACAGTATCTCCTCCTCTGTCCTTTGCGTCCCTTCCTCTCCTTCAAGGAACCCAAATGTGTCTTCCTCCTCCTCCTCCTCCTCCTCCTCCTCTTCTTCTTCTTCTTCTTCTTCATCCGCAGCGCGCTCCTCCTGATCGACCTTTGCAGAGTGTTTTGTCGAAAACCTCGATATGCCGTCATGGGGAGAAAAAGGTGGGTTGCGCGTTCGCAGAGCTACAGGCTGGCGCTCTCGATAGTGTACTGCTGGGATACATGCTGGTAGGATCATACGTGCTGCATGGCGCGGATGAACGAATCTGGCAGTCTGCGGTGCAGGTTGCTGGCATATCAAGTCAGCTACATGGTCTCTTGGACTGGCGAGTGAGACCAACCCATTGCCCTGCGAGGCGTGCCAAGGGCCGGAGGAAGCGACATGGGCTACCTGGAGCTGCCAGGGAGAGGATTAAGGGCATTCATCGACAGAATTAACCGTGACAAACGCGCGTAGATGTCGATTGCAGCGAGAGGGAGATGAATTGGGAAAATTGACCGGAAGCTCCAACCCATGTTTGACTTGCCGAGGTAGCGCCGAACGTAGACCAAGTTCACAGAGCAGTTTATTCAGCAAGTGCAGTGAATCGAACCTTGAGTACCATTCACAAATATTGCCACCATTTCCCTGGATTATAGTAATGATACTTTGAGGTCAGTCGCGCTCTTGGACTGTTGTTCGCGGGCGCGTTGTGTTCCTTCCCTGTGCAGCCTGTAGGCATTTCCTTGGCGTGCGTTCCTTAGGTGCCATTCATGGCAATCGCGGAACTTTGACCAGCGAACAAGCCAACCCCAACAGCCGTCACTGTCGCAACCCACTCCCGGCACCGGACTTTTGCGCGCTGCAAGATAAAATTGAGCACGGGATACGCGCAAATCGATAATTCGATCAACCCCGCCTTCCTTTATTGAGGGCATGTTGCTGAAGCCAACACCACTCCGGCAGTCCTGAGCGCGTTGCAGCATCGCGCGCGCATCGTGAAAGAGCACGCTTCATCACCATGGCCGCCGCCAACGGCACCCTCACCCCGCCCTCGCTACCAACTGCACCAGAATCGCCGTCCTTTGCCAAGCGGAAACATGCCGACACCGCAGTAGTACTTTCCAATGGCGCATCAACAGCTGCGCAAAAGGAGGCTCCAAATGGGACTACGCGTACTCTGCAGGCGGTACTCCAGGACGTGTTGTCGATCTTGAAGAGCTATGATGCACAACCCTCGATCCTGACGCATTCCATCACTGCCTCGCCTACGCGCAGCTCCTCTGGCGAAGCCGACTCCAAACGCGCCAAGCTGGCTCAGTCGATCGATCCTGCGACCATCACCGATCGAGTCCACAATGGCTCATACGACTCCTTGCAGGCGCTGGAGAAAGATGTCGAGAGCGCGACCACCGAGATCCTGGCTTCAATCGGTGGCTCTGACGCACCAGCAACCGTCGAAGAAACAAAGCTGCAGGCAAAGGTGCTCGCTTTTCAGAAGATCCTCAAAAGCCTTGTAGAGCGCGAGGATGCTCGAAGAGTGCAGGCCCAGCAGGAGAAGGCAGACATCGCCGCTACGGCCGAGGCAGTCACACATGAGATTGCTTCTGTGCAAGTCAAGGAGGAAGAAGAGGAGGATGAGAAGGAGCCAACCAGCCGAACTGTTTTGACACTTTTTGGAAGTGCACAGGGCCCGAAGCAGCTTTTCTCGAGCTTACAGCAGCCACATAAGATTGCGCCGGCAGATGGGATACCTTCTTTCGACACTTCGGTCAAGGTCACCTTGCCCTTGCGAGAGGCTACCCTTCCACAGAACATCCAGACCACCGAAGTGTTTCCGCTCCTTGATCAGACAGATGAGAAGAAGAAGAAAATCACGACGATTGGCGAAGTCTTCCGTGCGCCTGCCCACCTCCCCCAGATTAGCCCTCCAAAGATTGCAAGACCGACCACAAGTAAGGGGAATACTATCACGTTTACGCATCCAGAACCGACCAAACCCAAGCGCAAGGGATCTCAGTCGTATGCGCATCAGAGTCTGTCTGCTGGGTTCTGGCTAGGATATGGAGGGGTTGACGCGCCAAAAGACCAGACATCACCGACGGCAAGACAAAAGAGCAGACAACGTGCGTTGAGTACTGGCGAAGCTCAGCAACCACCGTCTGAGGCGATCCTTGTTGCAGTCCAACAAGCCAAGGAGGACGCGTTGTTCCGCAGCGCATACTCTAGCTTTGCACCAACTCATGACGACGCAACTGCCATCATTCCAGAGGAGACCAAGAACAGGGTTTGGTGGCAGAAAGTCGGCGAGAAGCGCTTCAACGAAGTCTTCCCTATCGACCCGCAACTACTGGACGCAGAGGAGCTTGCTGAGACCAAGGCTAACGGTACTGTTGGCGAAGAAGACGATTTCAAGGACGCTGTGGAGAACTACGTTCCAATCGAAAACAACATCTTCCTTGATCCGGAAGAAAAGAGCGAGCACGACAAGGATACAGACGAGATACTCAGGGAGGTATCAGAGCTCATTGAGACTCTTGCCTCTCATCAAAGGATACGCAACTCATCATTGACGACAAACCCTCGTACACCAGTTGTGCAAAACTCGTCACTTGCCCAGTTGGTTGGCAGCCCCTCTACGCCGTCGTCGGACGAAATCGACGTCTATCAGATCCTAAAGTCTCAACTAACCTTGATGATCTCGCAACTGCCACCATACGTTGTCGCAAAACTGAATGGGGATCAGCTCGAGGAGCTCAACATCAGTCGGACCATACTTTTCGACACCAAGGAGTACAAGGGTGTCATGGAGGAAGACCAATTATCTAGGCTCGCAAAGGCACCCGCAGTCGCTGCGGTCCCTCCTCCTCCTCCGCTCACTCGAGCTGGCTCCAGCTCACAGTCCCTTTACCCAGCCAGCAGCACGCAGTATGGGCGACCACCATCGTCTGCTCGTCCAGTGCAAGCAGCACCAGCGTATCACTCACAGCGATCGTCGTCCATACAATACCAACGCTCGCCATCTGGGCCGACCCAAAGCTATCAAGCAGGGGCAGGATCATACGCTCCTTCTTCGCGGCCAGGCTACGCTGCAACTCCGAGCCACAATCTACAAACACCCAGACCAGGTGGCCAGTACTACCAACAACGCCCCTCGCAGTCAAGTAGCTATGGTGGGGCTGCAAGCTCACAGTTCTACCAAGGGACACCGCAAACTCAGGGCCAGAACCGCTATGCACCTCAGCAGACCCAAAACGGGTACTACCAAAGATCAGCGAACGTTGCACCCATGTACGGCACGCCACAGGCCCGCACAGGGTCGCCAATGAAGCCAGGTGCTGTACCAACACCTTCAGGATACGGGACGCGACCTGGCTACGCGGCGTCAGGAGGCCAAATGGCCAGTACGTACTACGGTCCGTCCCAGTACGGCACTCCGCAGGCCCCTGTCACCCGGACAGGCTACACTGGCCTGCCCTCCAGCAATCCTCAGCAGATGATGGTTGACAGGCAACAGGCGCAGGTAGCAGCCCAGTCGCAGGCACGTTTAGCAGCACAAAATAGCTTCAGCAGCAGGCAGGGCTCTGGTACACCACAGCCGCCAAACGGCTCGTATGGCGCACCAAACGGCACTTCGATGTCGACATGAGGGCTTGCAGGAGTCTACTGAGGTGTTCGGGTAGGGATGATTTGGATACATAGACGGCGCCACGGCGTTGGAGGTAGTCGGCAAGGGTTGCCGAGTGTTTACATGTTCTTAGCATTGATGTATGTCAATGTCAGCTGTTATCGAGCGTGGCTCACAGCTCTTCCACGAGATTTAGATGTGATAGTACAGCAACATCGGTACCGTGTCATGTCAACTTGCAACATTCCCGCCAAGCGTCGTGTACTTGACCTGTGGTGTGGACGGATTCCGTGTGATCCGCCCAGTCCCTGCGTACGGGTAAGGCGGCGCTACGTCAGCGCGTTCTTTCCCCGAACCCCAGCATCCCAAGAGAAGCAGCTCTTGCGCAACTTTCGCACACGAAGCCATGAGACCCGCAACACCACAATATGGCACATCTTTTGCGGGCCAAGCAGGCAGGTGTAAACAACGACCTCTCTCACGGCCTTGGACCTGACCTCTTCACTCTCGACCATGTACGCTCACAAGCTCAACACCCAGTTGCCCGCACTCACACATGCAGATCCGCAACTATGGCATAAACTCCAAGATCACCCAAGTCGCATACGACCCTGTCCAGTCCCTCATCGCTGTCGGCACCGCTGAGAGCCAGTTTGGCAACGGACAGATCTACGTGTTTGGGCAGAAGAGGGTCGAAGTAGTGCTGCCGCTGCCTCACCGAGCATCGGTCAAGATCCTGCAGTTCTGCGCCGAGAAACTGCTCTGCGTCGACTCGAAGAATGACCTCTCTGTATTCTCGCTCGAAACGAAGACACTAGTGAACGCGCACTCCCCGCCTGCGAAGATCACCGCTCTGCACTGCGACCCCACTATCGACTACGCGTTGCTGGGCACCCAGCATGGAGAGGTCTTCGCCTACGACCTAGACCGACAGTCCCTGACGCCCTTCAGGATACCGAATCTATGGCGAGAGCAGTTCCCACGGTCACGCTTGACAGCTGTCGTTACGCTGTCGCTTCACCCGCGCGACATCGGTTCGCTATTGATTGGGTACAACTCTGGGGCGGTCATATACTCGTTCAAGCAGAACAAGGCGCTCAAGTTCTTCCACTATGTACTGCCAAAGGGCGCCCCGGGAGGCGACTCGGATCCCAGCTCTGTCTACAAAGAGCGCGAGCCACCCCTCACGCAGGCTGTCTGGCACCCTATTGGAACTTTCATCCTGACAGGTCATGAGGACAGCAGTATCGTCATCTGGGACTCAAAAGACGGCCGAATCATACAGGCTAGGACTTTGCAAGATGTCAACGTGGACAAGCCCGGACCCGGAACCTTCAGTCCAGGTGCTGGCGAGGGCACATTCGCTTTGAAGTCACCCATCTTCAAGATCGCTTGGTGTGCGAACCAAGATCCGGATGAAACTGGTATACTGATCGCAGGTGGTCAGCCTTCAAATATCTCAGCGAAGAGCCTAACGTTCTTCGAACTGGCACGCACGCCCATTTACGCTACCTCATCGTGGCAGGTACTCTCTGATCACTTCGAGAACCCCAAGAGGCAGCGCATACTGCCGTGTCCGCCAGGTGCAGAAGTCATCGATCTGTGTCTGATCCCTCGTTCATCCCCACACTTCGGTGGCTGCCAAGATCCAATCGCTATCATTGCAATACTGGCATCTGGAGAGCTCGTGACGCTTTCATTCCCAAGCGGCATGCCTATAACGCCGACCAACCAATTGCACTTGTCGATGACGCTTGTACATCCGTACATCAATCACGCAAATCTCGCGCCGGTGGACCGTACGAGGTGGCTTGGGATGATAGAGAAGCGACAACATGGACCAAAGCTCCTCACCGGTGGAGCTGAAGCAAACTTGCCCCTGAAGAGGTTCGAGCATCGCAACATCGTCCAGACTGCTCACGCAGACGGCACGATCAGACTATGGGATGCTGGGCATGCAGATGAGATCGAGAACGATGCGTTGTTACAAGTTGATGTTGCACGGGCAGTAGGGCGGCAAGCCAATGTCGAGGTTACCCAGACCTCCTTTGCCGGTGCTGCTTCTGAGCTGTCGGTGGGTCTGAAGTCTGGTGAAGTTGTCATCTTCAGGTGGAACGTCAACAAGCACTCTGGACAAGAGTTTCCACCTGGCGAGAACAAGCCTCAAGCGCTCACCAATATCCTCGACAGAAGTGAGGCTGCGCTCAAGGAAGGCTTGCTGCCGTTCACTCTACTCGACGAGGGTAATGGCCCAGTCACAGCTCTGAAGCATTCAGATGTTGGCTTTGTCGCTGCCGGATTTGAAGGAGGTGGCTTGGTAATCATCGACCTGAGAGGGCCCGCTGTCATCTACAGCGGCTCTACCCAAGACTTTAAGGCGGAGAAGCGTGGCAGTTTCCGCCGTTCCTCGAAAGAGGCTGCGCCAAAGCCCGAGTGGCCGACATCTCTTGAGTTCAGCGTCATGACCCTGGAGAACGAAGAGTTCTCCAGCATTCTGCTTCACGTTGGCACTAACTTAGGCCACCTGGCCACATTCAAACTGGTACCTGAGTCTAGCGGTCGATACACTGCAAGCTTCGCTGGAGTGTCATCGCTTGACGATAAGGTCATCAAGATCAGTCCCATGCATGCTGAGTCAGGACGCCCAGCATATGCATCACAGTCGGCCGTCGCTGGCTTGAGAACCGGGTCAAGGATCAACGGTGTTCTGCTTGCAGTCACAGTCTCAGGTGCGAGATTGTTCCGCCCTGCCGCTAACAAGGGTGCACATAAGACATGGGATCAGTTCTTGTGCGACTCTGCAGCCGTTGTGCGGTACGAAGATCTTGGCTACGCATTGCTCGGACTCTACGGAGACGGCTGTGTGAGGGCATACTCGATTCCTGCATTGAAAGAGATTGGCGCTGTCAAAATTAGCGATGTTTTAGATGTGCGAAGATTCTCCGACGCTGTTATCACAAGTACCGGCGACATCTTTGGCTGGAAGGGTCCTGCTGAGATGGTCTTGATCAACATTTTTGGCACAGGAGTACGCCTGGATACGAGCAAAGATGTACTGCTGAATCCGGAGCTTCTCGTGCCTCCAAGGCCTACGATAAGTAACATGCAATGGATCTCTGGCACTCAATATGTCACGCCAGCAGACATGGATCTTCTCAGTAAGTCTTCGTTCATGCTACCTCAATCATGCTAACCTTGTCATAGTTGGTGGCCCTGATCGACCGCCGTCTAAACGCATGCTCGCCCAAGCTCGTGCCGAAGAAGAACAACATCGTCGTGCGAACCGAGCTGCCGCTCCAGCTTCCTCGTCGTCTGCATACCCATCGTACCCCACACAAGCCCCTGCACAGGAGGGATGGGGCGCATGGGCTTCTAGACAATTCAACGAACGCACCGAAAAGCTCAACGCGGTTGGTGACAGTATGGACAATTTGAGTGCAAACAGCGCCGGGTGGGCAGATGACGTAAACAAGTTTGTGAACAAGCAAAAGAGGGGCCTTGTCACAGGTCTCGTGAAGAGTAAGTTTGGCTTTTAGACGCGGGACAGGGAAGGCGTCGACATCTTGCGTCTGCATATGACTCGGTTCGACGAACATCACCACAGCACAATGAACAGTTCGAGCACTTGGCCGCCTCCTATCGTCCTTGATCAGTGGCCATGCACCAGAATGAGGCGGTGCGATATTTGAAAACAGCACATAACAACATCAAGGCAGGAGTCGGCTTTGTCACTCTTATTCACACCCAAGCAAATGCCGAGTCGTTGATCACCATTGTAGCAATTCAAACTTTGGATTCTTTGACACTAGTGGTGCAAAAGTAAACCCTGGAATCCTGCCTTCTTGACTCTTGGTGTCGATTTTGCAATTCGGATGCCAGCCGTGACGATCCATCAGCTATCACCTCCCTTGACCTGCACCGGTGCACTCGCACAGAGGTAATTCCAATTCTGCTATTTCCACTCATTTCTTAAGTCCTTCCTCTGATCGATGCTTTCGACTGCTCAAGCTTCTCCTTCATAAAGACCTCTACATGTCCCACCATCTCGGTACACCATGGACGGCATCACAGTCTACAATTTCTCTGCGCAACCACCCAACTGGGACCGCGTAGGGATATTCTTCGTTACCTACGCGGCGGTATAAGCTACCATCGTTGCTGCTGCCATGATTTTCTGCCTCTACCAGATGTAAAGCACACATGTTAACACTGTGACCTAGACTTCACGCAACGCCGATGTTCCTGATTGCTTTTTACAGCCCTGTGTTCCATACAAATAGCATCAACTCCTACTTTCCGCCTAGCCAATGGTAAGTAGTACCGGAAATCTATCCTCAAGTCCTTTGACTTACAGCACACAGGATCCACTCTCAACACCATGTCGTCGAGATCTTCACCATCTTCCACCCCGCCTATCAAGTCATCAAGCACTGGCGCGCCCAACGCCTCGCTGAGAAGCGAAAATGGGATACATCTTCCCTCGCAACGACCATCTCCGTGCGTCCACAGTCCAGAGGCTCGACCATCGAACTCATCGACCGCAACGCCAGCGTCGAGTACCTGCAGTCCGGCGACCGCCTCATGACCATGACAGCCCTCACGCGAGTGCTGAACGAGAACCCCGCGCCGCTGCAGGACTTCTCTCCGCGCCACGATTTCTCGGGCGAGCATATTGCGTTCCTGACGAGGCTCGCGAAGCCAAAGGATTTATACCCTGTGGCCAAAAGCGAACAGGCCTACGACGCCGTGTTACGGTGGTATATCGATATCATACTCCCCCCCCCCCCCCGACGCGGATTTCCCGCTCAACCTGTCGAGCCAGCAACTCAAGAGCCTGGAAGACATCTTCGAAACGCAGGGCCGCGCTGTCTGTGGCGAAGCATCCTTTGAACCTGCGCTGCCGTTCTTTGAACCCCCCAAGACAGCGTCGTCGAGTCCGACTGAAGCGCCGGGGTGGTTGCAGTATCAAGGGGGTGTTCCCGAGGAGTTCCATGAGGGTGTTCTCGACGACGCGAAGAACCACATTGAGAGTCTTGTATTGACGAATGTGTAGCCGAAGTTTGTCAGGGAGAGGCAGGAGCGTAGGAGAGAAAGTGTGGATTCTGAGCGGAGTGCTGGGAGCGAGGAGACGACTAGTAGCGCGAAGACTGTTGTGTCGAGGATGACGAAGTTAATGGCGGGGTTGAGGGAGAAGATAGCGTGTTGATCATGGGTATACTATCTAATTGACCTGGAACTTCTTGACGATTGCTTTTGGAGTAAGGGTGTCTGTTGCGTGAGGAGGTGTTGGTGGTGTCGCGACCTCACTATAAGCAATGTTAGCACCGCAACCTACACTTTCGCATTCGACCTTCCGTATCAGGAAGGTTTATAAGCATGTTAAGCAAACCCGCGTCGCATCCAGCGACAATCAAACGAACGCTCTCTGGAGGAGAGTACTCGCCGATGCTGTTAGCTATCGATTGAGAAACAGCAACAGTCACTGTATCTTACAATCGTGGACATGGTGTGTAAAGGCGCTGACAGACTTGATGGAAAGAGCGGCGACGGCAAGATAAGGTTATGGTTTGTAACTCAGCTTAAGCATACTTTAGCACTGTGATCGATGGTTTGTGGTACGAGTTGCCGATTTGGGAAGGTTCAGGGGTGCAACGAACCTTGCAACAAGCATCGCGCTAGTGAAAGAGCCGGGAACGTGGATGAGAACTGCCACTGCTAGACTGTTCCGGGTGATAGCCGTGTAGGAGGTGAGGTTCACATCACAGGACATCTTTGGGAATCGCATCACGCCAAGCCTTCGCATAGTGTATCGTGTCATGAGAGCTCTTTCGCATTATCATAGACAGCTTATCTCGGCGCCGTTGGGACGTCGATGTGTCTTTGTGGTGATTGTGATGTACACTCCAACTTCCTACCCACCGCGGCTGCTCTACCGCCTGGGCATGCCACGGCCGCGACCGCGACCGCCCATCCCAAGCGCTCTTTGGGCAGCGCCGGGCGGCAGCTGCTGTTGCGGGGCTTGTGCTTGCTGTGACTCCTGGTTTTCTGCGGCGATGTTAGCAGAATGCAGCTGTTTTTGTGAAAAGATGAATACATACTGATTGTCTCGTCAACGCTCAAGATCAGGCAAGCGGCTTCTGTAGCGGCTTGCAGAGCGTTGATCTTGACCAGACTGGGCTCCCAGACAAACTTCTCCAGGTTGTTTGCAACGCTCTCGGTCTGGAAGTCGACACCGGCCCAGGTGTTACCCTTCCTGTGCTCTACGCGCAGCCTGTTGAGGATATCTGTGGCATCAACACCGGCATTGTCGCAGAGCTGCCTGGGGATAACTTCCAATGCCTTCGCGAACGCCTTGATGATCGGTTGTTGCTTGTGAGGAATCTTTGTGTCGGCATAGTTGTGCAGGTATGATGAGATCTCCATCTCAACAGCACCACCACCAGCTACGATGTTCCTGTTCTTGATTGCGCGCTTGACGATCATGATGGCGTCGTGCAGACTTCGCTCTACCTCAGCAATGAACTGCTCGGCACCTCCACGGAGGACAAGTGTGCAGGTCTTTGCCTCGGGGCAGCCCTCGAAGAAGTTGAAACGCTCTCCTCCGATCTGTCGTTCCTCGAACTTCTCGCATGTTCCGAGGTGCTTCTCGTTGATGTCTGAGCAGGTCGATTGAACGCTTGCGCCGGTTGCGCGGCATACGCGGTCAAGGTCATCTGCTGCTACTCGTCCAGCGCAGAAGATGTCTCGGTCGGCGAAGTACTGTGTCGCAAGATCGCCAATGGGCAGTTTGCTAAGAACGACCTTGGCTCCTGTCTTGTACAATGCCTCCATCTTGTTGTAGATGATCTGCCATTCAGCGTCCACGATGGCCTGGTATTCCGAGACCTGCTCCACCCGCACTTCTGCGTTGTCCTTCTCGCTCTTGAGCTCAAGCTCGACGTTCAGACAAACGATCTTGGGCTGCTTAAAGGACTTCGGTTGCTGCTCGAATCCGGCGTACGAGAAAGTCTTCTTGAATGCGACGCCGTTGACGAAAAGCGAATCCTGGAGAGCACCACCGGTGATCTTCTTGACACCAATGAGCCTCTCGTTCAGCTCATCCTGATCCAGTGTAAGCACAGCATCCACGACCATCTTTGTGAAGAAGTCAGCGTTCCTGTGAATCAGCTTGCTACTCATGGCAGTCGCCGCAAGCTTCTGCAGGGTATCGCGCTGGTTGCCCTCGGCTGTGTCAACCGCGATCTCCACAATCTTGTTGACGGCAAGATTCGACGCTCTCCTCAGGCCCTTCATGATGGTCTGACTGCTGACACCCTGCTCGACGAAGTCTTTGATCTCCTTCAGTATCTCTCCGGCGATCACAACAACGGATGTTGTGCCATCGCCAACTTCGGCATCTTGCGATCGTGCGATGTCGGTGAGAACGCGGGCGGCGGGGTGGACGATATCGAGGAGCTATACATTGTCAGATGTCTAATGTCTCTCCAGAAAGGCCCTAGTGTAGCTACCTTCATGACTGTGGCTCCATCGTTTGTGATTGTCTGTCTACCGTTCGCGTCGACCATGAGCAGGTCACCGCCGTAGGGACCTAATGTGCCCTTGATAGTCGACTGTACCGCGAGACAGGCATTGATGTTAGAGATGACTTGGCCTCGTCCTTGAGACTGGTCGGTGCCTAATACGATTAGTATGTACTGCAGCTGTGAAAGCTCCAGGCTACTAACCCTCGCGCAGCACGACGATTGTCGGTGTTTGGCCGCCGAACGACATTTTGTGAAGTTACTAAAAGGTGCTGAGATTCGAGTGGTAACACGAAAAGCTCAGGGACTTGCGAAAACTGAACGACAAGTCTAAAGGGTATCGGGCGAGCACTGCGTAGCTGTGTTGTCTCCCCCGCCAAACGCGTAAATTTCGAGAAAGCCCTGGAGCGCCCGGCCGGACTTCTCCCGGGGCGCACGGGCCAGTTCAGGCGCCTTCCCAATGTACACTTCATGACACCAACGACTTCCAAACGCACTCTGACTCCAGCTACCAAGCTACAGTCATCTCTGCCGGTCACTCTCTCAGCAGTTTCGCTTCTTGTCGATATTTTGGTCCTTTCGGTGGTATTACTGTGGATATCGTACCTCGTGATCGCGCCAAGCACCCGTCTCCAGAACCTTGCACGTGCTGCAGCACATATCCTTCGTCTCTCCTTCGTCTCTCCTTCGTCTCTCCTTCCATTCTTCTCTAAACATCCTCTCTATTCTCTTCTACACACCGTACTTGTCATGGCAGTCAAATCGCGCGCTAAAAAGGTCAGTCTGTGACATTTGGCACCCACAAACCTGAAACACGATCTGATGGCTGGACAGGTGACATCCATTTCGAAAGCTGTTTCGGACGACATTTGCATGCGCCGGCTGGACCGGTATTCCAAGGAATCAGTCGAAAAGCAAATATCCATACCAGAAACAATTACCGCTCTGGACACGTATCCGCCATTACTAAGGATTCCATCTGAAATTCGGCGCGAAATTTTAAGATATGTACTCCCGTCTTCGAACAATAGGTTCGTCCTCTACACCGACTGCGACTCGACCGTGATCAGCAAGAAGTGGAACCGCAAGTGCCGGCCGCACGCTGACAAGCATCTGAGACTCGATGTTTTCAGAACCAGTCGCCTGATCTACCACGAATGTCTTTCCGTCATGTACTCCGAAAATCTATTTCACTTCTACGCCTTCAATTATCTACCCGTTCTAGATTTCATACGACATCTTAGCCCTGAAGCTAAGAGCTTGGTCCGGAAAGTCCGACTTACACCTCTTACGGACAAGCAAAACGATCCACCAGCAAGCCACGATATCTTTTGTACGGTTATTCACGACTCGTTACCTGGACTCAGCGAACTTCAGGCCGATCCAGTTGTCTTCTTCTAGTTTTGGTCATTACCAAATTTTTACGTTTGTATACTTCTTTTACACATAGACCATGAGCATTTTGACGAGCGGGCGTTTTCGGTACAATTTCAAGAGGATATGTGGGCGTCGCAGATGTTTCAATTGTAATCCGTTTCCAGCAATGTCAACGTTGTTCGCCGAAGCTCGTATTCGGTAAAAGACGTCTCCTCTTCTTTACTTCAGGATCGACTACAAGACCAGGATGCGCCTGTCTGAGAGTCATGAATTGACTTTCCACTCGCATACAGTCCGATACCACATATGGCAGCGGCAATGCAGAAAGTAGCAAAGTTTAACGCCGTCAGACTGATCTTCTTCCAATTCGCAGTGTAGTTGCCCCGGTTGAGGTACAGCCAAAAGATACCACTCATTCCGTAGGTGAACCAGGAAGCGAACAGCGCAGATATCAGTCCAAGCAGGGAGTTGAAATTGGGAATACTCTCAGCAATGATCCACGCGATCACCCAGAGCGTCAGGGTGATACCAGCCCACGACCCAATGGCCAGCCAGGTACGAGAGCCCATGTGGCGTGTTCCACGGAAGATGCGTACATAGATGTACTTGGCTGCTACATGGCCGTAGATCACGCCAGCCAGAAGGATCTGATATCGGTCAGTCGAATTCATACACTTCGCTTCAAATGACAACATACCGTAGGCAGCGCGATGCCGTACGCGACCTTTACGACAACTTTACTTGCGCTTCCTAGCGCAGGACTGGCAACGTCCACACCAGCGTAACGGTATACTACAATGGCGACAACCAGATACATCGTGATATCGATTGCTTGCAGCATGAAAAGTGCTTTCGGAAACTCACTCGGGTCCCGGAACTCGGAGATGAAAGAGAAGAAAGCTACGTGACCAGCATATGCAAAGATGATGTTGGTTACCGCCAAGAAAGCTGGTGCAAAGCTCGGTGAGTACGTAGCGGCGAGCCTGAGGTTTGGCTTTGGATCAACTCCTAGCGCGATCATAGCTAGGAAGACCGCGCCGCAGATGGAGATAAACGAGGCGATGCTGAGGTACGAAACTTTCTTCAGTGTTCGCGGAAGAGTGAAGATCCAAAGGACCACAAAACCAACGACGCCCCAGACGATGCTGCAGGTCGCGTTTTCGGTGATGGCGTTCATCGCAATGGTGAACGTCAAGATGTGCGAGCCCATCACTGCACGCGTCAGTCCATCAGACTCATTACACAATCTTTTAACATACCGAATACCAGGAAGATGGTTTGCGCAGCGCCGCCGAACTCTCGTCCAAAAGGTCCCCACATGACCTCCAGCGCATCTGCAAGGTTATGGACTCGCGGATACGCCGCCTTGTACTGGCCGAGTACGTAGCCAGTGTACGTAGCTAGCGATCCCATGGCAATGATGAGAATGATACCAGGTACGAACCCAATAGTCGCAAGAACAGACGGCAAAGAGAGAACACCAAGAGATATAGTCTCCGCAATCATGATGAGTCCAGCTTGCCTATTTCACAGGTCAGCCAACCTCCCTATTGCAATCTCGCCTACGATGCAAACTCACCACCACCTCAAAGTCCGGTACTTAACTTCGTTTTCTCCTTCGTCTCCAAATGGATCGTCATCATGCGCACTCGAGCGCCTCTTTTCTGCAATCTGGGGTCTGGTCTCTGTATCTCGGCTTGTAGTGCGATTGCTTGTGAGGTCACCCTCGCTCTCTGGCTTTTCACTAAAGTCGTCGAATACTGACTGCAGATCTTCTGCCGCTGGATGCATGCTGCGGCGCACCGGCGGACCGTTGCGCATTGTCTCGCGCATGTTGAAAGTTGTTCGATGATAATCTCGATGCACTGATACGTCTGGACGACCAAAACAGGTGTTTGTAAATTTGCAAAGCAATTTTTTTCGATTTCGGACAACGAGTTTAATCACGATGCTCGACGTTACTTGGTTTTATTCGGGGTCGAGAGTCATCATGGTGATCAATGGCACTGGCGCCTCGGACCCTGATGATGTAACCTTTCAGCGCGAAGCTTGAAGCTTGGTACGTAATTCGGCGTCACTGGTTCGCCCGCACAGTCCCGGCAGCTGCACCCAGAATTCAAAAATTGCTCGACTCACGTCAGGCAAGGGGACATGCGCTCACTAATTGTTTGCGCGTTGAATGTGCTTACGAGCAGTCCGACTTTGTGACTGCGAAGGTGCTGCAAGAAGCGAGCAAACCTTAAAGCTTATTCGGGTTAAGCTTAAATCCTACAGGGCCATCACCATCTGGGCAGTTGTTCACCGAACATACGGTCATCTCATCTACACCAATATATGGGAACATCTTGAAATGAAGAACAGATCTTGTCTCACCCTCTTCATTCGATACCAGCCCTACAATGCAAGTACCAAACCCACAACTCCGGCCATTCCCATCACCAACTTGCCAGCAACCTGCCAACCTGTCGCAGCACTTTCCCACAGCGCCCTATCCTCAGAAACCTGACTACCCGACTGCGTTTTGTTCGGTGTTACGCAAACGAACTGTACTGCGTTATTCTGATTGCCTCCAAACGAAGCAACAACAGCGAAAAGCACCACCTGGCTGACAAACTGATCATACGTCAACGCCGGATATATATCTGAGAACCCCGACGATAACTCTGGTCATCGTAGAAAGAATGTGAACTGCCCCGCGCTGAAGCCTGGCAGTTATCCGGGGAGTTCAACACCCGGAAGCGAAGGATACGAGCAGTTGTCATTCGGAACAACGAATCGTGACCCTGTCAATTCGGCAGCAGACACACAGGGCGTAAGCAAGGTACTTGCAAGCAGACTCACGGCTATACAACTGCGCATTAGGCGTTGATCTCCCACAAAGCTCAAGCAGCCGGTCCAATCGTGCCCCGGAAAGGAATGGATCTGGACATGAATTGTCGGGCCTCCACTCAGAAATTGTAGCGTTCGATAACATTTCCTGCATGAACAACATGCACTCGTCGCTAAACACACCTGCGCAGCTAGACCCGTTGGTCAAGTTGGTCGTGTTCAGTGGCGTGAACTGATACAAACACACGCTCGTATTCGACGCTTTGTTGGGGACGCTGAGGAAGCTTTCGCGCGTATAGCGAAAACAGTCACCATTGAGGTTGGGGCCTGTGTCGTTCACCAGGATGAAAAGGTGCCAGGGGTCTTGATTCGGCAGTTCAAGGAATGGAACACTGCCTACTGACTCAACCGAGGCGTTTGGCGAAGAGATGTAGGGTATGTCGAGGAAGCTGAGACAGCAGACGTCTAGTTGAGAGATACCATTGCGGGTGGAGGTGAAATCTGTCGTTGTGTTTTGAGCCAGGGTAGTTCTGAGGGGAAGTGTTGCCGCGAGCAGTATGTGGGTAGTTGGTGTCTGCATCTTGTGTGAAGGTGTACAAGCGCAAAGAGATGGCGGTGTGGATTCTTCTATACTCGGTTTTTCGATATTGCACTGCCAGCTATCCGCGCTTCCTGCTCTCAGGGACCCGACTGCCCTTCGTTTTATTGTTCGCCGTTATACATACAAACTGTACATCGCTCTGCGGCACCTCTTGTACGCCGTCGTCAAACCTCGCAGCAACAATGAACGGCACTGACTGGGTGACGTGGAGATCGTAAACGTGGGGAACAGGCGTTGAAATGTGTGGTAGTTCTCTGGGAGGCTGATTCCGTCAACAGAAGAGTATGTGCAAGTGTCGTTTCCTTCGTCTTCGACGAAGGCTGCGCCTGATCAAGGTCAGTCTAAGTATTTTCGAGGAAGGACGTATAGAAGGAGACATGCCCTGATTTGGCCAATGTACTGAAGGCTGTACCGCACGCTGCCACAGCCTCATCGCGAGGATTTTCCCCAAGCCGTGAATCTGCACACGAGGTGCTGGGACTTGTAGTCAGCACGGCACTCCGTAGGTAGTCTATACACCCCGAGCTCAGTACACCGCTGCAGCCATTGCTCCGATCTCCATCGGACGTTGCGTTGACAGGCGCCAACTGGTAGATACTAAAGCTTGTGCTGCGTACACCATCCGGTACGCTAAGATAGCCTTTGTTTGTGCCGAGAACGGCAGCGTTATCTATGCTCTTGAGCTGTACATCGCGAATGGTGTCGTTGACTAACAGGTCGATCTGCCATGGCTCTGTGACGTTCAAGTTTCGGGCTGCTGTATTGTTCCAGGTAAACGAACGGGTACCGGAGGAATTGTGATAACTCCCGTTGTTCAACTCAGCGACTATTTGGTAGTTGGTTTGAGGATTGCAAATTGACGTCCCATATATGGTTTGAGCGATTGGTGGCGTAAAGAGAGCGAATGCCGCGAAGAGTGGAAGGATTGACAGATATATGATGGGCATTGAAATTTGGCTGCGCTAACCTGACCTTCAGAGTTTCGTAGTCCTCGGGATATTTATCGACAATGAGTGTCCGGACTACCTGTGCAATTGCTGTGCTGTTCGTCGACCCCATCCTTGGCTGCCGTCATTGCTTCATTGTGGCATTCACGCCTGAAGCTATCGTGGGGTGCCTTGATGTCGTGATCATTGTTTAAAGACTAAGTGCAAGGCTAAGATTTGGAAGACAGTGCTTGGTTGGATGAAGTGTAAAGTAGCGTATCTTGGCAGGGACCGTCAGCCATGCGCTTTACTAAAAGTCCCATGCAACCCAATCAAGCCTATTTCTGTACGGATTCAATTCAGCTTGCTGGTTCAGGACTACAGTATATGGTGCGTGATGCAGTGGCTGTCTCGTGGCTTCAGCATGTTCACCGATCATTTAATTATACGTCCTTACGGCCGCCTTCCTCCCAGCTCATGCCATAGCTCCTAACTCTGCTCCAATAGAATGCTCTATCGTTCTTCAAACCGAACTCACCCCAATCGTCTGTCAGGCGGTTGTAGCTCCAGTAGCCTTGCCATGTCAACTTATTGTTCTTGGCCTGGCGTCCCGCGCTGCTCAAATTTAAGATCATCTTGTTGAAATACTTAGGCGTCGCGCCTGCGGTCTCGATGATCAGCGTGCCTTCCTTCTCTCCGTCCACAACCCCGGGCATGTCAGGGCCGGTGAGGCGCCAACGGCCCAGTAGTGCGTCCTTCATCGGTGCGGATGGGAGGTTGCCATGGTTCTTATGCATGTGTTCGACGTAGAGATAGGGCACTACATCAGCTGGTTCAGATGTTGTGAGAAGCGAGACACATGTTCCGTCGCGCAGGAAGCGGAGGTAGCGATAGTATGTGACGATGTGAATCGGCGAGCCCCAAGTCAAGCTCATTGTGCTGGCTGCACCGGCGCGCTGGTAGTTGACTGTGCTGATGTAGCAGCCATTGAAGCGGATCCGTGGGCGCCGATTGAAAAGGGTGCGGTATGTTGGATAGGGTGATGGGACGAGCAGCTGGGTGACGGCCACAGGAGATGGAGGAGTTGTAGGAGCGTTGTCCTCGATGTCAGAATCGTCACCTAGAATGAAGCCGCCTTCATCGTCGTCGCCAAGCGGTCGGCCGTCGATCTGGCAGGTGTAAGAGTAGTGCATAGCTGCGAACCCGTACTCATATCCCAGGGCCAGTCGCTTCCAAACTTGATCTTCAGTGCTGACAAGGTACGCGAGGCGCTTGCAGACTTGTGCCAGACGGACGAATGCCGCAAGGTCTTGCACGGCAAGATGCTCCAGTATCTGTACGATAATCTCTTCTGGGACTGCCGCTATGGGACATGGTGGGGCTGGAGAGAGGTCCGTTGGCGGCGGCTCTCCTGAGATGGATAGGGTGGAGAACTCAGCGAGCAGTGTTTGCAATGAAGCCGGGAGACCATGTAGGGAGTGGTGAGCGGTATTCGGTACTGTTACCGGCGCGTTGGAGGGGTTGGGATCCTGTGGCTTGGAGGTTGTCGTCGGTGCTGCACCTGCTGCTGAGGCGCTGGAAACTTGCGGCTGAGGCTTGGATCTGTTCTTGAAGAAGGAAGGCGGAAAGTGTTTCGCCTTGTACTTCTCGTGGACACTGTCGTCGAGCTGTAACAAGTGTCAGTGGATGGACGTACGTACACCTTCCACGTAAAGGACTTGCCTTGAAAGCCTTTCGGTACAACCTCACACTGTCCCCCAGATTTCCTTGCGTTTCGCGTTCTACAGCCTTCTCATAATGGTCTAATGCCGTCTTTGGTTCTTTGCTTGCAGATGCAATAACAGCGGTCTGAGCGCTGCTTTCATCAAGCCTTCGGCCATGTTGCTTCTCGCCTAGATCTTGATGAACGTAAGGAGCAACTTCGTCTGTCTCTTCTACACTTCGCTGGCGCGCATGGGAATGAGATGCTGCGGCCGACGCAGTACCTCTTGGCGGTGCGTGCGGCCTGCTGTCTGCTGGGGCTGCAGATGCTACAGGCGCCTTGCCCTTGGCTCGGGCCGAGACTTCTTCCCTCCATCTCTGGCGGAAAGACTCGAGCTCAGCCTCCGTGCTCGTGGAATCGTTGTTAGGGTCCATGGTTCCAATGTCCAAGTGTGGCGTCCCGGTTCTAAGCGCACAGGCCGATGTCGCTGGTTCCACGTGCAGGGAAGGTGGGTATGATACAATGCAGGCCTTCAAAGGGTCTAATAGGAATACATATCTACAGGGGGTGTGACTCTTTGTCTATGTGGGCGTTGCGCGGTGAATTTAGCGATGCACTGAGGTTGACAGTGACAGCGATGACGAAGGCAGGAAAGCGCGCCACAGACGCGTTCTCGATGCGAGTGCATCTGATAAGCCGCCCTTTGCAGACCCACATTAAGCTAGTCCGAACAGTCCGATTGCGATTGACATTTTTGAGCCGTGGAGCTAAGAACAAGCATCACCGATCCGTCGCCGCCCTTCAGCACAGCGTCACCACTTTGTCACCGCCCGTGGAGAATGAACACGCCCGCCTTTCTGCGCCCTCGCGACTCTCACTGCACGCCTCGTTTCGACTCGAGGTAGCACAGCCATCCACTGCACCAAGCTGTAGAGATGGCAACGGCCACACAGCGGGCCGAGGATGTGGACGTCATCAAAGGCGCGGACGAGGTGTCGCTCTCGCAGAAGATGCTTTCAGCCGTGTCTGGGAGCATCTTGACCTCGCTACTCGGTAAGTCAATGTCTACCATGCTCTCTATTAGTTGCGCAGCATCAGCGGGCTGTGTCCAACACGGTGTTCGCCTCCATGCTTTCCTGGACCCTTGCTGACGTAGAACAGTCACGCCCCTCGATGTCGTCCGCGTCCGTCTGCAATCGCAGGAAACGCCCCAAAAGGGATCATCACATACATCCCGCGGATTCAATGGTACCACGCTCACGCAATTTCGCGACGTCCCACCGAACATGGGAATATCGGCTTGCTGCAGAGAAGTGTTTTGGATGAACAACAAGGCACCCTTCTGCGTAGCTGGGCCAACAATGTCGCCAATTAACCCGGCAGACCTGAGCTGCGCGGTGGAAGAGGTCGAACGCAGGACCATCAACAGCACATGGGATGGACTGCGAAAGATTGCACAGAACGAAGGGCCACGGACACTATGGCGAGGACTGTCGCCAACTCTGGTTATGGCAGTTCCAGCCAACGTTATCTACTTCGCTGGCTACGACTGGCTACGTACAGCCCAAGCGTCGCCCTTCCGCTCGACCGTGCCAGATGCATACGTACCGCTGGTAGCAGGTGCGACCGCGCGTACAATGGCTGCCATCACTGTGAGCCCAATCGAGATGTTCAGGACCAGGATGCAGGCAGCAAACCACACAGCTACTGCTGCAGGACACTTCCGTGAGACAATGGACGGCCTTCGGGAAATGGTGGGCTCACAGGGTATCCTAAGTCTTTGGCGCGGCCTCACCTTGACTCTGTGGCGGGACGTACCATTCTCTGCCATCTACTGGTGGGGATACGAGGCGACACGAAACGCTCTGACCGACGCACGGGGCCGAGTGGAGGCCAGGAATGAGGGTTTCGAGTTCCGCATGGGTCGCGGCGGGGAGAAGATCCAGCGGCGCAGCCGGTCAAGGAGTCGAGAGAATACCAAAGACACGATCATTGACAGCTTCCTCGCTGGCGCTGCCTCAGGTGGAGTTGCAGCGTTCGTTACCACCCCCTTCGACGTCGGCAAGACACGGCAACAGATTGTACGGCACGCGGGTAAGGCTGCTAAAGATGCCGCAGACACCATACGGCCAGAGGACCAGTCAATGCCCCGCTTCCTTATGCACATCTACAAAGAGCAAGGGATGTCCGGGCTTTTTAAAGGGTGGGCTGCTCGGTCACTGAAGATTGCACCCGCTTGTGCAATCATGATCAGCTGCTACGAGTTAGGCAAGAAGGTCTTCAACGATTCGAACGAGCGCAAGCATCTCGAACGATCGTGACACCACACAGAAGGGTACATCCGGCAGAAGACTTTTGCACATACCTTAGACTTGGCGCGTTCACCCCATTCGGAGCATGGAGGTTGATCCAACTCATTTTGCATGGCGATAGCATGGCATGTCACGGCGTTATTGGCGAGTTGGGGCAAGGAGCGGCCTACGACTGAACATGTATTGATACCAGCGCTTTTGTATATACTGGCGCATGTATTATAGCGACGAAAGGCATCGCACATAATCGATTCATTCACACTCGCATTGACGTCCTGCACTCGTCTTCATCCCTTACACACTCCATTCTGACATGCCTGCAGTGAGCGACCAGATTCGACGTTCAAGTGTCCTAAGGCTTCACTCGAGATGCATTCCGCGCTAGTGGATCGTCATAGCCGCGAGAAGCAAAAGCGTCAACAGCAACCGCATTGCGTGAATCAAGCTACCCCACACCTACCACTCCGCCCACTCCAATCGATCGCAATGCTCGACGTTGAAGACTTTGACGCCGTCTTCCAAGGCCTCAACTACACCGATGGCCTGGTGCAGCAAATTCAAGAGTACCAGCATGCGCTCGGCGGTCAGACTTTCTTTGAGCGCCTGCTAGAACTATTGAAGATCAAAGGTATGCGCCGCTGCAATGCCAAAAGCTATGGTTTACTGACAAGAGCAAGGACGCAAAGCATATCCACCAAAGACACCGCAACAGCTCCACGATCTTCACCAGCGCATCGTCTCCTCCGAAACCACACTACACAATAAGCACTGCTTGATCTTCTACCTTCTCAAAGACTTGTCGCCGCAGCACCACGAAGATGACGAGCTTGCCACCGCATTCGCCCGCGACGTACACCTCGAGAAGCGCTTCTGGACGTTCATCGAGGGGCTGTGGGCGCTCGATCGCCTCGAGTTCGC
This sequence comes from Macroventuria anomochaeta, assembly GCF_010093625.1. Classification (NCBI taxonomy): domain Eukaryota; kingdom Fungi; phylum Ascomycota; class Dothideomycetes; order Pleosporales; family Didymellaceae; genus Macroventuria; species Macroventuria anomochaeta. The sequence continues at coordinate 460,754 of NW_022985369.1, forward strand.
GACCGCTGTCGGCAACCTCACACATCCCAGCATAATACCAACGTTTCCAGACGAGATCATGTTTACGCTGCTGAGGTGCAGGGAGAAGCTGAACAGGGTGAATGTACAAAAGGGCGAACAGGACGAGGTGCTACCACTTGCGTACTACAACTGCGTCAAGCCACCCCTCGAGGACCAGAAGGTCAGGAACGAGTTCGCAAAGTACCTCTCAGGTCGCAACGTTACGGAGACATACTACTGGATACACACTCGCCCAGAGTATGAGCAGAAGCCTCTTCTTGAGATCTTGATCGAGCAGACATTAGAGAAGAGCGTGTGGAACAACGGCATTGGCGAAGAGGTGTACACGAGGGAGGACAAGGCTATGGAGCTCGTTAGCTTGCCATTCAGTGATGACGAAGAGGGTTTCGTTGAAAAGTTCCTCACTGAGGGCAAGGGAAGGTCGTTTCGAAACGCAGAGGATACAGTCATGATGCGCAGGATTGCCATGGGCAGGCTGACAGACGTGGCTGGCGACCAGAATACACGGGGTCGCAGAGCAGATGGTGTGAACTGGGACTCGCTCAAGGATGGTGTCAAGAAGGGTCTTGGCCCAAGGCGTGACGAAGATGGGTTCGTGTTCTGAGCTCTTGCTCCCAACCACTAGGAGAGTATCTGTTTTGCATAGCGAAGGCGTACGGCATATTAATCACAGACTGGAGATAGGCAATCAGGTTAGTTGAATCTCACAGGCAATTTCCATCTTACCTTGGACCGTTTGCACGACATTCTTAGGCGTAATCTCGCGAGACTTTCTGTCGTCTCTTACTTTCGATGCAGCTCACCACGCCGGCAAAGCGCCGAAATGTTGCAGCTTCTTCCAGACGAGCTTCTGCTACAGATCACTCTCAATATCCACGACGACAATCGCAACACTTCGCTGGTCAACCTTGCTCGCACCCACCGTTCCTTCCGCAATGTTGTGCGCGAAACGCTTGTCCGCAACGCTGTCGTCCCACTTCGCAGCATCCCACACTTCATCGTCCTGCTTTCTCAAAATCCAGTCTGGGCCAGATCAATTAAGCAAATCGAGCTCCGAGATGACAGTAAGGATGTCGGCAAAATCACGCACAGTGCACTGGCTATGTTGGTGTGTAGTGAGCTCATCCCGAAGATATAGGAGGGTCGTAAGAGAGCAGATTTTCAGTATGCACTCGAGGCTCATTAGTGTGGACGGCATTGTTCTTTGCGTCATTGCCGCACGCGAACGAATTGCTGGTCAAGCCTGCGACTGACCAGTTGCCTGTTGCCTACGAGTTCTTGTTACGACACTACAAGTGCCTTAATGGAGGTTTATCTGCACGCCTGGAGCCAAATGTACGCGATCAGCTAGAGGTGCTCAAAGTGAAAGCACCCCTCGACATCTACGATCCCATCGGCGCTCCCACCTGACGAATTTCAAAGTCCTGATCTTCGATGGAGAATGCCTTCGCCCAACGGATACGCATGGTCATGGAAGTCATCAAACGGCAGCTCTCAGCAGTACTCGACCTACCGAAAGCATCCCTCCAAATCTCGAGTCACTCCACATATATGGCGACCATAAGTCCATGCCATGGAGAGGATTGGCAGAGCTGTAATGGCACTAAATCGAAAACAGATTCGGTGGTCTGAAATTCACGAACCTGCAGATACAGCTTCTCTTCAACATGTCCTGCCGCTTGCTTGCGCACTTCATCGTCATAGCTTCGAGCTGGATATATTCAAGAATACCGACGTGCTGCTCATGTTCATCGGGTGGGAGCAATCAAATCTGGGCTTCAAGGCATTTTTCAGAGGCCTAGACGATGTCCACGACACCTTTATGAGCTCCGCGCTCTATAAGTAAGACTCTCTCCCTTCTGCGACCGAGGCTGTGCAAAAAGAGGCGAAGATTGATAGACGATCGGGACGGTGTTGGTCGTAATTTCATCATTGTGTGCTATAAAGACCGACTCTAGGATATCTGGCGCTCAAACAAGCCCAACCGGAACGCCACGCAAAAGTCGCTACTTATGTACAAAGCAATCACTCCTTCAGACTTTATCGCCCACCAATCGGCTGCTTCGCAACCGGCCTGATCCAGCTGACCGCCACATTGATGCCGATGACGATGGCGCCGATGATATAGAACACCTTGCCGTAATTCTTGCCGTTATACCGGAAGATGATGGCGAAGACGATGCCTCCAAGGTTACCCATCGCGCCGGTGAAACCAGAAACGACACCGTTGGCATGTGGGTGCACATGCGGCACCAATCCGAAATCCGCACCGTTGGCTCCCTCGAGGAAGACTGCCATTGCGCCGACGAGGCCCATCATTGTGCTCTCGTCCTTGGAGTTGAGCACACCGATGATTATCAGGAACACACCAGTGAGAATACCATATGCGTGCAGCACGATCTTCTTCGCCCACACGCTGTGTCCCGACTTTCGATAGGCCAGGTCTGATATGTACCCACCAAGAGGACGTGCCACACCGTTCAGGAGACCGAACATAGCAGCCCAGTTCCCGGAGGCTTGGAGCGACATGGTGGGGAAATTGTGCATGTAGTAGTTGCCCAAAATGCTGTTGATGCTGAGCTCGGCGCCGAAAGTGCAGAAATAGCATGCTGCAGGGACCAATGTCTGGAGAGAGAACATGGTAGCCAGGATGCTGGTGAAGGAGGGCTTCTGAACGATCTCGGTTGTGGCGGTGTTGTCTGTAGTCCATCAGCAACCACATAACCCACAATGGGACTGAATAACGTACACATCTGCACATCCGTCTGCTGCGTTTCGTTATCCTTCCAGCCACGCTTCTTCTCATCCTCACTCGCCGGCGAAGGAGCCTGACTCTTCTCAATCTCCGCCGTACTCCCCAGCCTCGAGCTCGTCAGACTCGGGCGCGGAACATCCTGCAAATCGCCCTTGATATTAACAACCTCTCCCTCATGCGTCCCAACCTTTCCATCGTGGATAACATCATGACGTCTCAGACTCTCTTCCGCCGCAGCGATGCGCTCGTTCCACTTTCCCGTCGGCGTATCCTCGCACAGCACAACGAGGCAGATCGCAACGAAAACAATAAGGATACCGGGCACAACGAAGCTCACACGCCACGCCTTGTGACTCGGCAGCCCATCGCCTACCAACGCCTTGTAGACAGCAGGCATGACGAAGTAAGTAATACCTCCACCGAGATTCCCCAGTCCACCAGCAAGCGCATTCGCCGTACCCACCACATTCTTGTCGAAAAACCCCGTCGTCCAGACCTGGCACGGCACAAAGCTGCCTCCCAGAATGCCAATAAAGAACCGGAGTGCGTAGAGTCCGGAGGCGTTGGTCACGGTGCCGGCGAGGAATGTGGGGATCGCGCCGGCGAGAAGACAACTGGCGAAGGTGAGGCGTGGGCCGAAGTGGTCGCAGCAGGGACCTGCGATTAGACGAACGATGAGCGTTGCGGTTAGGGCGATGATATTAGAATTGGCAACTTCGTAGGGCGCCATGTGGATGTCGCCTGCGATGACGTCTGCTAGGAGGGGTGGGAAGGCTAGGAGAAGTTAGTTAGGGGTCGTTGTAGGAATGGGTGCGCGTTGGGGGTGGTGCAGTGAGACGGAGGATCTGCGGAGAGATATGGGTTGCAAGATGGTGTCGGAGGAGGTTCGACGTACCATACCACGACCAGAAGGCGATCATGAATCCGAACCAGGAGAAGAAGAATGTGCGGCCATAGGTTGTGGAGATGGGGTTGAAAAAGGGGATAGAACGGGCTTTTTGGTTGATGGGGTTCACTTCTGGCGCACGCCAGAGGAGCGAGAAGGTACCCATCTTGGTAATCGTAAGTCCAAATGCAAAGTCCTAGGATCCAGGTATGATCAAGTCCAGTATCCAGAACCGTACCAGATCAGTGGAGAACGAATACACCGGAGTGATCGCAACGGAACAGCTTGTCAACTGCATCACACCTGCTGTCCAGATATATAAGTATACATCAACGCAGCCTCTGACCTCACCCAGCATTTCCAGCATCTCCGCGAGATAAAGTAGCATAGAGATGGCGTTTCTCCGTGGGTAAGATCGTCCCCATATTTCCCATCCGCGTTCTTTAGACACCCGTGGCTAGGGTAAGGAGATATGGGGGCGCTCAACGCACTGACAGATCTCCCGCTGCAAGCCTAACCCCCAGCACCACCAAACTTTCTCAAAAGAACAAGAAAGCCAATATTCAAAGGCCACTGGTGGCTGTTGAGCGAATGCTTATTCCAGACGTGTCACAGCCACAGCTTCATGATGCGTATTCCCGCAGTGTTCACTGCTGTTTGAGATAACGAGCAGTGACCAGATAGGCACATTGTCTGACTGACTAGGGTAGCCATTGGGCAGAGCCGCAAATGGGTGCTGGTGATCCCAAGTTAGTCCTTATCTTGCGGTCCCGGTGGTGCAGTAGTTTCTGTGGGCCTTATCAGCGGTTGAGATTGAAACGTGTGCGTGTGGGATGGCAGTAGTACAGTGAATACATAAGGAGTGATACGTTTGTACTTCCGTGGTGCGCTGGAATATGGACTGAGATGCGTGATGGATGAAGGCAATAGTTGCGGTGTCATGCTGCTATGACTGACAGTCAATGCGATTGTGAAATATATCGTCCTCAGCCAACGATGTTCAACTCGATGCGTTACTTGTAGTATACATGTTTATACCAGACGTAGTTCCCGCCCAAGCCAGTCGAAGCAAACGCCTCATTGCTTAGCCAGGCCACAAGTACTCTATCGAGTGGCGATGTTGTTCGTATCTATTCGCGGTGCGGTGTGGTGTAGCTTCCGGATGGGCAGCAGTCTTATCTGAGTCTTAGCGGGCGATAGCGGCCAATTAGACGTGGTCAAATAAGCCGCGGAGATGCTTGTTTTGCATCACGTGACACTGCGGTCGATACGGCTGTAAGCTGCCAGGTAGCTGATCGGTTATACGCAGAAATATAGAAGCAGGTACTCGTGTAATACAGAAGTATGTTTCTGAGACGGTCGATGCAATGTATATGGTGATTGATAAGCTTTTTTCCAGTCCACTCTGTTCGCCGTCGTGCCAAGCAACCAGCAAACAGTCTTCAAGAACTCAGTCTGCCAAACGCTTTTCAACACATCCAAGGCATCAAACTCAAGCCCGAAACGCATGATATAGGGTATCTCAAACGATAAGTGACCGTGAACGCCGGTGATGGGGAGGCCAAAGGAAACCACAATAATGTGTCTTCAGAAGATCGAAGAGTCGATAGAGTGACAACCGGGTTTTAACATGCGTTATCTGCGTCGTCGTTGCGGCTAGTGTGTTCGGTCGGCCAGTGGTCTGGCTTCGGTACCTGCGACGGCGCTTCTCCGATACGAGGCTTCCTTCCGTAAACAACGTAACTTTTTGTTGTTAGTAACAAGAGCGTCTGAGGGGCGAACAACTTACACCTTGTAGTACGCATGTACTGTTTTGTCAAACAATGAGTTATGTACGCGTGCTAGTTTGACACGGATTTCGGATTCTGTCCATCCCCAAGCTCGGTTAAAGTAGTTGACTGACCATCCGTATAGGCCTGCCTGCATGTTCTGAGCCATGAACTTCCCAAACATCTTCAATCGATCCTCCTTCGCCCATTCATTGATCGGTATATGGAAGACTTCTTCCTTGACTTCGACAAAGCCAGCCTGCTCATACCACCTCTTGAGTTTGTTGGCGATGCGAAGCGGCGTTTCCAAGTGATTGGTGGCGGCATCGTCCTGGTCTTTGGACCATTCCAAGAGTGGCCAATTTTCCGGCATGGTGCCGTCGTCGCAGTAGACCTTGCTGTCGAGTTCTTGCGATTCCATCCAACCTCCGGGTTCGAGATTGTTGAAGCCCTTCTGGATTATCTCCCGGAAGTCGTGGAAAATGCCTAGCGACATGCGAGTGTGAATGTAGTCGTAAGTGTATCCGTTGGCGAGCCCCCACCACATCTTGTGCCTGATGTCGTCGATCATTAAATGACAATTGTCAGGTGACCTAGCGAGACTTAGTGTGTGCATACAGCAGGGTCGTGAGGGACCTTTACCACCCCTTTGTAGGTGTTAGATCAATGCCTTCAACCTTTTACAATGTCAGAGAAGCGTTATGGAATGAATTGTTGAACCCACTCGAGTTCGAGGGAACTCTTTAGCTGGATTCTGTCAGCTTTCAGTACCAAAGATATGCGCCTTTGACAAACCCATTTCGTGGCACCAATGCCCAGTCCCACAGCCAATATCCAGTAATCTTCTGGGGCGTCTTTGTGGCAGGCGATTGATTGGAGCAAACCAGTTGCGGCCATTGAAAAGTGCTCTGATAATGATATGCTGCAACTTCAAGCGCTCATTTTCGAGCTGGATGTACAGAGTCAGACTGCGTTACTCGAAGGGGACGTACAGTAATACATCATCATTTGGAAACGGGTACGCTGAAAAGCGGTCAGCATGATGGCAATGTTCTCGCTTCTAAGTGTATCCCTACCTCCAACCTTCCACTTCTGGTATGTCCTCCCATATTCGTGCAAGACGTCTCGTACTGACGGCGTCAGGCTTTGTGTTTCCCTGGTCGACGTGAGCACGACTGGTAGCGATGGAGAACAGGATGACGTACGCCTCGAAATCGGCGGAACTGAGGGAGCGGCTGTCTGGCTATACAAAGGATTCAGTTAGCTGAGCTCGAGTCGTGGGGCAGGCGGGGAAGCGAATCAGGTGTCAGCATACATCGACTTCGATAGCCTGGCTGGTTCGATCGGTGTGGTCCGTGAGGTCTGTGAGGTCTGTCGTTGCCGACAGCGGGCGCGGTCGCTGCATTGGAGCCATCATGTTGTTGCACTGAGCCTTCACAGCGACTTGCGTCGGAGGAATCGAGTAGGAGGCGGGACCCAGCTGAGTGGGAAGACGTTCCTTAGGTCTGGGTCGTCAGAGACGGGACCGGGACAAAACGACGCTAAGCGCGGGCTACTGTGGGCCAGACACCCCGCAGTGTTTTCCGAGTCACCGCCTGTGTGTGCCAGCAACTCAACTCCAAACAGTATCGTGTCTTGCACGCGTCGAATCAGGCTGCGCCGTCATCCTCGACGGGCTTCAAGCCGCTCCGGTGGCTGCTGAGCACCCGATGAACTGGACACGACGTCGCCGAAGACCCTGATGCCGTCCGTTTGACACGTCGTCCGGCGCCGTGATGGGACGGCCTATCCCATGTCGTGCATGCGCCGCAGTCTAGCTGATCCTGTTGTTTATTTCTGACAGCAGCTTCTGGACCCCAGCCGAACGTGGCCGCGACGATTTGTGGAGACTGGACACTGCGAGGCGTCAAGACAAATTCGAAGTGTTGGAGCATGACCTTGACCACTCGGAGCATGACCTTGACCACTCGGAAGCCCGAGTTACGAGTATGTCTTGAAGTGATACACGGCTGCGTGGAAGAGCAATGGTGGTTAGCGAGCTGTACCGTCGCGGCGGTTGTGGTGATGAGTGTCTTGTCGTGCATGGTTGGAACCCGAACGACGGGGTCGCGGTGCCCGTGGCTGCCGGAGATTTGTTGGCACAAGATATACCTTCACCGTAAGACCTGGATGTTTTAGTGAGTGGCTTACCGAAATCTTTACATGAGTACTCCAGAGTATTCACCGCGAGAAACAAATGCATTGTGGACCAATCTCGTGTGAGAACACACTTGGATCAGACGACAATTATGTACAGGATGACTGTGTCGCGCGTAGTGCGCGGGTATCAAGAGGAAAGAACTAGCAAATCAAATGAAGCAAAACATGTATGCATCTCGGATGGTCAAGCACGACGTGACCCAGATATACCCTCCTTCCCAGCCCAGTCGACCCGATATTGTCTCCTCAAGCTCCTTCCGTTTCATTCCGCATCGATCACATAACACATAAACACAAACCAACAGAGATCAGCAAGCACGAACTCAGAAACGGTCTGCATAACTCAAGAATGTCCCAGTCGAGGTTCCTGGCGTTCCTGGTACCTTGGGAAATTCGCCAGGCACGTGTAAGTCAGACACACTAATGTCTGTATTAGTCCTGTGCACACCAGGGAACGCCTGCTTTTCAGCAGTTTCAACCAACTCAACGGGCACGGGTCCGCCGTTCACAGTCTGACCGGAAGAAGGGAAGGGAAACGCTTGCTTCTCGGCAGTCTCGACCTGCTCAACGGGTACGACTCCGCCGTTCACAGTCTGGCCTGAGGTAGCGGCGGGGGCTGCCTCAGCCTCGCCTAAAAAAGACGAGGTGTTGTTGTTGTTGTTTTTGTTGTTGTTGTTGGTAGGCGTAGGTGTAGCGATACCGCTATCCAAACCACGTTCACCTTGATGGGCGATGATGGTGGCAGAGTGAGCTGTCGGCCCTGAGGCTACGCGATCAGAGTATGGCTGTGGAATTGCAGGTGTAGTTCCAGAAAGGCCATCGTTCGCGGGTGCTGGCGTGTTGTCCGTGGCATAACCATACTGAGGTTGTGCTCGAGTACCACCTGTAAAGTCATCGACAGGGTGCTGAGGCTGAGCTTGTGTACCACCAGTTAGATCATCAATAGGCACGCCCTGCTGATCAACTTGAGGTGATTGGTACTGTTGCCCTGTTCCTTGAGCCTGCAGTGCTTGCTCCTCCTCCTTAATCTGGTGGCGACGGTAAGCTTCGCCAGCGAGTGCGCCAGCAGCTACTCCACCCGCGGCTGGGGCCATCCATCTACCGTAATTGCTATCGTGACGTTCGACTGGGGAGCCTTCTGTTGGCTGAGCCTCGGAAAATTGAGTCTGGTTTGTGTAGGGGTTGACATAAGGGAAGTCGCGTAGCGGCTGCTGCTGGTTTGGTAGAGTTCCGTAGTTGGATGTGTAAGGGTCGGAGTATACGTTGTCCTGGTATTGCGGCTGATGCGTAGACTGAGCGCTCGTGTACGAAGGCTCCTGGTGTTGTTGGGCAGGCTGAGAGTTCGCGTACGTAGGTTCCCGGGCCTGTTGGTTCGACTGAGCAGGTTGTGAGGAAGTTGAGTTCGCAAGGTACATCGGGTGCACATCATGCTGTAGGTGCCCTCCAGAAGCGGTGGTTATATCATGTCCGAAGTCCGAGCTACCACTAGATGGTGAGAGAGGTTCTTGTAAGTGACGGTTGACTGCAAGATCCGAAGGAAATCGCCCACCTGGAGAAGGTCTAGTCGGTGGTTGCTCCCTCGGCTGGCTAACCATCGACTGATTCGCAGAGTACGGAACAGCATCTGCCTCGTCTTCCTCTAGGCCGCCGTCGGAACTGGCAGAACGCGCACTGCCTGCACTGGCGCTCCTGACGCTGGCGTGTCGGCGCACAAAAGCATTTCGCTCTTCGCCGCTCTTCTCGGTCAAAGTCTTGATATCATCATACCAGGCATTCATGGTTTCGTAGGTCTCGGCGCGGAATACCCAGGTGTGTCCACGATGCATTGATCCGGCCTGGCGACCCTTGATCACAAACTTATGGGATGAGCTACCAGGTTGAGAGCGCGAGCCAAGCTTCTGGTCCGGCAAGTACAACGACATGACCGGCGGCTGGGTATAGATGCGATCGGCGGACTTGAACTCGTGGATGTGAGTCGGTGACAGAACGTACCTAAGAGTATTAACATTGATCGTTGGTAGGAGCGCAAAACGACATACCACCCAGGCGTATAGCTCTTCAGGTACTTGCTCTTCCTCTCAAGCATACCAGCTCTAACTTCTGTGGTAGCTGGGTGGTGCTTTCCAGGGTACTCAATGTCCTCCAATCTACGCAGCGGCAAATCAGGGTTAACAAAGTGAGAGTCACTCCGGACGAATCGTCCCCACTCTTGATCTCTAGGCATAGCGATTGGACCACTGCGAAGCTTCTCGACTGTCGCGTACATCTCGTCTGCATCACGCTTAAGGATACTAGCAAGAGCGTTGTAGGCTTTCTGGATCTCGCCGACGACGATGGACTCAAGCTCGCGCCCAGAGTTCTCAAGGTTAAGGTAGGCCTACCATGGTTAGTGTGCGCTTTTGCGTGCGGTTGAACTCAACTCACTCGGTGCAGGTAGTTCTCCTCGTCAATCTGTCGCTCGACTTGACGCTCAACTCCCAAACGCACGACATATGGGTCTCCCTTGCCAGCGATTGCAGAAGGATCGGAGTCCACTACTGCGAGTGCTTCTTCGAGAGCTGTCACACATTTTCTAGTGTTCTCTTTCTCCTTCTCCACGTTGTTCTTGAAGTCGCCAGACAGAGACTTGATCTCTTTGATCTTTTGGGCAAGGTCTGCGCGAAGCCCGCTGAGCTGGTTGATCACATCTGCTTCGATATCCCTGGCCTTGTTCGCTTCGACAATGGCCTGCTTGTGGAAGTCGCGGAGGAAACGGTTCGCATCGTTCAAGCCACCATCGCTGAGCAGTGACGCCGGTGCATTGGTGTTGTTGATCACATTGGACACTTTGAGCAACGACTTGGCACGGTGCTCGTAGGAAGATGAGACTTCTCGGAAGTAGGTGATCAGGTCCTTGAGGAACTTGCGCCAAGCTGTCAAGTGTCAGTCAATGTCAGCTCTGCATACTGTTCGTTACATACTCTGGAACCGATCGGCTAAGATGTCAGTTGGCGAGCCTTTAGTAGGCACAGGTGTGTAGAACACGCTCTCTTCGCGGTCATAGCCGTGCTCCTGGTCATCAATAGTCACACCACGGATGCTGCCAGCGTACATGCTCTTCCTGCTTCCGCTCCGCTTCAGGCTGCCACTCCTCTTTACCGAACCCTTCTTCTTGAGTGTTCCACTGCGCGAGGGCGCTGAACCCTGGTTCAGGGTCGAGTCCCTCAGGGTCGACGAGGCCCTGGAAGCTGAGCGCTGTGGCACGTCGCCGCCATCGATGACCGACGAGCCCCTGGTGCGCGCATCGAAGTCCTCCTCGAATCTGCCCAGGCGCTCCTGCTGCCCACCGCTTGTCGCAAAGTCGTTCGCGCCGACGTTCAAGTGCGAGCTGTCGCCATACCCCCTCGAAAGGTGTGAGGGGTCATCTATGCTGGGTACGCCCGCCATCCTGGTCCCTGATGGATCCTAGCTATCCCTGCAAAGGTGATCGGTAGGTGATGCTAAGGAGATGTTTGGAAGGAGATATTGGTAATAAATCGCACAGCCTCGTCCGTTACTCTCAGTTGTAGATTAAGGAAGATCCTGGACGACAGGCTGGGTACATGTGAGATGGTGCCTGTGGTGATAACTCTCGCGCCTGTGGCTGTTGATGACGTGGGGCTCGCGCTAAAAGGAAACCTCGGAAATGAACCTTGATGATGTTGAGGCGCAGTCGTTCGCGGAATCGCCCAATGGAGATGGTGCTGTAGATCAGTCGATTCGTGCAGATGCGCTTGGGCTTCTCAGAAGGTCTGAATGTCCTGAAGATGAAGTGCGAAAGCGATATGTGCAGCGGCGCAAGGCGGTTTTCTTATCGGCTCTGCGACTTCAGAAGACCCTTCGACCCAAGTACCTACGTCATTCAAACCAGTCGCACTTTCCCTGAACTACCTTGGCGACTATTGTAACCACAGAACAAAAGCACCGAGCGACGATCGTCATGTTGCATCCAGTAAATGCTTTCAAACACCAGTGCTAGCTATCGACGGCTGCTGCCGCTTAGCCTGTGGCGTCTTGCGACATCAGGGCCACTCGTTCTCGTTTGCGCTTCAGGCTGCAATACCCTCTTCGGCCGTCTGTCACATGCGGCTCGGCAGCCTGAAGACACGGTACATTTTTTGACAGCTCTGCAGCTTCAATTCGAGCTCCTGTGCTCAGCGATCATCTCACGATATTCGCTGGTCACACACGTGGGGTCGCTTGATGTGGAGAGATGATCAGCCGGTCTTCCCGAATACAGCAAGCTCAAGACCGGCCTTCTTCTTTCCGCCGATCGTCACATTCGTCTCGTGCCGAAACTCTGCCACAAGACCTGATTGTGAGATCGACGGTACCCATTCGGGGCTGCCTCCTGACTGACAGCTCATTTGGGGTTCGTATTGTGAGGTTGGTGCAGCTGGCGGTTCTGACGACAGCTCCAGGTAGGCACGATTAGTAGATAACTTTTGCAGGTGCTTGTCATAAAAAAAAACCTGTCGACGGCGGTCCAACCCCATCACGGTACCAGACGGCGCTGAAATTTGGGTTACAATGCGGTGAGCCGACGTAGCGTACCACAAGCCAACTCAACATTGACGCAAGCCTTGAAAGCACACTCTGGTGTGAGAACACAAGTAATGTCAGGGTGGCACACGAAACGACAAGCGATCGACATGTCTATGAAAGCGCAGAGGATTGATTGCAATTAAGTAAAGTCTATGCCAACAACGATCTGCTTCCTCACTTGCGTGGGCCAGGCTGTCGGATGACTATCGCACAGCGCATACCAAAATGAACATGCTCGCAAGGACGAACGTGGAGGACCGTAGATCCATTGCAAGAGGAGGCCTTGAAAACTATTCTGGTTCTCCCCAAGATCCAACTAAAGCGAGACACCTTTCGATAACGATTATGAAAGCAAGGACTACCACGAAGTATCGACGAACGGCAAACTCTAAAGGCCTACTCTCGTGAGCAGCATAGCCGCTGTATATGAACCGACATATATCATATATCTCGGATTCACGTTCCGGTAACGAAACTGCACTCATCCACACACTATCCGGATAAAGACAGAACTTACCCACGCCAGCAAGCGACAACATGGCATTCGCTGAACACCCATCATGAAACACTATCATTAGAAGCCTGACAGATCGCGATGCTTGGATGCACGCTAATGTCATCTACCACACTGCAAGTTCCGTCCGGCAATCTATCTGGAAATCTGGGGTGCATGTAAGCACCCGGGATCAAGCCATGGTTCAGCCACCATTCGTCAGGACTACATTGCGCCCAGGAGACACGATATAGCATAAGAGATATCATTGTTCTCCATCTGAGATGAATTCTCATCCGCGGGCAGTCAAGATGGTATAAAAGTCGTTGGTTGAGCTATGCAGTGATTGTCACTCCTGTATCAGCTCCTCATCCAACAGTTCGACCTAGTAGAAACACAGAAGCTCCACCACCAACATGAAGCTCTCCCTCGCCCTAACCTCCCTCCTCCTCCCCCTCCTCGCCACCGCCCACACCATCGCCCAACGCGTCCGGTATACCCTCCTACCCACCTCTCCTTCCACCCTTCTCAAACTAACACCATACAGCATCAACGGCGCCGACAACGGCGAAGCCGTCGGAATCCGCACCGCGCTCTCCAACTACCCGATCCAAAACGTCAACGATGCCAACATCGCGTGCAACTCCAACTTCAAGCAGCCCGTCTCTTCGAAGGTGATTGCCGTCAAGGGCGGCGACAGAGTCGGCGTGCTGTGGGGCCATGTCATCGGCGGCGCGCAGTTTGCGGGGGATCCAGATCAGCCGATTGCAAAGAGTCATAAGGGGCCTACTATGTTTTACATGTAAGTACATCTCCGTGATGCTGGAGGAGGGAGGGTGCTGGGTGTTGGGTACTGACGGTGGACAGGGCGAAGGTGGACAATGCAGCCACCGCGTCTCCATCGGGGCTTAAGTGGTTCAAAGTCTTCGAAGACGGCCTTGACGGCTCGGGACAATGGGGCGTGGACCGCATGATCAACAACAACGGCTGGGTCGACTTCACACTTCCCTCCTGTATCGCACCAGGTGATTACCTCCTGCGCGCTGAGATCATCGCGTTGCATTCTGCTAGTAAGCAAGGCGAGGCGCAGTTCTACATGTGAGTCCAAATTTCCGGAGAAGAAGCTTATAACGGCGTGCACATGGCTGACAATGCCTCAGGGGCTGCGCACAGTTGACGGTATCCGGCAGTGGCACGACGTCGCCAAGCTCGACGGTCAGCTTTCCGGGAGCCTACCAGGCGAACGATGCGGGTATCCTGCTGAGCATCTACAATAACCAAGGCCAGCCCGTGGGTAATGGGCAGCCGTACAAGATCCCTGGTCCTGCGGTGTTGAAGTGCTGAGTTCGTATAGGCGAGAGGAAAGGCTGCTGGAAAGCAGTGAGGGGACACTGAGTACTGTGAGGTTGTTCAAGCACGACTTTAATCAAAGGCGCCGGAGAGCTGCCATGTGCACATGTTTCCCAAGCTCCTTTGTGGGTGATGTCCCAGCCTGTGTGGTCAGACAAGAAGACCTGACAGTCCTCGTTTTGATGGAAGACACTTGTGTCGACTGACATGACTCCAGCGGTGGCCAGGAGCGAGAGGTATATGCACGTGGGCTGTGATGCCTCAAGGGCGCGATGTTGGCTGTATCTGTTCAGTATCTTTGGAGAAAAGAAGGAGGTAGATACGGAAGAGTAGCAGGAGTTAGTAGGTACAGTGCAGTCTAGTCTGACCACGTGCATGCCTGCCGGGTCCAAGGAAACCCAGTGTGGATCATCCCATTGACAAAAGAAATGCAACTTCCATTGCAGAGTCCTCTCCTGTCTATAGCCTATTACTGATATACAGGTGCTTGCCCATTCCAGCTTCTACATGCCTGCTAAACTTCAAGCGCTCACCTTCCCTTCTTGACCCATCCCTCCATGCTGTCGCGAGCATCATGGACCTTGTCCTGCACCATACCAACTGTCATGCCCGCGTGCGCCTTTCCTGTCTCAATGAAGTGGCTGATCCTTGCCTTTGTCCTCAGGTGGGCGTCCGCAACGACCGGGTACCTCTCCTCGTACGACCAGACCAGGTTGCCGACGTTGTTCATTGTGATGGGCAGAACGGTGTAGGCAGCTGTGATGCCAACAGCGGCCGGTACACTGGCGCGCAGCAGAACGTTGCGGTTGCGTGTGACGATAGAGCCGGCCATGGAGGCGACGAGGACGTACAAGGCGCCGGGGAAGACCTTCTCGCCGGACTCCTTGGGCGGGGCGAGCGAGCGGATGGTGCTTGTGAAGGAGTGCTCAAGGCGCAGGGTCTCGGTCAGGGCACTGTCGACGGCTTGCTCGCTGCGGACGGCCTGCTTGTACAGGGCCATGCGCGCGACGCCAATCTGCTGGGCGAGGCGGTCGGTGGGTGTTGGGCGGTAGGAGGCTTCAGCTGTGAGGTCCTTGGAGGGCTGCGTCAGGGCGGGAGCAGTGGGCTCTGTGGTGTCGATGGGCAGGTCATCGTAGATAGGCTTGCGGTTCTGGACGCTGTGTGAGCACGTCTGGGCAATGATTCGGCGCAGAACTCGAGCCAACATACGAACGCATCGCCAGGCTGCTCCTCGGCGTAGACAACTCGCGGTGCGAAGACTGCGCCGGTGGTGAGGGCGGCAGCCATGGCAGGGACGACGGCGCGCTGCTATCACGTCAATTGGCGCTCCACGTGACTCGTCCATTCACTCACCTGCCGTAACAGCGGTCTGAAGGCCATGTCGTGCGGGGAGCAGGCGCAATGGATGGGCGTGAGGCTTCTGGTGTCGTGCGTATCTTCGCGCTCGCTCGGCGGAGGACGGAGGAGCTGTCGAGCGTTGAACATTGAAGCCCGTGCGTCGTGCTGTCCTCGGCTTGTGACGCAGCAGCATGCTCCCGTCGCAGCTTTATCCTCACCATGCTCAAGCGGCTTGCACGCCCCAGCACGTCGCCATGGGTATGTGCACAATGCCTCCAGCACGCCCAGCGACAGCGCCCCCGCCGCTTCAACAGCGCCATCGCCCACGCACGTGACGCGAGGTCCGCTCTGCCGCCGTCCGCTGCCCTCTACGGCCTCTCTGCCAGCGGGAAGACAGACGACGACGCCCTGCGCAACGTCTTCGACAATGCCGCCTTCTGGGACACGTTCCGCCGCGCGTCCAAGAGCAAGACGCAGGCAGGCATCATCGGCAACAAGTACCTCACCCACCCGGACGGCTTCGTCGACTTCGTCACCATTACCATCCAGCGCTGCAATGCTGTCGTGCAGAAGGTCGCCGACGCCGAGGCGATAGCAGACTTCAAGATGCTCGTCAAGGAGCTGGACAAGCTGAGCGACCTGCTGTGTCGTGTCATTGACTTGGCCGACTTCGTTCGAGGCACCCATCCGGATCGCAAGTTCCAGATCATGGCCGTCAAGGCCTACCACACCGTCTTCCAGTACATGAACCAGCTGAACACGACCCCTGTGCTGTACGACCAGCTGCGGAAGGCCTCGGAGATAGCCGAGGTGTACGAGAGCTGGTCTGAGGAGGAACGCATTGTGGCGCGCATCCTGATGGAGGACTTCGCGCGATTCGGCATCGGCCTGGACGATGCGACAAGACAGCGGCTGGTCGATATGAGCGGTGAGATCGCTGAGGTGGGGGCGCAGTTCGTCGAAGGAATGGCGCCGGAGACGTTGAAGCTGAAGTTCAGTTCAAAGAGGATGAAGGGAATCGACCCGAACCTGGCAAAGCAGTTGACGAGATGGGGCGAGACGACGATATCAACAATGCACCACGAATCGCAGTCGGCGCTACGGTTTGTCGAAGATGCCGACGTGCGAAGAGACGTATACTCGGCCGTCCGGACAGCCAGCAGGTCCAGCATAGCGCGCCTGGAGAAGATGCTGAAGCTGCGGGCTGAGCTGGCAAACGTCTCGGGTTACGAGACGTTTGCACACATGACACTGGAGAACAAGATGGCAAAGACACCCGAGGCAGTAGATCAGTTCCTGAACGCGCTGTACCAGGACAATCGGCCAGCGGTCATGGCCGATCTCGACGAACTGATCGCTCTGAAGAAGAGCGACGCACACCAGGATAACTTCCCCAATCGCATAAATGCCTGGGACAAGTTCTACTACACTCAGAAGATGCTCGCGACAATGGAGGGCGCCTACCGCCAGCGCACGCCCGACACCCTCTCTTCGTACTTTTCCGTCGGCACCGTCCTGCAGGGCATATCGCGCCTCTTTGACCGCCTCTATGGCGTACGCTTCGTTCCGCGCGAGACACAACCTGGCGAAGTATGGGACGATGGTGTACGGAGGCTGGATGTCGTCTCAGACACACAAGGTCATATCGCCGTCTTGTACTGCGATCTTTTCTCACGGCCTGGCAAGACACCGAACCCGGCACATTTCACACTGCGCTGCAGCCGCGAGATTCTGTCGTCCGAGATTGCAGAGATGTCGCACATGGCGCATCGCTTTGACTCTCCCATCGAAGCCGCGACAGACGGCATGTCTGTCGCCTACAATGCAGAAACGGACAGCTACTTCCAGCTCCCCACCATAGCACTGATCTGCGACTTCCACAAACCCATCCACCCCGGTCGACCAGCATGTCTGAACATCCACGACGTGCGAACTCTCTTCCACGAAATGGGCCATGCCCTGCACTCCATCCTCGGCCGCACCGCTCTGCAAAACGTCTCCGGCACCCGCTGCGCAACAGACATCGCCGAGCTCCCCTCCGTCCTGATGGAGCATTTCGCCTTCTGCCCCGAAGTCCTCAGCCTGTACGCGCGCCACTGGGAAACCGACGCCCCCCTACCAATGCAAGCGCTCGAGCACCGCCTCGCAATCGACAACCGCAACCAGTACACCGAGCTCGAGAGCCAGATCCTGCTCTGCATGCTCGACCAAGCGTACCACTCCACACTCCCCATGCAGTCCGACTTCAACTCCACAAAAGTCTACCACGATGTGTACAACAAGTACGCCTCGGTCCCTGAACCCGCTGGCACTGCATGGCAGGGCTTCTTCGGGCATTTATTTGGGTACGGAGCGACGTATTACTCGTACCTGTTCGACCGGGCGATAGCGGCCAAGATCTGGAGCGATGTGTTCCAGAAGGATGGGCAGAAGGGCAGCTTGGACCGCAGCAACGGCGAGCTGTACAAGAACGAGTTGTTGCGCTGGGGTGGCGGGAGAGATGGCTGGCAATGTCTTGCTGGCGTGCTCAAGGATCCGAAGTTGGCTGAGGGCGATGAGAGTGCGATGAGGGAGGTGGGGAAGTGGGGGATTAGGGAGAGTGTACGATAGGTGGGAGATGTGCTGTATATAGCGTGGTTGTCCTGTATAGATGTATATACCAATCTTCGGATTCCTTGTGCAGTAAAAGTTCTCAGCGTGCGGTTTGTGGGCTACAGTGTTTCAAGGAAGGCACTGGTGGGCAGGTGCTAGTGCTAGTGACAGCAGCTCCTGCTACGATCACTCGAACCTCTGCACTGCTCGTTGCCAGCCACAATGATCACCTACGCTTCTCTATACAGCTCTCGAGAGAACGCTCTATACATACCCCAATTTCCAGCGATTCGTCCAGGAAAGTAGCAAAATCAAAACATGGCATTGAACCGCCTCGAGTCCGTCAGAGTCCGCCCTCCAACACTAGGAAGCTGACGGGTGACGGGCATATCTTTCCTTTACCTTCTTTTTTTGTGCCTGTAAATGATTGCATTACTTGTTGGGCGTGAGGTGGAAGCTTCGTCGAGACTGTGCTTGGGTACTTGTTCTCGGCGTTTTGGTGTATTGGGTTGGAGAGTGGCTTCCCTTCTTTTGGTGGAGTGCAGTCACCAACAAGCACCTTGCAGCACGTCCCGGAGCTATCTGCTACTATCATCTATCCGTCCATGCGTGTTTAGGGATTGCAGCATTGAAAGTGACCTTTAAAATAGCTAGTGGTTTGTTGACGCCTCTGAAGGCCTCTAGAATCTGATATTGGTCTTTGCCTTGTTAGGGAATTTGTTCGAGGGTACGAGAGCGCGTCTATGAAGCCAGCCGTTGGACTCTCGGGCTGCTGTAGTCGTTGCTGTCTTGCTGCTTGCTCAGAGGTATCTGACTTTTTGGGATGGTGTACAGTCGAGATGGTTCTGAGAGTATATGCAAAGCGAAGACCTCAATGCCGATGGTTGGAAACCCGTCACCGCACAAGCAGACTTTAATCAAAACCTGGCGCAGTAGTTCCCTTGTAATGGGTAATACTGCTTGTCTTTGCGAGTGTGATGCTGTCCTGTCCATGAAGCACAAGCGAGTACTGTCAGAATCAACGACGCGAGTCGCTGGATCAGGCGGGCATCCAAGGACAATCCATAGCCATTCCGGTGGCGCAGTCTGAGTGACAGGCTCGCAACCAAACATCTCAGGCGCGCAAAAGAGCGGTCCCTTCGTATTGTGGAAAAGTGGTCGAGGCCAGTGACTCTACGCGATGACTCCAGGCGCCAAGAAGCGGATCTGCCCGTGCCCGCCACTTCATTCAACCTCCACTTCTACATCACTATACTATACACTCATTCTTTCGCAACAAACGATCAGAGACAGACCTCATAACAAAGAACTGAGATGCAAGCGATGTCTTTCAACAGCTAGTGATTGCCGAGAGGCAGCCGTTCACAACTCGCCAACGAGTTGTTTACAACTTCCACTTGCGAAGTCTCATACAGCTTTTGCGCATACATCCATCAAGATGCTTCCATTATTATCAAAACTTTTCCGGACGCACTACTCCCATACGAACTCAAGATCTTTACGAGCTTGATGTGACATATGAGAGGGACAATACATGACCTGTACAACCAACACCACAATCAACAATCCGCATCAGCTCAACCTGCCAACACAAAGAACGGTCCAAGATATGGCCTCCATCTTCACTTTCGACCCTGACCCACCACGCGTGTCTTCACCATGGGCTACGCCTCCGGCTGGGAACGGGACCAGCTCTCCAGCTCTTCAGCAAGCAGCTAAGCCGATCCCCTCAAAACTTGGTATCAACGATGATACCAAGTCAACTGCAAGCACTCAGATTCCTACCATTGACAACACCACTGTCACGCGACTAGAGGCTGAGCCACAGGAGGGCCCAACGGAGTACAAACTGCATCTCCTTCTGAAACGACGGAGATCGTTCACACGCTTCAGTACTGGACTGCGCGCTTCTGGCTCGCTGCGTCGCGGCGATGGCACAAGCTCTATCGCTGTTAACCGCGCCGTATCCGAATCAGGTGCTCTGAGTAATACCCCACCTCCGTTGACGTCCATTCAGTCACGACAGCATCGTCTGGAGCAACTGACCACCCAGTTGCTGTGGCGTCTGCAGCAGTCATGCCCCTACCACATCTCCTCATCAACGGCGCCCCTTCTTCCGCATCTTCCGGACGATGCCAAACTCACGACCACTGAGATGCCTCAGCGGCTACTCCCAGGGCTGGAGGAGAGCAAAGGCGCGCTGTACGAGATTGGAGTTGCAGACGATGGATCGATCGTTGGCTTGGCAGAGGACGAGATGGAAGAGAGCTTGAACAACTTGCGCGCCATGGCTGCGAGCCTCGGCTGTCGGGTTGAAGTCCAGCGCATGCTCTCTGTTGGTGAGTGTGAGTGGATTGAGAACAACGGCACAAAACAGCGTGAAGTACGCACCTCCAAACTGTTAGCTGCCGAAGCTTTGATCAGCCCTGACCAACACCTGGTGGACAACTTAAAAGAGGCTCAGCACGCTGCAGACGATGTCTCAGCAGGTGCCTCTGCCAGTACTGCAACACCAGCAGTTGTACTTGGTGACACCCAGTCCAGCGTTGAGCAGTTGAGAGTCTCCCTCATCGGTGCGACCATGTCTGGAAAGTCCAGTCTCCTGGGTACCTTGTCGACGGCAACGCTCGACAACGGGCGTGGAAAGAGTCGTCTAAGCCTTCTGAAGCATAGACATGAGATTGCCTCCGGTATGACCAGCTCCGTAACACAGGAGCTTATCGGATACCGTGATTTGATGGAGCCAGATGGTGCAGTCTCGACACAAGTCATCAGCTATGGGTCTGGAGATGTCGACGCCTGGGTTGATATTCACGCTGCCGTTGAGGCCGCTCAAGAGGGCCGTCTGGTTGTTCTATCAGACTCTGCAGGACATCCGCGATTCCGTCGCACGACAGTTCGAGGCATCGTTGGCTGGTAAGTATCCCGATTCTCATACGTCCTATCCAAAGAATATTGGAATTTGCAGCCCGCGTGATTGTGAGGATAAGAACTTTGTATAGCGCACTGTAGCTGACTATCCATTGCAGGCAGCCACATTGGACGCTTGTGTGCGTTCCAGCTGACAACACGGACGAGTCCTCGGGCAAGATTGGGGCTTCACCCAGTTCGCAAGACATACTCGGGCCTGCTGCCGCGGACCTTGACTTGTCACAGGCTCATCTAGAGCTTTGTCTGGATCTTGAATTGCCTCTTGTCATTGTCATCACCAAGTACGATCTCGCCACCAAAGCTGGCCTGCGTCAGACCTTATCCAAGTTACTGTCGGCCCTGAAGGAGGCCGGTCGCAAACCTTGCATCATCTCCGACCAGACAACATCCATGTTGGACGTCGATATCCAGCAGGTTTCCACAGGTGACCTTCAGGAAGCCGATATTACAGCAAAGCAGTTGGCCTCGTCACCTCTCGCGATTGTGCCGATAGTCTTGACAAGTGCCGTAAAAGGCACTGGAATCACGAAGCTGCATGCATTCTTGCGACTACTGCCAATCCACGTCGAAGCACCTCTTCCAGACAAGTCACCGTTGCATTTGTTCTACATCGAAGATGTGTACAGTGTTAGGGGCAACACATCTTCAGACCGTTCTGCAATCATCGGCGGGTATCTGCGACATGGACGATTGACAGTTGGCGAAGAGTTGCTTCTGGGCCCGTATCCAATCGATACCAGCTCAGATGACAGCGACAGCGGAACCGGAAGACCGCCACGCAGCTCTCCCATAACGACCTCAAGATCATACCCTGGCGCGCTGAACAAGAGGAACACCACCCCGCGTGATCGGCATGTTGAGTGGCGGCGAGTGCGCATTACATCGCTACGCAACTTGCGTCTACCTGTGCGAGCGCTCTATGCGGGTCAGCTTGGCACAATAGCAGTTGAGCCCATTGACACCCCAATACTTAGCCCGGCCATCAACCGTATCAGGAAAGGGATGGTACTGGCGGATCGACAGCCTTTGGCGTCAAGAGTGATGACGGTTCGCTTCCAAGGCGCCCAGGCGAGCGGTGCCGCCAGCCTTACTGTTGGAAGCGCGGTCGTTGTCTACGTTGCCAGTGTAAGAGCCTCATCAAAGGTCATCTCAGTGGCTTCTGAGCCCGGCCCATCTGTCGAAACACCAGTACAGGATGAAGACGAGGATGGATTCGGGTTTGGCTTCGACGACGAGGCGGACGAGCCACCTACCACCGCGGAACCGTCCACAGCCACGGTTACCTTCCAGTTCATCGCATCAAAGGAGTTCATTGAGCAGGGCGCCAAAGTCCTCGTCATGCCTGGCGGTGGGCCGGGTCTAGCTAGTGGTACCGAGAGAGGAGCGAAAGGTGTCGCAGGTCTTGAAGGTTTTGTGGGTCATGCTCTTGAGCAATACTAGAGCTCTGGCTGAACTCCAATACCGTGTTTAGCTTTTCAATGTTGGTGTGTGTGTTGTGCATTCTGATTTTGTGTTTTTGGTTTCTCATCTTCTTATTTAAGGATATGGTCTGAGCAACGAAGCTTAGTGGTTTAGACTCAATGCACATGTTCAGACTTCGATATGATCTGGTTAGTGTTCCAACAATGATTCCCGTACCTTCAACGATGGCATGGGCTTTATTAGCAGCACAGGGTGGAGATCTGCTGACTACACACCGCAATGCAGTCAACACCCCATCTCACTCAGCCTTTCTGCTCTACAAACAATATCACGCACACGTCACGGCACAAGCACGCAGCTCTCGGCAGGCCGACCCTTTCCATAGCCTTAGCCGACGAAGTCTCGACAAGGCTGAGCAGTGTTGACGTGCATACGGACCGTCTTGTGTCTGTCGGCAGCGCATACGTTTTCCGCCTCCTTGCACCAATCAGTTCACGCACATGCAGGGCCATTTATATACCACCGCGCTTACTATGCCACGCAATCGACTGGTGACTGAGCAGCGGGCCTGCGATCAGGCGCGCTGAGAGTACATTAGCCGGTCTATTCTAGCTGTGCTGTACTGGGGTGAGGGTGGCATGTGAGAGCAGCTATAGAGCACCTTGCGGGTCCGCACATATGTTTTTGCAGGTGTTGTAGAAGGTGTTGTAGGGTCGGTCTTTTAGCCGTCTTGCGTAGTTGTTCTTGCGCAGTCCATCTTGCGCGCGTTTGTCGGTGGAAGGGGCCGAAAGGTGCTGCTTCGAACAATTGCTAGCGTAACTACTTTTGGGTGACGAATTCGCGGTGCAATTCGATTCGAAGGACCGACACGGTAGGATCGATTGGGATTTGGAACGTTCTGATGTGCAGCTCGCTCCTTCCGCTTCCCTCAAGCGCCATGTGGTCCTCCTTCAACGCACTTGCATGCACTCCACTATTCGGGTTGCAACTGTCCGCAGAGCTTCTGCCACATTCATGCTGCATAGGAAAGCCCATCTGGAGGATGAAGGCTTCGGATCCGAAGCGTTCTATTATCACTATTCGTTCAGGTTGTCAGTGCTGCGGATATGCCATGATGGACACGTCTCTTCTATTTGGGCGATTGTACGTTCGCTTTCGCATCGACTCCTGATGTCCTGAATCATGTTGGTGCCTTGTACGAAAATACGCGGGGTCCCTTACGTCGCCAATGTCCGCAACATACAGTCCAGAACAGTTTTGGATATTGCTTGCTCGGAGCAGGGGTTTTGGTCGTTTTGCAGAACGTGCTGCCGCCCGTAGCGAGGTTGCGTCCGGCAAGCAATCCGGCCCACCAATCCAACAAAGTCAAAGTCAATATTTGTGCCGCAATGCGTACATTTGGCGACAACTTCGCGAGAGTATTTGTGGGCAGGTACTCAAATACTGTCTCGTTCCCGTGTTCCACGTTCTCAGGAATCGATCCGGTAGCACAACATGTGCTTCCACGTGCGAGGTGCAGGTTCCTCTTGGTTGTGCGAACGTTCGCGCTTGAGGATCTCCTCGCAGAGCTGTCCTATTCTTTGGGTTGTCACGTGAAAGGTACTCCACTGGTCCGCTTGCACGCAGTGGAGTGGTTCAGATCAAGTGACCACCCATCCTTCCCGCCTACCGCTCCCCGCTGCGCCGCGGTAAGGACCCATGTAAGAGCGCCAGCCCCCGATCTACATGTCAGCCATATGAACACAGTCAAGTCTTTGCGTTGTGCGGTGCAGCATGCAGGAAGGAAGAGACCTTTTACGTCATTGTCGTTCGACCGTTGGATTTGGCTCAATCCGTCAGCACGAGCAGGTTGTGGCTAATCTGCACGTCTCCCAAGACTCCGGTGAGGTGTACGACCTGGTTCTTACAATCTCGTAGGTGGGTAATGATTCCAGAACCGTGGGTCGGACAATAGTTCCAATGCAGGGCCTCGAAATTAAGATGCTGTGCCGACAGTTTCTGCATCATGGCCCAAATGTTGGTCTCGAGATTTTCCGTCGCCTGATACCGGCCATCACGGAAATGTTACCGGATCCAATCTTCCGTTAGAGAGTGTATCCACATTGCATGCGCAGTCTCGAAGTGGGCCTTATATTGAAGAGTTGCAATGACGGTCTTGGCGTGCGGTCGAACCCTCTCGCTGATTTAAGACTACTTTCCAGAAGCAGTAATCCATCAATCGCTTGTGGTAAAGGCTGGGATAACCACGTTCTGTAGGACCCCACACGTGCGCCAATCTACGAGGGTTGAAGGTTGATAGCCCTTGTCCCTGAACGGAAGGTTCCATCCAGGCAAGGCGTCCATCGCACGCGCATTAGCCTATTGTTCCGCTGCCCGGTGATGACAAGGGAGAACGATAGCGCTCCTAATTCCCGGTATCATGGTTTGCCCAGCTGTCAGTCGTAGGGCCGGCAATGTGTTTGACTCCTGAGGGCGTACTGTGTGTGCATGTAGTTTGCAAAACATCGTAGTCGTTCATTCACGCTTCGACTCTCGTCGCAGACGAATAAGACATGAAGAACAGTCGAACATATGCTCACAAAGCTTCCCGCGCCAAGACCAGGCGGACGGCCCGCTAGTCAGGTCGGACCGTGTGCATGGCAGCCTCGTGCAATGACCTCGCGAACCGACCATGTCAATCTCATTGGGTGCGTAAACGACATCGCCGTATCTGGTGAAGAGCAACAAAGAGCGGGTTTGTCTATGATGTAAAGGTTGCCGTTGGTAAGTGTTTTGAGGTATTGCAACGTATGACGACTGACAAGACTCCGTCCACGTTCAGAAAGCGATCTCGGACTGACAAGGTGAAGAACTGTCGCAAAAGAGGAGCGCGCTACTAGTTCATTGGATCTGGTACCAGAAATGGATTGCTGAAAGTCTCGAGGTTCAAAGATCTACTTGTGTTGCTGATGTCGACAATAAGAGAAGTTCAAAAAGAAAAAGGGAGCTGAGATTTGTCCCAGGGTATTAATCCACCGCAAACTTATTTCTCCAGATCCTCCCGCAATCCTCATCCTGCCGAATGTGCCCGAATCAGGCGAAACGTCCTTGTGGAGTACACACTTTAGCGTACACAAACACTCAGATTCATTCTGAAATCCAAGGTTCGAGTGCGATCATTCCTCGTTGTCCTTGGATCGAAGCATTTCGAATGTGAGAAAACAAAACTCCGAACAACAGAACGACGGTGCCCAACTTTGAAACGCCATGCTATGCTGATGATGGAAAGAGATGCGGCCTCCGAAGAAACAAACTCTACAAACCAGCTCTTGGAAACAAGCAGACATTTCCAAGCGTCGACAACATCTTTGTAAATAGTTCGAAGAGCGACATTGAGAGATGTTCGCGTGTTTGCAAGGCCTTCCTTTTGTCAAGACTCTAATGCGTGCTGATCGTGCTGATCGTTCCGTATGCTTTTGTCTCTGATCTCAGTCGGCGGAAGAGTCGAGTGTAATCGATATCATTGGCATCGGAATAACGGTCCCTGAGGTCATGTTCTTGGGATGCTAGTGGACTCTGACGGTCTACGGGCTTTGCATTTGTCGTGTTGCATGTGGCCCTTCATTGCAGTAGTGCGTGTGAATTCGGCGTGGCATCTTGGACAGAAGCTCTTGGCTGCGGTCCCTGACTTCTCACGCTGATGTCGTAGGAGGTTGCTGAATGTTGAGAATTGTCGCCCATTACATCCATGGTCGAAGCATTGTGGCTTTGGCCGTGAGTTCAAGACACGCGGCATTACGGCGTTGTTCTGAGTACTCGGAGACGAAGAGAGCGCAGGCATGCTACTGGCCGGAGGTGGCGGAATGCCATGAGGAGGCTCATAAGTAGGATATGAAGCAGGCGTTGTTGATGATGGTGGGTACATTGTTGGCAGGGATATACGATAGTCGCTCATTCCATATGTGGTTGGAGGGTACAAAGCTGGCCTGCAAAATGAGTTAGCCACTATCTACTATCAAAGAGACAGATTGTGCTCACGGTGGGTAGGCAGAAGGATTACTTTCCAAGCTTTGGCTGGGGAGGTTGCTGTGAGGCGCAGGGTACGAGTAGCCTCCCGCATTAGAGCTTGGGCGCACAGAATCTAGAGGTTGCTGCGGCTGATAAGTGCTCCGAGAATAAGATGGGTGTTGATGTTGATATGGCGGTAGTGCTGTGTGTTCATCGTGTCTTCTTGGTTGTTGGTCGTGCTGGAGTCCAGGACTGGATGCATACGATGAGGCATAGCCACCCGATGTCGAAGACCGGGAGTCTGAATAAGCTTGTTGGCTCACCGGGGGATAGCCTGGTGAATAGGACGATTGAGGAGACCCGTAGTGATTCATACCGTACTGAGAATGCGGCATTGTGTATCCTAGTGTGCTACGCTTGTGAGAAGATGTACATACAATCTATGAGTACATTTCACATACCTCATACCTTGCAACGCAGGGAACGATTCGAACAGCTGCTTAGTATAGATCGACTTTCCTTAGGACAGATCGTGACCACCAAGAATAGCGGGTCGCAAAGTAGCGTGGTCAACTTTAGTGCTGATGTGGGAACGCTCCGGTAGCTCGAAGTTGATGCTAGATAGCTGTTCTAAGCTCCTGATGCGGGTTCGTAGACGTTGAGTCGTTGGGTTTTGAGAATGAAGAATTGTAGGATAGAGATTCCTGGCGATCAGTCGGCAATGGATTGCTTCTTCGCTTAAGGGTCTCGAGGGTCTGTGGACTGTGCCCTGTCGGGGGAGGCTGATGTTTTTCTAGGTTGTGATAACCTACAAAACTTTGGTGGGGCACAGGCAGAAGTGTGGCACGGTGCGGACGGTCATCCCTTGATCGAGAGAAATCCGATGGATGATAGGGAAAGTCTTGTTCGCTGCGATTCCTGAATTCTTATGAGATGGTGAAGGTCTGAGACAGTTGATGCTGGAGGGTCGGATGGGTGATCACCGAGATGATAGCAACATGTAATGAAAGTGCTTGGTGGGGCTAACGTACGTTTTCTTCTCTGGGCGTGGGCGGCCTTGAGCTGCTTATACAACCTGAAGCGTGAGAATTGTGAGGCAGACTTGTGATCTTGGATCTGATATCCGGAGGTGGTTTAAGCCCTTGCATGGGGGATACCAATATTTACGGGTACGAAGCATCCGAGCACTAAACAGTCGCAGTTCGAGAGAATTGCGCTTTTCCCGGCTCTGCGGCTGGGGAATGGTCGGAGCCTCGTAGGATTCAAATCCCAGCGTGAGTATGGCCAAGCACCCTGACCGTTTCCCTAGTCGTTGGATGTACCCATGCCTGGGTGCCTGGGTACCTGGACCACTGATACCCTGACTTCAGGGAAGCAACGGGCACTTGTCGTTGACGACGAGCTCGGTCGTATCGATAAATGGCAAGCAGTGTAGGCTCAATGCACAAGCGGATGTTACCGCGTCCTTAGTAAGGACAACTATAGAGGTGCCGGTCGGCGACTAAGGTCGTCCCCGGCTACGGCGCTGACAAGCCGCAGAGGTGGCCGTTGATAGTCCTGGGCAGATGCATTGCCCTCCATGCAAGCGTTGGTGGCGGCAAAGGGCTGCCGCGCATGGAGGAAAAGCTATGCCCGCTTCGGCTTGGTATGTCGAACGGACCTGTCAGGCATCGACGCGTTAATCCTGGATAGTATACGACGAAAGAAGATATGGAGCCAGTCGAGTGGAGGTGATGATTCGGAAAGGCGTGGCGCGTGCACTTTCCAATCTCCATCCGTTGAAGCCTTGTCGGGGAACGTGGGCATCTGAGCCCCAGGGCCGTTCGTGGAATGACTCTCAGTTCATTACAGATCCAGAAAAATGGCGTGTTGTGCTATGCTGCCTATGCACAGCTCCTCGGTCCATTCACCGAACTACCTTGCGACAACATACTCCGTGAAGCACGTGCTATCGCTCAGACACGGGCCGGAAGCATTGCTTTCAGCGACCAGCGCCGCCAGCGCCGCGCGGCAGCTTCTGGAAACCGCATCGAACTTGCGAGGTGGCTGTTGTGGGTGTGCCAACAGAGGTGTCGTCAGTCAGATGTATGAGGTGATTGTGATCCAGGATGCATGAGCAGAGAGGGGCCGCCAACACGGCTAATCTCCGCCGCCCCTCCAAAGATACTCGACCTCTTCGGCATCGCTGTGGAGACTGACGAGTTTCGATGTCCGGGTTGGCGGTCGACACTGGGAGGACCCGTCGATAACGTTACTATTGCGCAACCAGCGACAGTGTTGTTTTACGCTGAGTTGCTGTTGCCACTTGTATCCCCCTCGACTGACTCAGTTGCACCCGTCACTTCTCTCTTAGACGGAGGTCTTGACAGGAACAGCAGTCACCGAGCAAAGTCTTCATTTCGAAGTGCACTGCCATCACCACGCCGCAGGAAGCTGCAGCTCGGGCACACTTTATCTACATGCAGATGACATAAGCGAGCATCTTGCTGCGTTGATTGGCTGTATAGCCGCGGCGACGATGGAAGACCTGCGGAAGAGCTCGCGAAACTTACCATCCGACCGGCAACGCCCATCACTCATCGACACCACGATCGCAGAGAATCCACAATAAGACCATAAGACTGTCCGAATCTCGAAAGAAGCTGCGAAAATCTGGTCTGAAGAGGCGTTTCTGCACATCAGCCAGAACATCACCATCGTGGAGGCTGTCTGTCAAACCCCACGCCGACAAAGGCCAGCATCTACGCCCTCACTTAGAAAAAGAAGTCGCAATCTTGAACCCACGATGTTGTGTCTTCTGGCTGCTTGAACACGCCATCCTGACTTGAGTCGATGAAGGGAGGTCCTCGCGAAGAGAGGCGCAGCACTCATCGGAAGCAGCAACTAATTCGAGGGAGATGATCAATGAACAGTTGACCTGGGCATCGAAGCCTGATTGGAAGGCCTGATAGCTCGTAAATTTCTACGACGGGAAACGTCTAACAAGCAACGAAAGCAAATGGCAAGGTAGGGATCAGGGGAAGCTGATGTGAACCAGGGTAGTGCCTGCCATGACCGAAATGTCAAGCAGACAGCCGCAAACGGGCCGTTGTCGCAGGGAGCACCAGGCGGGAGCACTGGCTCGAGATGAGCCTCTCCACAGCATACGAAGGTCTGCTCTGGACCATCCACACCACGATTCAGTCTTCGGTATTCGGCAAGCAGTTCTCTGTCAGTTCCATCACGGACTAAACAACTGTGACGGCCTCCCCGATATTGCACTATGTTGCTACGACGATAGGGATCGTTGGCCAGGCACGACTTCGCAAATTTCCTAGCATATCCCAGTTCGATACTATCACCGACTACATGCCATCGTAAAAGGCGGGGGAGCTCGGGCTACCGGCCTCCCGTCTGCCTGGTAAGCATGAACGTCTGTCAGAATAAAGTTCAAGGCAACTTCGTAGGGCATACGTAGGCGCGGTGCATTGCAGTAAACCGCACCACGTGCTAACATGTAGAGATAGGACCACGCCAACCTCATAGAAGCAATTCTCACGACTCAACGCCAGGTCATCCTGAACTGCTGCTTATTCGAGGCATCACGATGGTCTGATCTAATCTCTTTTCCAATATTCCAGTACCATAGTCCAGCGTACGCCGTACATACTTCGAACTCAGACAAACTCAAATTGTTGAACCGATGTCTCTATCCCTACAACACCACGAAATCAGCCAGCGACGACTTCAACAGGTGCAAGCGAGCGGCCACTCTACATATACCGGGCCAACTACGCACCTCTCCTTGAAGCACCCCAAGCCACAATATAGAAATATCGGCTGGCGTTTTGGAAACGTTCATTACCCCAGGGGCAGTCTTGGCAAAGGCACGAAGGATGCACTGATGAACATACCAATTTCAACTCCTGACTATACTTCAATCGTACGACTGTACCTAGCACTCGAGATACGCTTGCCTATAAGATTATAAGACGATGACAGGCTCAATGATATCACAGGTAAGCGAAAATTAACACTAATAAACAGTAACAATCGTCCGGTACTAAGTTCAACTTGGGGAAAGCACCATGGCGAGAAAGACATCGACTGTCTGCTGACTGTGCCGATACAACTATCGATCAGTCATTGCAAAGTAAAAAACAGATCAGCAATATCATTCCACGAACAACGCCCATCCTTCCTCACTGATCATGACTCAAGCTGTGAGTTGACGTCAACATCACTTGATGTGCACGGCCCCTTCAGCGGCTATCAAGCTCATCGGAAGTATCAATCCGCTCACAACCTCCTTTTTTCACCGCACACGGCAGAAATGATATCTCCCCGGGTTCTTGAACGGATATCGGCACTGTTTCATTTCTACAAGCCGTCTGTCTCACTCTCTGTGCATTGTCGTGCAACGCGGGCAATGTGATCATGATGAACGTTTTACTTTTTCTTTGATTGTCTCCACGAGATGCATCACTGCGGCGCCTTATCCATAGCGTCCAGCGCCCTCTTGAACGTGTCAACCAGCTTACTCGTCTCCTCCAACCCGACACTGAACCGAATCAGATCGGCTTCGACACCCCATTTCGCAGCCTGCACGATCGTTAGCACGTATCCACATCAACTTTGAAATATATTGACTCACCCAATCCAACTCGCCATAGTGCGCCAAAATCACATACGGACTGCTCAGCGTGAAGTTCGTGCCCAGACTCGGTCCCTTCACCGTATCCAGGTTATCGAAGAACGCGATAGCATCAGCCTTGGTATAGAAAGTCGCAGACAGCAGACCGCCATAGCCACCCTTGGGGTTACGACACTTCTCATAGAAAGGCCGTGTCGGTGAGGTCTTGGGGTAATTGACCTGCTTGACTCTTGGATGCGCGCTCAGCACGTCGCAAATAGCTTCAGCATTCATCCCAATACGCTCGATCCTCGACACGAAGTCGCGGCTGTTGCGCTCAAGGAAAATGGAGTCTTCGGCCCAGTGGTTGTCTTCGTAGTCGTCTGTCCATTGCTTCTTGAGGAGTGCGTAGTTCTGCGCTTTCGGGTTGAGCACCAGACCACCACCCATGACGTTGCTGTCGCCGCTGAAGACTTTGGTTAAGCTGCTGACGACGACGTCTGCGTAAGGGAGCACATTGACATTGATGAAGTTGCCGATTGTTTCGTCGACTACGACGCAGAAGTCGTACTTGTCGGCTAGCTTGCGTATGCGCTCTAGGTCTGGACTTCTGAGCAGGGGGTTGCCAGGAAACTCTGTGAATAGTGCGAGATATTTCTCACCGCTTTCTAGACGCTTCTCCAGATCGTCGAGCTCTTCGCTCGAACCATAGCCGTAGAACAGTGATCCTGGTCCGAACTTCTCAGTGATCTTGAGCGTGTCGATGTACGGGAAGCCGTAGACGATGGCTTTGTGTTCTCCTTTGGCGGCGAGCAAGTTCCTATGTGTGTTGAAGATGGAACTCATACCAGTCGGGTACAGGTAGACGTCATCTTCGGAGAAGTCAGCGACTTGGCGCGTACGTTCTGAGTCAGCGTCCAGAGAGAGCGCTTCTGCTAGTGCAACGTCGGCGGTAAGGGAACCAGCGATGCGGCGGCGAACAGCGAGTTTGGCGTTCTTGGTCATAGAGAGATCGAGGTTGCGACCGAATCTTTGCTCAACGAATTGCGTCAGGGTTTCGGCGTCTTGTTGGGTTGCGGGAGCATCGAGGTCAATGGAGGTCTTCTTCTGGTATCGTCGAGGTCCTTTGCAGAAGCGGGATGGCTGTTCGTCGAGCTTCGTGGCATCAACCAGAACACCCTTCTCGAAAAGGTGGTGGCAGTACTCTGCTCTTCTGCTCGATACACCATCTCCTGAGTGCTGCCAGAACTGCTTGGCAACCTTGAACAGGTCCAGTGGGTAAAGTACAGCGGAGATCTTTGGTGATATGGCATTCATGTCTTCGGCACGTGCCTTCTCAGCTGCTGGTAACAAGTCGATGATCCTCACTTGAGAAGTGTCCTGGTCCGCTGCGATCCTGAGGATGAAATCTCGACATCTTGATGCAGTGCAGTGTGTGGGGAAAAGCATTGCACCTTCTCCTTCTCTTCCATGCTTCTCCACTATGTCTGTTGCGAACTTCTGGATCTCCTTGTGTATGAAGAACCTTCGATTATCAGTAGAGCTTCGACATTGTCTTCGCCACCACTTACCTGGGATAGCCAGTCTTCATCTTACTAATAACCCATTCTTCACCTTCTTCGTAGCCAACATTGGCTCTCCATGTCGGTAATGAGACACTGACAGCCTGGCGTATTCAGCAAGTGCTTAATCGCGAAAGAAGTGAAGTATTGACTCACGTGCTCAGTCATAGGAGGAAGACTCTCCCCCACCTCAACATCATTCTCGTTCTCAATCATCATAGGCGCCATGTGGGCAAACAAATACGTACGGTCTACAGTATGGTACAGAGTACAGAAGAAAGGGCCTCGTATGTGTAATTGTGGAGGCAATTACTGGTTCGACAGCAATGACACTTCGTGCTCCAAAACAAGTTGAATAGTGTTCCCCAGCGCCCGCTAGCTCCGAGGTCGGCAGTTGCGACGAAATTTAAGCCTATCGATAAGAGAAGGGGCCAGGGTCTAGCTGCGGATGCCTATCCGCATTCAGCGCGACAACAAACACCAGTGACACCATAAACTCTGAAGATGGACAACCTCACGCCGTCTGATCTCTTCTCGCCCTCGAAAGCTCGGCAACAGCGTGCGCGGGCACAGGACTGGGCACATATTGACTCATGGCTGTCATACAAGTATGCCGGGCGCACAGTGCCTACGTTTGAGCGCAATGAGGAGACGCTGAAGGTGCTACGCGAATTATCGATGGCGAATGAGAGGGCAGATGAGGAGCGTGCAATACTAGAACGTGTAGAGCGAGAAGCGTTGAAGGAGCTAGATGAGGTATGAGCCTGTTCAATCATACACCACGAAGCAAGGCACTCACCAGGTAGGCCACCACCAACTCAAGCGACGCTCACATTCTCTCTACCCTTCGCGCACACCTTACGTCCGAAGGAACGACTGCCCTTACCGCACTCGCATCCACCACAATCGCGCTCTCGACACCAACAGCAGACCCGCAGACCCTCGCCCACGCCCTCATCTCGCACACCATCACAACGCAGAACCTCACCAACCAATTCACCCACATCCAAACTCTCCAACAATACCTCTCAAAACAACACGCTCTCCTCCGGACCCAGATCCACGAGCTACAAACCAACCCCTCGTTCTCCGCTCCATCCTCGCTCCAACGCCAGACAATCGAGCAGGCCCGGCAAACCAAGCATCTCCGCTCCAAGATCCGGGAAGCAGAGTCGCAGCTCTCCTCCCTTCATTCTAGCCATGAGCGTGCTATGACGCCAGGGTCGAAGAACATAGCGTCTGCAGAGGCGATAACGGAGATGCTGGAGCAGCAGCTCGCGTTGGAGGAGCTGAGGGACAGAGTCGAGGCGTTGGAAGGGGAAGTTGAAGAGTTCGGCGGGTTGCCGGCTGATCTGGCAGCTGCGAGGAAGGAAGTGGGACGGTTCGAAGTCAAGTGCGATGAAGTACGAAGAAGGCGAGATGAACTTTTCGAGGGGTTGGTGGGGTAAGAAGAGTTGGATCAGGAACTACAGAAGAGTCTTCAACAGGTTGCGCCGAGGTCGTTTGATAAGTCCACAAACTTCAGTCTATCCCTGGGGTATCTTCCAAATCGTGCCGAACTCCCCATCAAGTACATGATCAAACCTGTGGTTTCCTCCAGCGTCAGCCTGACCCACGATAATCACTTCTGCTCACTCCGAAAACCAAGGGTGCTTGAACAGCTCTTCTGCTGAAGGTCGCTCCGCCGGATTGTACGCCAGGGTCTCTCAGATAAGCTGACAGATGGTGGCTGCTTCCTCATCGCCGATGTCAGGATGCTTGTGCATCGCCAAGCGTTGCTCGAGCGACTCGTACGGCTCGTACTCACCACATGGGCATAACTGCTTGTGATTTGAATCGTACCACTTACTTGCCACCGGCCAGTCACGCATGATAGACTCAGGCAACCGTCCTATTTTGTCGTCAAGCTGGACGAAGTGGTCATCGTCCGCCTTGTCTCGGTGCGCTTGGTCGTAGCCAGATACCGCTACCGTGAATAGCGGCCCGCTTGTGAGAAACTCGTAGACTAGACAGCCGAAGAACTAGACGTCAATACTGCTGTCGAACGGCCGATTGAGTATCAGCTCGGGGCTGCGGAGACCGATGGGTGTTGTTGGAGATAGGGGTGCGTCGGAGAGGAAGAACGCTCTGAGAACAGTCAGTCATGCACACTCTCAAACGTCAGGAACCGTACCGGTGCCAAAGTCGGACAGCTTTAACCGGTTGTCTCTCGATCAGAGAATTAGTTGCAAGCTCCTAACTTTCAGAAAGTCGTTTATCCTCATTGCCTTCTGATCGAAGACTCGAAGTGACCTGAGATGTACTTAACCACTGTTCACCGTGAATGTATTCAACCAGCAGCTGCATGTAATGCTTACCTATTGAAACAATGTACAGCCATTGAAAGTTGTGAGCTGATACAAGAAATTTTTGGAACAATTTGAGGATCCAGAATTGGCGTCTTCCATATGAGCGGGAGGAAAGTCAATTGAAGATGCCATGCGTATGTTGCCACGATCAACGCTCACTAAGACTTTCAGCAACGTTTTCAAATTCCAGAAATTGCCGTTTCTACCAAATGAGAAATCCTACCTGGCCAGCAGGCAGGCAGTATACGTGATAACAGCACTGGACTCCTATCACCTTGGCCTCCAGGTGGTCACGAACCTGTTTCAGCAACCATGCAAACGAAGGATGGTATCGATGAGTACAAAATGGCACATACTGACCATACTGCCTCCTTCCGTACCAACGGCAGGCATATCAGCCTTTGATCGACCTCTCGATCGACTTGTTCTACGCTCCCACGTTCAGTGTCCAGTTCCTCGTCAACATGGCCATAACCGTCGAGTTCGACCCCGAGAGCATACCCTCAGCTCAGCCGGAGCGTTGAGTTCATAGTCCAAGTCTGATACCGCACGTCACTGTCGACTGGCACGACAAGCACGATCGATTCATCAAAAGCGGCCACATCCGGACCCCGAAAAACATCCTTGGCCGGCGCATACGATCGAATCTTTGGGCATGTATGCTCCTCGTTGAGACTGTACCCTGGAGGTATTCAGCACTGTCCGCATATGGCGTGTCATGTCATGATTGCTGCAAAGTCTTTCAATGTGTTTCGAGGTCAGTGAACGGCGTGGAATTCGCACTTGTGTGATTTATTGATTCGCCACATAGAATATATATATCACTGCTAGACGATACGAATAACGATAACGAATGATGTTATGACCCTGGAACTTGTCCTCATGGGCAATAGAAGATTACGATAGAGTACGTGATGGGATGACGTGTCCAGGGAAGGTTTGGAAGCTTGACTTCATTTAGGCGCGTGTATGGGAAGTCACTGTATTGTCGCTTGGCCGGCATTCACCTCGAATCGATCAGTACATCATACATACCCGGGCTTCCGGCAAAAATGAAGGTCCCGTCTCGCGCACCGACAACAACGGGTTCAATGCCATTTCGATGTCTGGGAATTGTAAGGCATGGTAGACACATGTGCAAGAAGAACATCGGTTTACATGAGTATCTGCCTCACAGCTCAGACTGCTCGCCCTTCAACTCGCCCAGCCTTAGCTGATTCCTCTTCCCCAGCACTCTAAGCGTGTTCTTCCTCTCCTTTTCCGACATGGTCTCCCAATTCGCAATCCTACTCAAACTCCCATCCTTGTTAACGACCATTGGTCCGAGATGATCCAGGGTCACACCCTCACCGTCGACCTCGAGTTGCGGTGCATCCGACTCCGGCTCTGGGAGAGAGAGAGCGGGGAACTGCACAGGAGCTTGTGCCTGGGCGTCCGGAGGGGAGTGGTGCACAGCACCCTCCACTTCATCCTGCCCAACTTCCTCGCTCGCAAACGCGCTCCCACTCTTCTCACGCTCCCACTTATCCTTAATCAACCTCGCGACATTCTTCCCACTCAAAGCACTCGTCTCCATTGTACTAATAAAGCTCTCCATGCCGCTCGTATACCACAACCCGCCCTCACCCTCACCCTCACTCCCATCCAACCTAATCTCCTCAAACGTAACCCTCGGGTACTCCCGCGGATACGAGTGCCACACCTTCCTATACACCCAGCTCACAGCACCATCCACATCTTCACCCTCTGCTTCACGCTCCGAAACAGAATGTCCGAGGACGTGCGACAGGAACGTGGATGTGATGGGCTCAACGGAGAAGATCTTGTAGATGAACTCCTGGCGCGGGGGTGAGGCACGACGGTTCAGGGAGGTGTAGTGCATGGATATACTGTAGAAGCCTGGGGTGCCGGGGTTGCCATCGAGGGGTGCTTCGGAGGCAGGGAGCGTGGTGAGGACGTATTGCGGGACGTTCTCGCCGGGGGAGAGGTTGAATGCTGAGGGGGAGAGCTTGTAGGGTGAGGCGAACAATGTGACGTGTAGCTTTACGTATGGGATTGTGTCGGGAGCGTGCTGTGGCGCGGGGGAGATGGTGAGGTTTGTGAATTGGAGAGGTGCTGCGAGGATGACGTCATCGAAGGTGGAGGTGGACTCGTTGATGGACAGGTGGTATGTACCATCGTCTTGTTTTGAGATCTGTGAGACCTGAGTGTTGAGGTGCGTTGTGATTGCGGGCGAGGACTTCAGCATGCTTGCGAAGATGCGCCAGTTACCGCCGTCAATCTGCATTGCGCCGCTCGTAGCCATGCACACCATAGTCTCGAGACCATGGATATAGGCGAGGTTCGAGGCGTAGTTGACTCTCGTACTGCCCTCGTTAGCACTTACAGCGCGCATGCACCATTCAGACATCACACTCACCTCGCCTGAATAACCTCGCTCGCAAACGCGTTCCCAATACCATTCGCGGTGAGATACTGCTCGCCCGTCACACCCGTGATCTCCAACAGCCCCTGACCCTCCAACGCCTCCCCCAAACTGCTCCACGGAAATACAGGCTCCTCATACATGCCCAAGAACCTGCCCACCGCACTCTTCATCAGCCGATTCGTCTTCAACGGCGCGAGTCCATACCGCCACAGCAACCTCGCCTTATCCCACCAGCCATCCTCCTCGCTTGTAACCAGCACAAACTGCTTGCCGTCCCATATCCCAAGATCGGGTAACTCAAGCCGTGTAGCAAGGCTGTCTTCCGAGGAGGCGATGGAGAGGTTGAAGTCGCGCGTTGCGTTGACGAGGATGTGGTTCACGTCGACGAAGATGGAGCCGCCGAGCTCGATGGGGACGGCGGGGTCGGACCAGGCGTCGACGGTGGTGGTGCGGCCGCCGATGTAGGACGAGCGCTCGAAGACGGTGATGTTGGTTGGGGTCGAGGAGGAGGCGGCGTATTGGGCGAGGTGGTAGGCTGCTGATGAGCCGCCGGCGCCGGCGCCTGGACGTTGTTAGGGCCAAGGGGATGGCTTGAGTGCTGAGAGCGCGAGGTACCTATGATCGCGACACGCTTCGTTGCTGGCGTTGCATGGCTGCTGCTGAGCGCTGTGGCGCAGGTCAACAGCGGAATCACGTGCGATAACCGCGCCATCATGTTGTTCGCAAACAACAGGCGTGCGTGAAGGGTTTTTACAAAAGGCTCCGTTCAAGAAGACGAAGACTGTGCACTCGGGTGATACCAGACTCACGACAAACGGGAGCCCCGGAGTTGGCAAAGTCGCGCAAGCGCGGGGAAGGTGAGCTGACGACGCGCACGAGCTGAAGCATGAACGCTTTTGGCAGCCAGCTTGGAACACAGGTTTCTCTTGATCCTCGGAAACATGGAGCAACTTGGACATGTTTCGGAACGCTACTGTATCTGTATGACGAATATCCTAGGGCTACATCTCAAGCACAAGCATTTTGGGCGACGGGTACCTGGGTAGCAAGAAACGCGTGCTCACGTGGTGTTGTCCTTGGCTATTAGGTACAGTCCAGCGTGTGTTGTTATTATTGAGCCTTTCACCTTGGATGGTATCTACCTACTTATGCCTTTCCTGTTGTGCAGGTGCACCGTGTCAGTCGGCGGTGCATTTATCGTACAATATCTATCAAGTACATTTCCTGCACGCGTTGCAAGTCTCCAGCGCCCATTCAATGAGTCTTATTCCACCTCTTTGGGTGGCAGAAGCAACGCTAGCATACTCTTCCTACCGATGTCTGGTACCCACGTTCCGTATCGGAATAGTCTCTTCCTGGTGCTTCAACCTCGCCGCCTCCAGATCGTCGGCTGACGAGCGCTTAAGAGCTTCTTCTGGCGATACCACGGCGGTCTTGCGAGCAACATCGAACTTGTATCGGTCTTTGAGGAAGGTGGCAATAGCTTGGTTCTCCTCGTCTGTACCGTTGCCGTAGTGGTTTTTGAGTGCCTTCGCCATGAGCATGTCAAGCAAATTGCTGTCATCTATGGTCTGCGGTGTCTCGGTGAGTGGTGTAGAGATGGTGGTGTTCCCGCTCATACCCATGGCGGCCAGTGCGTCTCTACTCTTCCAGGTGGTAGCTCGCAAAGGAAACTTTTGCACGAACTGTCTCACGCGTGATTCGAGGTCCTCCCACGTAACCGTGCTGGCGAAATATGGCTGTAACGTGTCCTC
Organism: Macroventuria anomochaeta; assembly: GCF_010093625.1. Taxonomy (NCBI): domain Eukaryota; kingdom Fungi; phylum Ascomycota; class Dothideomycetes; order Pleosporales; family Didymellaceae; genus Macroventuria; species Macroventuria anomochaeta. The sequence goes on from NW_022985369.1 coordinate 499,764, forward strand.
GACTCTGTACCCCAGGTTTGAAAAGTCATCGGGGACCTGGTAGAAAGATCGGATCTTGCTTACGATGTAGTCGGCGTTCACACCAGAGATGAGCGGATGGACACCAACGTTGCGCAACATGTCGCTCGTTTCTTCCATCATGTGCATCCGGTAGACCTGTTTGCGGCCGACCCCCATGTAATCGACCAGGCGACGTATAATTACAAGAACCTCTTCGGGAGCGGCATCGCCTGTGATGTCGACTTTCCAGTCCTTGTAGAATCCTGAACACATGTCGACTTTCAGGCGAGTGTGGTTCTCCCGGAAGTGCAGGAGATCTACAGTTGGCACACGGGCCCGGTCCAGAATAGCGGGCAGAGGTGTACGTAGGATCTGTTTGTCTGTCAGGATAGAGAGCTGTTTCCGGATCAAATGTTCAGCCTGTTCCAGAACAAGAGCATTTCGATCTGGGCCGGCCGCGTCTGGCAGCGACTCTGATGGTTCGAAAGGACCGACAAGCCCTTCTGCCCGGAGAGGGTTCAGCAGATCGCTGGGCAGAACGCTGGCGCCAGCAATGTGGACGTCCAAGTAACGAAGTAGATCGGTGTAGCCCACTTCGAGGAACCGTTTATCAGCCTTGACGAGTTGCTTCACACGGTCAATCAGCTTTGCCATTTTAGCTGACGAGAGCTGCCCGAAGAACTCGGGCAGGATTGACTGATTGTTTGTGGTCGCTCCATTTTGACAGAAAGAGACGAGTGCTACCAGATCGATGCCGAAGGATTTCGTAATGAGTTTCGTTTCGGGCTCTAAGACTTTGATGACATCTCTTGGGTTCATGAATCGGAGCCCTGGAATCCCTTTGACATATGACTTCAAGCCTTCTGCGTACTCGTGTCGATGTTGTTCTCCAGGAATCAGAGGCCAGCCGTAAGCCATCAATCGCTCCTGAGCCCGGCTCGTGGTTGTCTGTAACGCCTTCTTTTGTGCGGCGTCCACAGCGGGCTGTTTGGGGCCTTGCTGACTTCCATGGTGTCCCAGAATCCCTTTAGAACCAAGGCGTCTGTATGTGCCATCGACATAAACGATCGTTGGATCTTCCAGATTAGTGCTCTCAAGGCTCCTGACCTGAGCGACGAGAATGACATGATCCCCAACGGTAAGCTCCTGGGTCAAAGTGCACTCGGCCGCAGCGCGGACGGTCTTGCCCTGTATTCGTGGCGACAGGAGAGCTGTAGCTGGCGTACTGTCTTCGATTTGTGGAACATCGATCGAAAGGCCCTCCCGCCGTTGCTCATAAGCGTCGGGGTTGTTTCCGTTGCAGAAGCGCTCGATGATCTTAAGACTGGGCTCTTGACCGTCTAGAAAGTGTACACGGAAGCGGCCATTGGCGGCTCGGATAGCGTTGAGGGCTTGCGAGGGTTGTTTGATGTTGAAGGAGATTGTGGGCGGATCGAGAGTGACAGTGTTGAGGGACGAAACAGCTATGCCCATAGGGACCATTTCGTCCGTCGCTGGGTCGAGATGCGCGACGGTGATGACAGCGACTGAGGCGGGCACTTTTCGCATAAGGCGGCGGACATCGTCTTTCAGTTGCGCAGAATCGACTGCCTGTAGCAGAGGCTCGACTGGAGCCTGAACGTCCCCTTGAACAGCACCTGCACTCGTCTGGAGCTCTTGCATGAAGTCATGTGTAGACTGGTTCTCCTCACGTACACGGCGGGTCACATGGTAGCATCGTAGGCCGGCGAAGGTCGCAGGACATCTTGGCAGATGAGTATTTTGTGAAGAGAGCGTGCATGGGCTCGGCCGTTCTGTCAAGGCTCAGCAAGTATTGTAAAGAATAGGGTGAACAAGACGCACGTGTATGGCGGCTCCATCTGTAAAAGGCCGCGAAGAAGCGCGACGCCGGGCGCTGAGGGAGCGCCATTCTGACAATGCTTCAGCGAGGCATCCGCGACATCACTCGTATGTTGCCAGTACAGGGTGAGTGCAGAGGGGACGTCTGACGGTTGTGGAAGCAGATGACGATGGTCTTTCCTCCCATGCGACATCACCGCGCTACTGCATCACCGCGCTACTGGGAAAAAGTCGCGCTATAGTTTATCACTCCCGAACTCCGCATTCACACCTCCAGCTCTCGACACTGCTCCATCCCAATCCCCGCACCAATGGCCACCCCGATACCCTCTCCCAGCGCTCTGCGCGCCCTCCGCGCCTCCATCGCACCTTACACCCGCCAGACCCAGCAAGTGCGCCACGCGACACTCCTGCGCCGACCCAAGCGACCCTACACATTCACACAGCTCGTCCAACTCTCAGACGGCTCCGCATTCACCCTGCGCACGACAAATCCTCAGCCCGTTCTCAAGAGCGCGAAAGATATCAAGAACAACCCGCTGTGGAATCCGAGTAGTCAGAAGCTGCTGAACGTGGAGGAGGATGAGGCCGGTAAACTGGCGGCTTTCAGAGCGAAGTTTGGCACAGGGTGGGATAGCGAGGGCGAGAAGGTGCGTTGAACTGACCCATGGAGGGAGGGGGGGGGGGGGGGCAGCATATGAGTGGCAGGCATGGGAGCTGACACGAAGCAGGGCAAGAAGGGAGACAGTCTCCTAGACATCATTGGCGGCGCTGCTAAGCAAACGGACGCGCCAAAGGCACCACCCAAGGCTGCGGCCGCGGCACCGCCACCAGCAGCGAAGCCTGCGCCGAAGAAGAAGTAGCCATACAAAGGAAATGGGCCAAGAGGATCGATGAGCATTGGAGGCGCGCATGTACAGCATGTCATACTATTGTACAATATGGGTTGGGAATATCAGAAGAACGACTTAGAGGCCTGCACATGAGCTGCAAGTAGAAGGCTTTGGAGAGAGATCCACACCACCATTCAAACATCAGCTAGGAAGTCTTCAAAAGACTCCCATCCACCGTCCTCCTTTCCAGCTAGCACCCCGCCCTAGAGAATCCCAGGTTGTGCATCAGCAACCTCAGCTTCCTACCTTCTTGTTCTTGGCTGTGTAGGATTCACAAGATCGAAAACCTCCTTCTCACACTCCCAATCATCATCCAAACCAGCACCCTCCTTCTTCTCAGCCTTCCCAGGCTCCTTCTGCAATCTAACAATGATGTCCTTGACCTGCGTGATCTTTGCATCAGCATCAACACCCACGTTCTCTCCGAGCTTAGCGTAGAGACGCTGGAATCTCATGAAAGGCTCGATGATCGCAAGGTATGGCTGGATGGCAGCGTGCATGCCCTGATTGACCTGCGTCGCAATCAGAGAGGGATGAACATCTGGGTCCAAAAGGCCGAGATGAGGACGGATAGCGTCTTGAACCGCCCGAGTGATCTGGTCTAGGTCGACAGGTGTGAGTGCAGCGGTGGGTGGAGGGGATGCTGGAGAAGTGGTCACCTTCTCAACCTTCTTCCCACCCTTCTGGCCACCCTTTGCGGGCTTGGGCTTTGCTGCCTGTTTCTTCTTACCATCTTCATCTGTGATCTTCTGCTTCTTCTCCGGCGAAGGCGTGTCCTCAACCTCCTCCTCATAGAGGCCTAGTGTCTTATCGGTATCCCCGCCATCCTCTCCTTGCGAAGACTTGCGTTTCTTGCCAGCATTCTTGGGAGGAGTCTTCTTGTCGTTCTTCTTGGGCTCTGTGACCTTGGACTTTGTTTTCTTCTTCCCACGGGTGCCCTTCGCGGGCTTGGTCTCGGGTTCGGGTGTAGGAGTGTCTCCTTTAGCAGCCTCTGCCAGCTGCTTCGCCTGAAGGTGTGTGAGGGAACCTTTGCGATCGTTACGCTCGGGGGTAGTGTTGTTAGAAGACATTGTGCTGAATAGTGCAATGAGAAGGTTTCGGAAGTGGTGTTCAGGCTGAAGAGTGGACTGGCTGTGGATGTTGATGTGTTGCTGGAGACCTAGATATGCGATCGAAAGATAGTCTCAAGTATGTCGCTGTGTTGGAGCATAGTAAACCTGTCGAAGAGTGCCGTGCGTTGTGCTCAACGATTGTGTCGAGCTCAAGCTTCGAGACAAAAAGCGAAGGTGTTTGTGCGAGTGCCTGTCAGATGTTAATAGAAGCCAGACCGTGCTAAACAAAGACTTTGTGACAACGAGTTCCGGTAAGAACGACAACCAACGAAGTTGACAACGAGACGAGTTGATGCACACAGCGAGAGATGTCAGACTCGGTTGTCGAAGCTTAGTCTGACCGTATCAAACTATCTGATACTCAGCCCTCTCCCTGTAGTCCCTGTCATTATTTTATCCGTTCTTCCAGAGACGGCGCCCATGCTGTCTGCATCGCTGTCGTCACCGTTCATGTCATAGTCCTCATTGTCGTCATTGACAATCCCTAGACCAAGAGTGCCCACCCTGAATATGTTCGTACACCACTCATTGAACACATCCGGGTCCCAAACACCGTCTTCTCTGCCCTTGCCCTTTCCACTTCTCCCAGTACCGTTCGTACCGTTTAAAGAAGGCGTGTACGATGTATCAAACCAATCTTCGTAAGTCTGGGTCACAGACTCCATGACTGCGGCAACAAGCATCTCGCGAGTGCGTGCGTCGGTAATGTAGTCTTCCAGCTTGCCGCGCAGGAAGGGAGTTTCCTGTTCGATGTTCTGCCGTATCTTGGCTGTGCGCGCTGGTGCTTCAGCGACTGGCACCTTCTTATTGTTCTTTGTGTCGATCGGTGCTACCATCCGTGCAACAAACTGACCGGTAAAGTCGTTGATCGCCTGTCGTAATCGCGCATCTACTTCTGCCTTGGCATCAAGCATGTTGTCGACGACCTTAGGAATGAGCAGGCCAACGAGATTGCGTGGATTGAAGAGACCTCCTCTTTCACGCAACTCCCAGAAGGTGTTTGTGACGCTCCAAATATCGTACTTGATGTCCGTTTCTGGTGTTACAAACTCAATATCGAAGGCCACAATCTGTTGCTTGAGCAGAAGAAGATGTGAGACCAGGAAGAGCGCTGCATCTGTTGGTGACGCAGCTTTGCTGATCAATGCGCTGGCCTGTGTCAGCGACATGGTAGTGCTGTGAACAATATGATGCGCTAGATCATCGAAGACTGAAGACTGTGATTGTTGTCAGCGCATTAATCATCGAAAGGGACCATTTATAAATTTACATGCACCAGATGGTAGATCTTACTGAGCAGCCAAATGGCTTTCCTCAGCGTAGGATACCAGTCCTTGAACGCAGCTTCCGTGTTGAAGTTCCAACGTGAGTCAGGGTCATCCTCCTCTACCACCATAGGCGTCTTTGGCATTGTTGGTGTAGGTGGAATTTCTGACTTGTTCTGCTTCTTGCCTGACAGTACGGGCTGACTCGACTTCGCGCCCTGACCGGCTAGCTTCTTGTTCTTGGCTGGGTAGTCCAGATCCTCGGGCTTCGGCTTGTAGCGCTCGATGTCATCTCTCAAGATGGCCAACGATAAAAAGACGAGTCGATTCTGCGCATCTTGTAGAGCGGGGTGGACTAGGATGGAGAAGTCGAGCCTGTCCGCCTCGATAGGCGACTGCTCGTCTTCATCGTCGTCCATATAACGAGTCTGTAGTAGAGTACACAGTTCGCAGAGCTTTAGAATTTGTGTTTCGTGGATGGTGCGGGGTCGTAGGTGATCGTAGAGCGGCTCGCACATAGCTTCGAGGAAGTCGTACATGCCACCATCGCCATCGAACCACTCGCGCCACAAGTCATGCTCATCGATGCAGATACCGCGAATGTAGCTCATACTGCTGCGAGCAAATGCCACGAGGTCTTTCGACGTGCTCGGTGCTTGCGAAATCTCGTTAATCTTTTTCGCTACAATCGGCAATATCAGTCGCCCACGGGTGGTCGAGTAGCTCTGATATAGCTCATTCATCAAGCTCTGGTATTCTGCCTCGGCCCCTGGCGCTGCGCCTGCTGGCAGGACCGCTCGTTTCTGGATCTCCAACCCAAGCTTCTTAAGCTCTGGTGCGCCAACGCGAAACTTGGCGTACAATAGCGCAGACATAGTTGTGTCGTTCAGTTGGCGGTCGGCAATCCTCTTTGCAACGTCGGCAGCGATCTCGCGCAAAGCCTCGGTAAAGTGGACTCGAATCAGTGTTAAGGCGCGCGTAAGCTGCAATCGGTACCTCGAACGGTACGTCTCGGCTTCGCGGTGTTTCGTGTGGACTTGCATATACTCAAGACAGCTGTCAAGGTTGGCCAACATGTCCGTGAACTCCTTGCCCCGCACAATCTTGGAAGCTCCTGGAGCATTGAGACGTTTCATGGTAGGCTCGAGGTACGTGTAGTAGCGCAAGTTCTGCTGCATATCCTCGGCAAGCTTCGTAATGCGCTTTTGATCGCTGATCAAGCCCTCGCATTGTTCGCGGAAAGCGGTTGTCTGGGCTTCGACGGTCTTGAAGGAGTCCGAGAGGGACGAAAGGGTATCGAGGGTCGAGTTCGTGTCGGCGATAATGTTGCCCAGGTAGTTGCGCGTCAGATGTAGCTGGCTCTGGTAGGCTTTGTACTCGTCGTGGCTTGCCTCGAGCAGCTCCTCGTTGACTCCACCATACCACGCAGCAAAGTCGAGCTCATTGCTGATATCCTCCTGCGACTTCTTCTTTACCAAAGCCTTCTCCTTCTTGATGTGTGCCCGCACTACCGAGTAGAAGTCGCTGTATGACTTGGCGCGTCTGGCCACGGTGGCCGGTGGGGGTCCAATGAGTTTCGCTGGAGCTTCTTCTACGGTCTCTGGTATTCCTTCTGCGCGCTCGACGTCAGCGTTACTCTCCTGCAGTGAACTCATCAATATCGCTCTGACGTACCCATGCGGCAGATGGTGGGCTTACGTTGGGCTGTCGCAGCAGACTCTCACGGCGTCGGTGCTGTTTTGGTGGCTCCTCCTTCTTTACCACGCGAGGCACGAAGGAATTGTACCACGACTCTCCCTCCATGTTGGGCAGCGGGTGTGGCTTCAACTTGGGTTGGCAGACATCAAAGTGCCCCTTGCGTTCACTCGGCCAACACCACGCGTTGCTATCAGATGTCGGCGGTCGGAGGGTTGAGAACTTGTGGGGGAAGAACTTCTAGCCAATCATAACCACGCGGTTTTGATCTGATAAGCTACAAATCAGATGAAGGTAATGACGTTCTAGATTTCCGATCTCGCTGCAGACGATGGCGCGACAGCTATCGAACCGCGGTATTACTAACGTGGAGTGATCCAAGGGACTGTTGGAAGTACCAATGTCGACGCGTGATATCCTGTAGACCTCGAAAACCTCACCGAACGCCCCTTCCACATTTCTCACACCACACAATGCTCACCACCAGATGCCTCTCACGCGCCACCATTCGAGCTCCGCATGCGCCGCGAACATGTAGGAACATTGCGACAAGACCGCAAGGTCCACGCGTACGAGCAGCGGCACATCCGTATGCTCAGCGGCGACAGCAGCATTTCGTCCGCTCGGTGTCCACCGTCACTGCGCTCTGGGCCACTGCCTCAGCATACCAATATGTCAATGGCAATGTGGTTGGCGAGGTGCACGCCGAAGAGCAGAAGGATGAAGAGGAGGTCATGAAGTTTGAAGCTCCTAGGCGGAAGACGAAGTCAACAGACGACAACAGAAACATCATCAGCTCACAGCACTTGCAGGTGCAGAGGAGCTGGGAGAATCCTGGAGTGTACGCTTGGGGCTCAAACGCAGGAAAGACAGTGGCACCAGACTCGGATGAGAAGTACATCAAGACACCGCGGCGCATAAAGTTCTTTGACGGCAAGCTGCTACGGGCTATCAAGCTGGACAGGAACTTTGGCGCAGCTATCGACGAGAAGGGCGACCTGCTGCAGTGGGGAACAGACTTCTCGAAAGAGGCAAAGGAGCCCACACCAACACTACGTGGCAAGAACCTTACCTCGCTAGCCATCTCACGCGACCGCATCATCGCCCTCTCCTCCAATGGCTCCGTGTACTCGATACCAGTCTCGCAGACGGAACAGCAGGAAGGCCCAAAGCCAGCGTCCACATCCTGGATCTCCTTCTGGGGTGGTTCGAACGACGTCTCCTACCGCACACGTACGCCTGAGAACCTGGCCTGGAGCGAGAAGGTTGTCGACGTCAAGTCTGGTCTCGAGCACGCCCTTCTGCTCACCTCCGCTGGACGAGTGTTCTCGTTTGCTTCGGGTACACAAAACTTTCCCAGCAAAGGTCAGCTTGGCATCCCTGGTCTGACCTGGGAGTCGAGGCCTAAGGGTCCGATGGATATACCGCACGAGATCACAACACTCAAGGGCTTCCCCATCTCCAAGATCGCAACCGGCGACTACCACAGCCTGGTATGCGACTCAGCAGGCCGCGCTTTCTCCTTCGGCGACAACACCTCTGGCCAACTCGGTTTCCCTTTCAACTCTGAAGCGCCTCACGTCGACGCGCCCTCTCTCCTCCCCACACAGAAGCTCTACGCCGGCACTGCCCAGCAAGGCAAGGTCACCAACGTCTTCGCCGGCGGCAACACCTCTTACCTGACCGCGGAGGCTAGCAAGCCCAACGAGTCCCGCATCACAGCCGACACTTTTGCCTTCGGCCACGGCCTGACTGGCCAACTCGGTGTCGGCCGCTGGATCCACACACAACCCGACCCTACTAGAATCCCCACCTTCTCGGGCCTCTTCGAGTGGGACGAGACCGCCAACACCGTCATACCCATCAAGCTGCACAACATCTCTGTCGGCTCGACACACGCCGCAGCCATCATGGACAACGTTGCTTCTGTCGTCACGGCAACCAAGTCAAGAAAGCTGACAGAGAACGACACGAACTGGGGCCGCGACATCCTGTTCTGGGGTAACAACGAGTTCTACCAGATCGGCAGCGGCAAGAGGAGCAATGTGGCTACGCCGACGTATATCCAGCCGCTCGATCAACAGGCGGAGAACGAGCGCGCGGCGAGTGCGAGTATGGTGGGTAAGCTGAGGGAGAAGGAGATGCACAGGTTCCAGATTAGCCCGAGGGCGAAGGTCAAGGTCAATGGGCGCACTGTTGAGATTGAGCAGAAGGTTGAGTGCGGACGGGGTGTTACTGCTGTATACTCTGCTGTCTAAACAGACTGAGATGACAAGCAGCTTGTATGAAGCATAGATTACCGCTTCGTACTGTGGCCTGCACTGCACTGCACGTCCACTCACTTTATTGTATATTCTAGCTACTGATGCGACTTTGAGAGGCTCTTTTCAGTAGTGTTGTAGGACTATAGGCGTTCAGCGTCTCTCCCAATCTCAATCAGATCTCAGGTTTCAAAACCTTGCTTGGTCTTAGTTCGGTTCTGCCAATAAGTCGAATGCTCACGATGGCGTGTCACTATCCGCACCTCATTGATGTCTTCTGCTTCAGGTTCCATGACGCTCATGCCGCCGTATGGCCTCGGTATGGCCTCAGTATTTGCCTCAGTCAATGCCTTGAGCCCCTCCGCCACCTCCTCAGTGACAAATGTGCGAGTCACTTTACAATGCTTGGCAACGGAGAAGGTTTGGTGATGAGACGCACAATGCTAGGGCTCCTCGCTCGGCTCGGCAGATCCGAAGGCTAGAGTGTCGTCTCTCAGGCTGTCAAGCAGAAACGATGGATAGCACAATGAAGAAGTAAGAATGATGGATCAAGGGAAGTGAGGATATACACATTAACGCAAGAAGCTTAATTATTCACAATACAATCTGTCACTATCCCCATAGACTACTGAGTACTATCTCCTCCTCAACAGCCTCTCGTAGTGGCGAAGACACAGTCTCCTGCCGCATTATTCTGCTCCCTCTTCACAACCCTCATCTCATCTACACAGTAATACCGGCCAGACCACCAGCCGCGCTCGAAGTGCTCGTACCGTTCTTCGGTGTATCAAGACCCTTGCCAGTTTGCGCCTTGACGTAGTCGTTCATCATCTGCGTAATCGGCGCCTGGCCGCCCCACGTAACCATGGACGCCATCTCGTCGATCTGCTTCATGCTCATGATGACTGCGCCCTGGGGAGCGACGGGGTTGCCGTACTTATCAGTCTTCTCCTGGCGGCGCTCGGGCTTTGCGGCGGGGGAGGCTTCGGCCTTAGATGCCTCGGGTTTGGCACTGGATTCGGTCTTTGCGGCTTCGCTGGCGGGTTTGGCGGACTCGGAGGCAGTCGGGGCTTTCTCGGCGGCGGTGGACTCGGCGGCGGGCTTGGGGGACTCGCCAGCAGCTGCGAGAGAGGCTTCGGCAGGAGCAGCGGCGGCGGGGGCAGCAGCGGGCTGAGCAGTAGCTGGAGCGGCCTCACCGGCAGGAGCAGCGGCGGCGGGGGCAGCAGCGGGCTGAGCAGCAGCTGGAGCGGCCTCACCGGCAGGAGCAGCCTGAGGAGCAGTAGCCTGAGCAGCGGCGCCCATCATCTGCATGACAAGGATGTACTCTCCATCGACCTGGCGGACGGGAACAGCAATACGCATGTTGGCCTGGTCGAGGACGGCATTGGCCTGGATGGGGGTGAAGGTAGGCGAGAGGAGAAGCTGGGTAGCGACGGGGTTGTTGCCGTTGGTGGGTGTGCCACCGGTGTTGCCTTGGTTGTTGGTCTGTCCAGTGATCTGGCGAGCAGCGATCTCCTTGCGGAAGTTGTCGCGGGAGAGACCACGCTTCTGGGTGGGAGCACCGACGCCCTGGAGCTGGCCAGTTGCACCGCCGGGGTTCTGGAGGACACCCCGCTGGGCGACGGCGATGGCGACTTGGCCGGTGGGAGGGACACCCATGGCCTGCATCATCTTCTGGATACGGACAGCATTGACTGTGATGTTGTTAGTTAGAGGCGCTTGAGTTGATTGTGTGGATACGCACTGGGCATCTGGACGACGGTAACCTGCTGGTTGAGGTCAGGTGTGACTGCAGCAAGGTTGGTGACCACAGAGTAGCGGTAGTCGTTGACGGGAGCCTGGCCCTGAAGAGCAGCCAGCATACCAGAGTCAACACCGTCCTTAACGTTGACGTTCATAAGCATGGGCTGAGTAGCACGAGTAGACATCCTGAATCCGTCCTGGAACTCGTTCTCCTGAAGACCGGTACCCTGTATAGCGACCTGGGTGGAACCATCGCTGCCGAAGGGTGTGACAAGAGTGTTAGTCTCGACGGTCTGGCGACCGACGACCATGTACTCTCCGTCAAGCTGGTTGCGCTTGACCATGCGAACGGTCATGTCGGTGGTGTTGACGCTCCTCATTGTTTCCTGGATCATCCAGCTTTGCCTGTCAGGCGAGAGCATGGCAACATATGTGTTGTCGGGCTGAACAGCGGCAGCCTGCAAGTTCTGCATGGTCATGGCCATTTCGACCTGTCCACCGACCAAGTCTGTTGCACCGTTGGTGCTGATGGTCATGGACTGGGTAGTGATTGCAACGAAGGGCTGTCCTGTCGAGCCAGTGACCTGGTTGGCGGGGATAGCGGGTTGTTGCTGATTAACGATTATTTGCTGCTGCTTCTGGGAGAATGTCTCGACCTTGGAGCGGTCGGGGAAGATGAAGGAGTTGAGGTCCATCTACCTTTGTTAGCACTCATCGAGTGTAGTCCGGGTAGCCTTAATTACTTACATCGCCATTGATATTAAGTACTTGGTTGTATTGCACTTGCTGCTGTGCGAATGCTGAAGAGCTCAACAAGAGCAGCATAAGGGAGGAGACAGTACCAGACGTCATTTTGAGTTAGTAGTAATGGCCACCTGGGCTTTGAACAAATATTAAGTATAAAAAAGAAAGAAATAGAAGATTAATGGGAACGTAGAAAGGAACGACGAAGCCACTGACCAGTCTTGCTGCACTGAGAGGTAGCACAAGACTTCCCGTGGCGGCCAGGTCTATAAGAGAAGTCTTGGTGCTCGTGCATGACTTCGGAACTGGCACCGGCGAGATCGTTCCCGTTGGTACAGTTTCAGAGTAATGCTGCAGAGGTGTATGGCGAACAGCTCCGACATCAAGTCGTGCTAGCAACGAGAACATCCGGCGCCCCTTTACACCTGAGGGTTCACGCTAGATGCAGTAAGAGTCTTGATTCTGGACTCTCGAAGACATCGAAACCCGCATCTTGCAGTTTTGGTATCGGCCAAGCGAAGTCCCGAGGTGGCGGATTGACTTTTCTGTGCATGTTCTGTTTCAGACTCCAGATGGAGCGTTTGGTTTGGTGGACTCGCGACGAAAAGCTTAGCCCTATACTCAAACGAGATAACAATTCCTCAGTAATACCCCAGATAATTCGCTGTTGCCGTGAGACTCGATGTCTTGGTTCGTTCGTTCGCCATGCTTAGTGCGTGGTGCCCACTCGTGGGGTAACTTTACCTTCAGAAGCATTGTGAAGCATATCACAATGCTTGGCAGAGTCACTCAGTGTACGGCTACGGCTGCATCCGAAAGGCGTCCATCAGGACGCAAGAATGTCGTTCATCGTCCAAGAGGTGCGCTCGTAGCCAGCGCAAGCTGCGATCTCGAAGCGACGCAGGTGCTCGCTGGTAGAGCGCCAAAGCTCAAAGCTCTTGATCCTTCCTTACACTCAGGTGAAGCACTGGTAGTGTATCGCATCTGCTTCCTCTTCCGCTTTTGTACAATTGAGTTGAGGTGTGGTGAGATGGTCAGACAGTGATGTTTGGAGTGGTGTTTCGAGATGTGCAAGAAAGGATCGCCGCGCCAACCATTTTGGCTCTAGCGCGAGGCTACGTCACGAAGCGAGCAAGCTCTTGGTTACGATGAGTGGCATCTTGAACGTGCACAGCACAACAGTTCAACATTTCGATCATAACGATATACCTTCAGCGGTCAGTGGAAATCACCAACGACTTCATGATGACACTATGCGCAATGCACTGGAATACGAGATGGGCGATGTCGAGACTGGGACAGTGTCGCCCACCTATATGTGATTATGCATCTGGCAATGACCATTCGTTTGTGGCCTGGTTGTTTTGACGTTCGCAGGAGGCAGAAGCTGTCACGTAAAGAGCATGGCAAAGGTTAAGTGTTCAATCATTCCATTATTCCATTTCCTCTACTATGAAGAACGCCAATCATGCTTCAATATCAGGCCATGGTTCGTAACAAAAGGCTAAGGAGAAAGTTCAAGTCCAACAGCAACCGTTTACATGCAGGCAGCGCCGTCGATACCGATGACCTTTCCGTTGACCCAGTCACCATCCTGCGAGGCAAGGAAGCAGACGACGCGGGCAATGTCGATGGGCTGACCGACACGGTTGTGGGGAGACCATGTGCAGGCGTACTCGTCGACCTGGTCGTCGCTGAGCTTGTCGCCTCCGGGAATGTATTCGCGGCAAACAGCGTGGTACATGTCGGTCTTAATGCCACCGGGGGCAACGCAGTTGACTGTGACCTTCTTCTCACCGGCATCTGTTGCTCGTTAGTAGATGGTCTGTAGCTGTGGCACAAAGTAGCTTACCGATAGCCATGCACCTGGTGAATGTCTCGATGGCACCCTTGGAGCCAGAGTAGATGGCGTGCTTGGGCACACCTTTGGCCTGACCGGTGATGGAACCCATAAGGATGATGCGGCCACCGACTTCCATCCTCTTGTACGCCTCCTTGGCGACGAAGAACTGACCACGGGTGTTGATGTTGAAGACGCGGTCGAACTCCTCAGGCTCAACATCAGCGAAGTGACCGAAAGAAACCACACCGGAGTTAGAGCAGCAGATGTCGAGACGGCCGAAGTGTGCAACAACATCGTCCATCAGCTTGGAGGTCTCCTCGACGTTTCCAACGTTGGCCTTGAAGGCATGAGCATCAGCACCGTTACCGAGAGCCTTGATCTCCTTGACGACTGCCTCAGCGCCCTCGACGGTGTTGGCGTAGTTAACAGCGACCTTAGCACCGCGCTTGGCGAGCTCAATGGCCATCGCCTTTCCAATACCACGGCCTGTGTGGTGTTAGTTCTTGATCCTCCAGTTGCCAGCTACTTCGTTGGAACCATACCAGAGCCAGTGACAACGGCGACCTTGCCCTCGAGGGACCAGCTAGCAGGAGCGGCAGACATTTTGTGTGTGGAGTTTGGGGGTTGTTGGTTGGAAAGTTGTGATGATGGGAACCTTAGAGGTTGTTGTGTGGATGTTGTAGTAGATGAGAGTTGAAAGCTGAGGATGATTTACTTCGAGTGTAAAGAGCAGAGCATATATACTGCTTTGCGACTCGGAACTCCAGCGGCACTCAGAGTTTAGTTTGTCGTGACATCTGGCACCCGTCGGCCTTTGCGCTCAGCACACAGTTCGTCCATTGTCTCCGGGTCGGAGCAAGCATCACGTCCGAGTGTTGAGAATCCTAGGGCTGAAACAGCACGTACCTGCGCCGCCCACCAGTCCGTAGAGTAGGCCCCTTAGGATAGTCGAGATGTCTACGCTGTTGCTCGGCGAAAATAGCCGGAAGGAGGGGCCGAGGCGCTCAGGGGCCGGTCCCATTGGATGACTCGCGAGCAAGCGAACAACAACACTATACTCTTCGTGACGCGACTGTCAGTTTCATAAACAGAAACATCTTTTTTTATCGACTGCGAACAGAATGAGAGTTGCTAGAGTGCTATTTTCAATAGAATTGTAGCAACACCTCGCGCTCTGTGAGAAGGCGCGGCATCCTTGAGTCGTAATTGCCGGTGTCGCAGAGACAGCGAGAGCGACCTTCAGTATTTGCCGTGTGCTATCCAGAAATCCAAAAATACTCCCAGTCTCATTGATGGTGTGAACCTCGAAAACGCTTCTTGATGATGACGAGATTGATGGAGTGCTGACCCGGAGGTTCTGCGCTCGTTGAATACTTTGCCTGAGCGAGCCTAGTGTCAATTTCTCCAGGTTGTGGTTGCACTCCGGGTTCACAATCCATCTCTTCACTCAGCACATGGCTGTGACGGCGTACCCACAAACAGAGGGATCCCCAACGTACATCTTGGCTTGCGTTTCTAGTCTCCATTTAGAGTGCCGTCAAGTCCGAGATGGATCGGCAAAGGTGTGTTTCACGTCCGGAATCCAATAGCAGTGACAACAGGAGGGGAGCCGAAGCACGGGCCACGTTCAAACCTCACTTCAACACCATGTCATGACCGGCATGAAAGCTGGCCTTTGAGATGAGGAAAGGTTTCTGTGAGCTGTTCAGAGCAATCCAGAGAGCACGGAATACAGTCCTTTACTTACTTCGTTGCAGTGTGGCGTCAAGCTTTCGAAATTCAAGTCTGGACGATGTTGAACGCTTCTCGAAGTCGTCTGTTGCCAAGTGCCAACCAGGCCTCAAAGGGATGTTAGAACAGCCGGCAAAAGGTATGGCTAGGTGTGTCCATCTGATCTCAAGTTGAGAGAGGCCCTTGCTGCGCAAATATGCTGCATCAAGTCAGCATTACGACAAAGATCGAGAGAGGTGCATCCTTGAGCCAGAGTTACTCACCTCTACTAAGCCATATCGGACTTCATCTGCAGTACAGGAACCGTCATCTTCCTGCAAGGAAAAGCCACTGCAGCATTGTTGAAGGCGGATACGATGTTTCTTGTGATGCGAATGCTTGCTGAGAGCGCAGTGATGAGACTGAGTTTGCTCAGAGCAGGGACTGGTGCCAGGAAGTCCTGTAGACGGAGACAAGGGAAACTGGACAGTGGATTTCAGACTCCTGAGACCCTTCGGGAACAACAAGCAGTCTCGCCTGGACGGCCCTGCGCCGGATCAGGGTCGAGACTCGATGACACGATACGCTGAAAAAAGAGCAAGAATTGACGAGCGCTTCATGATGGAGTTATCCAACTAGATTAATGCATCTTCCAAAATCGACGGATTTCGAGCGATCAGTGAACATTGACCAATCGGTTGATGCGAGGGAGATCCGGTGAACTGCAAGAAATCTTGTTTTGCGGTATATGTGCACATCACTTCTCAAACGCTGACTGTTCACTTACTAGGAAGATCAGGCGTACCAAGAATCATCGGTGGGTTTGCAAACTGCCCCTGGTTTCCCTTCGGTCTGTATTCAGTCAAAATTCTCAGCAAAATTGTGTTACTTTGTGGAATGTACCACCGCCCATGCACAAGAATGCTGTGTACGGCTTGAATTGAAGCTTCACCGCCGTTTGGAAGTTGGCTGTAATGATTTTGTACGGTGAATGTGTATGTCTGAGATTGTACGTCAGTGCCATATATAGTTACGTTTCAGAGTTCGGCAGAGCTAAGTTCGGAGCTGCTTAAGGACCTTGAGTAGTTTCCCGGGCTAGATTCCTCTGACTACCAGGAGGAAAAAGTGGGTTCTCTGTGAAGCAGTCCGCTTTGGTTTCCAAATAAGCCATGGAGAAAGTCTCGGTCAATCAGAACTTCTCGGGTCACTATCTATCGCCCTGATCAGGTTAAGCTTGATTTAGACGGTTGGAGATCAGCACACCAAAGATCTGCAGTGTGCATGAGTACGACCGGCTGAACTGAGGCGGCACAGTAACGATGTTACTATACCTTTCACCGCGGGGTGCATACGTCGGTAAATGCATCCGCCGACTCACCGGCCAACTCATGATGACTGAGTAGTTTGTTTGTGTGCAGTGAATTTTTGAAACCCCATGTTTATGTCCAAGTCCGACCGCACGGCCCACCATGTGTGGCCCACGGCTTTGGTGCGGGCATCCGTAAGTCTAGCAGGCCTCGTGTCAGGTAACAAGCGTGGAGAAGGACCGTAATTAAGCTTAGGTCCAACTCAGTTGATAGCAATATATGTTGTAGGGGATCGTGGTTTGGTGTGAAGTCACTCTCAAATGCGGGAAATCGGAGCGATGTCAACCACTCAGAAGCCACTGAGTGCACGGTAAACCAGAAACGACATTTTCACTGGATACTCTTTTGCGAACGCGTAAGCTTGTCAAGCAACGAACCTGCAGGTAGACGCCTTGGTACCAGTATCCGTCATTATGATACGGAAGTATGTTGCATATACCCACACCAAGGTGAACATCTAGGACTACCTAGTCGATCCCGAGTAACCTTTCTTGGTAACGTCTCCCTGGTCAAATCACTGAGAGTAAGTAGACGTCCAATTGAAACCAGATTGTGGGTACGGTACCACCAGTGCGGGATATAACGACGGTTTTTGGGCTACCAAAGACTACCAGGGATCTACCAACATAGTAGGGCCTGAAAACGGCGCTGCGCATCTATCATGCTACGGGTGACGCACGCTGCCGCTCGGGGAAAGAGGAGACGCGAAGTGTAAAAGGTGCAATATGAGGTACGTGCTTTCCTCCTTACCAGAGGTGCTTACTGGATGTATCAGACTCTCCACTATTTGATTGTGGCGACCGTTCTATCCCCTCGAGCCCTTGAAACGTTGCGTTGGCCCCCTCTTCTGCTGCTCATGCCTGCCAGAGATCTCTCCAAATTTGTTCACTGATCGATCAGATCAACGGTCGAGTACCTATCGAGTTTACAATACGCAGTCTTACTGGAGCAGCCTGCACCTACCCGCACATAGGTTTAGCACCCCACCATGGTCGTGCCGTCCGCAACAAATGGTCTCCCTTCGACGCCTCCATCAGCCATTCATAGCTGGAGAGACCAATCATCAACCCCGAGTCGATACAAGCAGGGCCTACACATGGCACCTGAAACGCCAGTGCGGAAACGAAAAAGCAAGACGACGACGACGATGGCACTGACCATGGAGATGGAAGACGGAGCAGAGAGACATATACACTGCACCTCTGTCGTTGCGAGATACCACGTCAGACACTCCTCCGGACCTCACCATCAGACTCTAGAACGAAACTTAACAGCACGATACCATACATACTAGGACGAAGGCCACCGTGAGTGGTTGAGCGTCAGCGCCCCTTCCTTATTGGTAGAACTCATGCCAGAGGACACCAACCCCGCTTGCGACTACCTTCGCATCCCATGACCCACAACCCCATCACACATCGTCATTGTCTTGATAAGGTATGTACTCATATTCCGTCGCTTCTAATAGCAACAACTTCTTGTCATCGCTATGTACTATACATTACTGATCTCGATGCAGTTGACCAGTGTAGTCAAAAATAAGTCGACAGCCTCGACCGTTATAGCCAACGCCACTGTCGAGTGTTTGCCCACCAACGCCATACTTGGGGAAACCCTTGAGGGACACAGCACCGATACCCTAGAGCAACTGTTGCTATCGTTACTGATGGATATCATCGAAAAAGAGATGGAAAAGGACAAACAAAGATGAAAAGACGATGCAAAACGCCTGCTGCTACGCCACGAGAAGAGCCCACGAGAGGGCACAATGAAAGAAAACAAAGCTGCAAGGCAAGGCATCTAGCCTCGTGCCAGCTTCTCCAGTTTACTGCGGATGCCATCCGAGAACCTTGTCGCTACACCTTCATCGATCACGTCGATGCAGTGCGACAGTACCGAGAAGCCGTTGTCGAGTGGGACCGGCGTGCCATCCAATTTTGTCAAAGTGGGAATGCCATCTCGACGAGACAGGTACTTGAGAACTGTCTGATGATCTGCTGGCAGGCGGTCAACCGGGAAGGCTGCACCTTGCTGCCGAAGACCAGCGGACTCGTTGTGAGTCAATGCATCCGTCCACAGGACAAGAGAGGCTCGGTAGATTGCGCCAGGCCACCAAGGGGGACGAATGCCTCGCGGCATCTCTCTGACCAGACGAAGCACTTGTCCGGCATGCGTGATGGCTTCCTGTACATCCGAGATGCACTTCTTGTGAAGCCACAACATCTGCTGGTACGTACCATCAACGCCCTCTCGTCGTGCTAACTTCTCAATCTCTGGGAAGTTGGTCACGGCATTCATGCTGATGAGATGGAACATGACAAGGTTTGCTTGCATCAGAGGGCACATCGTGTTGGCCTTGAGGTATCTCTGTGCGAGGTCGAACCAGCGTCCCAAAAGGGCTTGCACCTCCTCGAGACGAACCCGAGTCGACGCCGCAGTGAGCGCTCTGTTGCGAGACCTCGAAGCTACGCTATCGGAAAAGCAGCTCAAAAGTTGGCAGTATTGGTTTACAAGAGTCTGCAGTGGGTGGAGCAGCAGACGCAAGTGCATGGGGGTGAGGTGGATCTCTTGAACATCCTGGACGATGATTTCGTCATCTAGGAATTGACGGAAGAGCTCTTTCAGACTTGCTGGTCTGGCTCCAGAACCGACTGAAGGATAGCCGTTGGAGAATTCGTGGACTTGGTTGAAGATCTGAGACCACTCAGCGGCATTTGGAGCTTGCCAGAGACTGTCCGAGTCGGGCATTGGAGCACCGCACTCTGTGACAGAAAACAGAGGAGCTGAGTCGTGGAAGAGTGACAAGTCTTGATCAACCATGACCCAAGAGTAGATGAGGCTGGAGTGTGTTAGTAAGGGGCTCACGTGATAGGCCGTACCGAGGGCACAAAGGGATTTCATCACTTACCGACTTCTGGCTTCCTGCTGCAGCCACTCCCGCCACAATACCTCTGTCGACATACCTCCATTCATTTGAGGTGTAGCTACCGGGCGAGCATCTAAGATACCCGAATGTCGCAGCATCGAGAAGTACATTCCTCGCTGTCCCATGGCGATGTCCATCTGCCACTTGTCGCCACTCCAGGCAGCCTGGACGGTGAAGAGGAGGGCCGCGCGAAGAACAATGGGGTCACCAGCCATGATGATGTTCTTCTCGATGAGATCGAACAACGAGATGCGACAAGCCTCGGTGATGCCGCCCGTCAACCACCTCGCTTCCATCGAAGGAATCGCCATTGCACCTTGAGCAATCATCATCAGAATCAACAGGCTCGAAGCCTTGTCGTTGTAATTCTGCATCAGCTCATTGGTGTCCAGAAGCCCACGAGACGAAGTAGGAAAGTAGCGCTCGAAGGAGTTAGCGTAGGATTTGAGGAAGTACTCAAGAACTCGAGCAGGTGGCAGAATGATGAAGTTCGAAAGGGATGTGCTGGATCCTGGAGACTCGCCGCTGCTCGAAGAGGTGCTCATTGCATCTTTGTGGATGTCAAGAGCCTTGTGCAAAAAGCTCTGAGTTATCGCAAGAAGCTTGTCTCTTGTGTTCTCCTGGAGCTTTGCAATCATTACCCGACCTTCTTGTTGGAAATCTGACTCATCCCAGGCGGGCGACCAGTTGCTCCAGCCTTCATGGTTTTTCAGACTGAGCTCCAATCGCTCGAGGTTTAGCCGTGCAGTGCGAGGACACGAGCTCGACGGAATAGGAGGAGTGCAGCGAAACACAGTCCAGCCATCCTGTGCAGCAACGATAGCACCGAGGTCTGGGATGCCTGCATCTGCGATGGACGAATGTCGATTGGACGGGTAGAACATCGACGCCGAACTGCCGATCTGGAGATCTGAGAACGTTTCATCCATTCGTGGTGTTTGAAGAGGTGTTTGAACTGGTCCGAATGCCTGCGTAGGTGACATTTCGGGAATCATACCAAGGATCCCCTCTGAAGGAGGACCCATGCTAATGTCCATGTTCATAGACAGCATCAGTGAAGGATCTATCCGCATGGGATCGAATTCAGCGCCCATAGGCATACCGCTCCAAGGATCCATCATGAAAGGACTTGTCCCAGGATCCGATTGACCGCCAGCTCGTACGAAGTCGTCGTATCCAGACATGGGTGTCGAGGTCATGAAGCCATTGACCATGTTCCCAGGCGTTGGCAGCGGCGAAAGAAGTGTAGGCGGCTGTGGTATTGTGTTTGGTGGTGACTGGTCGAAGAAGGGAGGAGTAGTGTGAGAGAGCGGCAGCTGAAGGTGTTTCTCTTCTGGTGTTGGGTTCGGAGCCGGCTGAACGGGCTGAGATATGGAAGAATGTCTTGACTGTGGTGCTGACGGTGACTGCGATTGCCGTTGTGGTAGACCATTGGGCACCTGTGAAGGTTGTTGCCGTAACAGCACAGGTGACGGCTGTCCGTTCGCCTGTGGAGGCTGCACTTCACGAGCAGGAGAGTTGCCTGCTGAGTTGTTCTGAGGCTCTGGGTTGCCTCCATTCTCGCTCGAGCTCCCACTTGACGCACCCTCAGGTGGGACACCGACCCTGTTCACGTTCTTCGACGCTCTTCGAGTCGGCCGTAGTGTGCACTTGAGGTTCCTCTGTGCGCATCGGCTGCACGGAAACTTCTTGTCACACTTCGTCTTTGTCTTTGCGCAATTGCTACAGGCGATAGGCGTTCGGCCGGCCGACTTTGGTATTATTCCTTGGATCGGAAGGCCCTCTTCATTGTTCTGATTACGCCCGTGTACTGTGTAATGTCGTTGCAGGAGATCCCTAGAGGCTATCAGCCAATCCAACTCTAGGAACGAAGACTGAAAGAGTCGGAACAGTAATACATACCGTCGAGCAAAGCTCATGTGACAGGTAAAGCATTTGAAAGGCTTGACATTGGTGTCTGTTCGTTCAAAAGTGGTCAGCTGAAAATATGGAGGTCGATTGCAGCCTTGGTCGAGCTGTAACGCATTGAAAGCGGGTATGGACTTACGAGTCAAGATGTGCCTTTCCAGATGTTCATCTCTGGTAAAAGACTGTCCGCAGTAGGTACAGAACACCATTTTGATAGTCGAAGGTCAGTATGTACCGTTAACCAAAAGGTGGATTTGGGGATCGTAGAAGCAGCCTTGAGAACAGTTGCAGATAACGTCCAAGTAAGGCCAATAGAGATTGTTCCAGCACCGATCCTTTAGCGTGGAGTCAATACGAACGACATCAAGGTGGGGAAGAAGCGATGATGGCAGTTGTATCAGCGGGGAGTATGTCGCTGTGGCTTGGGATGTCCGCGGATACTTGTTGACCAAACACGGCGGAGGTGTAATCCGTTATAAGTGGCCGACGTAGACTTCCGCCTTCCTGCGTGTCCCTAGGCTAGGACGGCTTCCAATACCGGTACGGGACTAATGGTGGAAATAGCCAACGTCAGGTCAAATACCAGATTTAGTATGCTGAGATGTCTGACTGAAAACGTGGTTAAGGCTATGGAGCTGACGGCAGGGTTTCTCGACTGGCTGTGCTGGAAAGAAATCAAGGACAGAAGAAGGTCCGAATTACTGCTGCCCAGCAAACAAATGTAGAGCAGGAACAACAATGGGGAGTCCGGAATGATAGAGTATGAGCGGCTGACAGAGAAAATTGTGGGCTGCGGACCGCTCAACGCCAGTGGAGTACGACTAAGCGTATGAAAGGTGCGAGTGGGTTCAACGCCCGTGCCTTTCCCAACGAGGGATGTAGGTTATGCATTTGCAAAGCGATGAATTCATCAACTGAGCGCGAGAGCGATGAGCTAGTGCCTCGCAGTTACATGCAGTGGCGCCAGGTGTTTGGGTGGGTCAAGGCTCAACCCGGTTAGTGCTAAATCTACTTTGGGCGACCAGGGGGCGCTGCACGGTGTTGATGATAAGACTCAGCCCAAGCAGGGATTGTCCTTGGGATGGTCGCCATGAGCTAGATTGGCGGTGGAGGAGGGTTTGTGGTGGTACGGGGGATGGCGCGCCGAGCCCGCGTCAGCCACCTAGCCTGTGAACCGAACCATCAAGCGCGCCCGCAGCCCGAACAAGCAAGCTGTACAGGTGTAATGTATTCTGCAATACGACAGGATTATTACTGCCACATTCGACTACTGCTGTCCGACGCGGCGAATAGGCACGAGCAGAAAGACGGCAGTCACGAGCAGACAGCGAGGCATGCTAGACTTCTATTCACGACTTCTTCAAATCTGAGGTCGCAGCGCTGACCTGGGCCTTTGACTTGTGAAGCGATCGATACGAGACCATGTTTCGCTCACATATGCTCTCACGGGCAATGATAAGCGTACCACGCTCAGACAGGCTGTCAGCACGCACGGCTGAGTCGTGGTTGACAGCAGCCAAGTCCTGGTTCTCGAAGCAGCAACACATCAGATCCGCTTGGCCTTCTATTCGCCTGTTTCACGCAGAGCCCTCGACTGTTTCGAGGATGATGAGGACCCTGACGTGGCCGCCGGATCGTGCGCCCTGACACACGAAAGTACCTTGGTGGGACCTTGAGCGTACATTGACTCCCAGCAAAGTTCACGCCTTCCGATCGACCTCTAGCAAGCTTTCGTTTAGCAATACGCCGAATACCAATTCCTTTTCGCAGTCACGCAGCAGTTCACCCGGTCGACAGCTCTCGTACTCTTAAGTAAGCTATTGCCAAAGATGCGTTTCATCGTGCGTCAATGGCGCTAAGCTGAGCCGTCTATAATTATCGTAAGCGAAGGATCATCTCCAATCAAGCTTTCACTAGCGCTAACACCAGATCACGTGGTTAAAAACACGTGCTCGACCTTCAGTTATCGTCTATTACCGCTTCATTGGCAGTACATGCAAGAAAAACATATGAATATGCGCATTGGAGTGTTGTTGGATCGACCGAACTTCATTCGAACTCCCGCTCTCTTGAGCACAGGCTTTCGTCTCCCAGAAGCATTTTGTGGCCAGTGCGCACAGCTTCGTCGATCAATTGTAGTCGGCGACTCTTGATGCAGTGTGGGAGTCTACATTCCCCGCGGAAACTGCCACTTGAACGTAGTGGTTGACTTGTGGTTGACTTGTGGTTGAGGCCGTCAGGAAACTGTCACGGGACGCCCAGACTCCGAGAATGTAGCGTCTAGCCCGATTCTTTATGATGCAATGACGCTCGGTGTGTACTGCGATGCCTAGCGACACAGCGCGAAACTGAGGCTACCTAAAAAAAAATGTGACAAGCTGTCATGATCGTCATGTTAACCAGCAAAATGCACACTTAGGCTCCAATTGGGAGCGTGCAAGTGTCGCTGACTTGTGCTGGGCGAGGTGAGATTACGGATCTGGTCTTCTCCACGCTTACAGCCAGCCCTAAATGTCGATCTTCAACGAAAGGGGTTTGCTCTGAATGAGCGATCCGCCCAACAGGGTCCTAATACTCTTTTACGATGGGTTCGCGGTCTATGCTGTATTTGGCAGTGCGGAAATCCGGGTGATCTTGAGACTGATGGGCGAGCGTTGTTGTGCTACAGTCCCATCGGCGACAAAGAATGTGGTACTAGAACGTGGGAAAGCTGATGGTGGGTATTCTGGAAACCGACGATGACTATTGAAACAATTCCATCTGTTTCCGACTGCTAGTGCTGCGCGGGGTGGATCTCGCGAACTCTACATCCCAGCAAGGTCAATCTATCATTTCACGTTCCTAGCATCTGAGTTGACATTCATCGCAGACATCTGCCCAAACGACACGGCATCGACTTGTGCGTCGTTATTTGTCTGTCACCTATCTCTTCCCGCACAATCTATGACAGACACTGCCAGCTGTAGCGACAAGCTTGAGCCACCCCAACCAAGGACCTCTTAAATCCTTAGCAAAGTTATTGCGTAGTCGACCAATGCAAGCCATATCGATGGCTTCAGAGGAATAGCGACACGCTAGGCCAGCCAATGTGCTCCATCGATCAACTCGACGTTTCTCCAGATTTCTTGTCTCAATATCTAATACTTCACGGGCGTCTATGCCATTAGAATTTCCAAAGTGCTCAAGCTGGCCAACGGCTGATTCTAGCTCTCACGACAGGGCCTTGCATATTTGATGACGCTTGCAATGGCTGGCGCATATATCGTGGCTGCGCGCCTACACTGGCAAAGGTCCCTGCTTTTATCCGGTAAGGACGAGGCTTTGCAGCTGCCAGCTTGAATGACCAAGAGCTCGATCCGGAAAATGACGATGATCACAAACGCGAAAAGTGCCTCTTTAGAGAACCTCTGACGCAGATCACGACCTCCTCTTGGCACACAAGATCCTGAAGGACAGCTGGAGCAAAAAGACTGCTTCGCAATCGTCCAAAGGCGTCCGATAAGAGCTGCATGGAGGCTTTGGTGGGCTGACGCCGAGGAGGGGTCACTGGAATGAGAAAGCTTCGGTTGGGTCGTGGTTGCTGGGCACCTGTCACTTCGTACCGTTCACAAGGGAAGCTAAGAGCGCTGGCGATCGGCCTGAACAATTTCCGCTGATGAATATGCTCCCGACATGACTGTGATCGTCACCGTACAGGAAGATTAAATCCTCCGCAATGACGCGATAGGGCGGGGGCGGGGGCGGAGATGCTGCTCAGCCTGCCGAGAGATCCCGCTGCGGAGAAATCAACGCTGCGCTTGTCAGATGTACATGAAAACATTCTCAAGGCGCAATCTCACGACACCCGGTTCCCCTCCGGAAAGTGTACGGCTGACTCGCGCTTTCAAAGCCTTCACCGATTGAAGTCCGCATCGAACGATAAGAAGAACAACTCTTTGCTGATGGAGCCTCACACGAGAGAGCTGACAGCGTCGTTCAAGAGCACTTTTGCAGCCATCCATTGTGGCGATCATGCAGGGCTACTGTAGGATAATATTGGTGGCTGTACACCCAAGGCTGATGTGAGGGTCTAGGTTCGGATTCGGCATGGTGCTCGAAACGTTGCGCCATTCAACTTTACTTTCTCTCACTGATCGACATCATTGTGCATACTGAATTAGCGGTACATTCTGGTATCTTGCCCAAGTTATCAATCTTCTGCTGCGCTGTCCAAGAAGGATTTCAACCTACTGCACGAAACACGATGTTAACACTGCCCAAGCATGCCGGAAAACATGGGGTCGCCATGCAGCTGTCGTCCAAACAGGAAGTGCAAGCACCCGAACCTTTGGAAAGCGTGCATTGCTACTCGAGCTCGTACAGCATGCTCGTACATTCTTCGCAAGACTCCCATGCGACGATTACCTGCAGGCATGTAGTGCTCTACATCGTGATTGCCCCAGCAATAGCTGAAAGGACTATGGACAAGGTATTTGGTGAGTATGTATTCACTTGCGCAACATGTAGTTTCAGGTCGCAACTTGGTACGGCGGCATCCCGAATAGTTGGATTTCTTCTGACTACGCGCATGTAGTTGTAATCGGTACGTCGTTCAGTCGGCCCAGGTCGAACCATGCTTGCTAGTGGCATCGCAGAACACCAAGCACGCCTGCAAGCGAGGCCAAACAATGGACCCCATCAGCCCATTCTTTGTCAAAGTGCATTTGCAGTCGCTGGTGTTACTCAATCTTGTTCATCTCACTGTGAGCATGGAAGCTCCCTTACTAGCCGCCGCTAACACCCTTGACGATGGATGCTTACCTAGGTATCTAACATGCGGCGTCTTGGGCAACTGCTGGGGTCTTCGAGATGAACATGAGGCACGACAAGCACGTTGGTTAAGCAAAGGCGCTCGTTCAGGCTGCAGCATCATGTCAAGAGAAGGTGTGAATGCGATAGAAACTTGGAAGGCGGCACAGGTGCAACACCTCTAAGCCTTGCAACAGCACCGGCAAAGATAGTTCCAGGCGGCCAGCCCACAGCCACAGCATTATCGGTGACAAGTCAGTCTGAAACTTGGATCTTACTGTATGGTTCTCCCCACGTACTCAACAATTGGCATGCCTGGACTGGAAGTCCTTATCTCGTAGAGCCACTCGCATCATGCTCAGTCAGCCCAACAACAGCTCTGATACTATCCCAAAATTCATGTGAAGTAAGCCTGCGGATGAGACTCACTTGCGTTGCGTGCAGTACCACAAGGGGCTGCATCAGGGTCCTGTCCGCAATGGTGGAAGCGATTCTGCCATCTGATACAATCTTTCTTGTACACCTGTACTCGGAAGTACATACATGGGTGTCTCAGTACGCTTGACTTCGATTGGGGCTACAAAGTTTTGGTGTATGCCGCCTACGGTATTTTACAGCATCCGCTAATCTTATTCAGCTTACCCTTCTGACGATACAAACATTCCATCCTTGCTAATCTCATTCCAAGCTACCAAGCGACCTGGCACAAGCTTAAGAAAGTAGCTGGGAGCAAGGGTCGAGCGGAGTCCAGGTGTCAACGTTACCAGTCGACTATGCAGTGTGACTCCAAGCTGCGGCTGCTCCAGAACGCCGGCTGGTAACGACGAACGTACCCCAGCAATTGCCAAATATCCTTGATCATGTTATCATCTGGACATCCAATTGTCATCGTGGCACCATCCGCTGAAGAGACAGTCTTGAAAGAAACCTGCAACTAAATTAAGCCAAGCAGGTACTCCCGTGAGGCGGAATAATTGGGTCATTGAGCCGCTTCCGGTAGATCGAAGATACCCGAGCCGTCAATATTCCGGATAATTGTCTTCTTATATGGATGAACATTTGGTGGAGATTTGCAAGATAGTCAATCTCAAAGCAAAAACAAATGTCAGATAGGCCAACCTTGTCAATCCATGCAGGTATGCAGAACCATGGTTCATGAACTGCTCAAGAAGCAAAGACCCTGCATATGAGTCAATTGATCTTTGGGGATATCAGAACCCCGGCGTGCTGACGACGCGAGAATCCGCTGTCAAAAGTTGCTGCTGCCGCTCGTGCAACTACCGTACTGAAGCAGTGTAACGAGCTAGATTATGCACCGCGAGATCTGATGCGTCGAACCAACGTGGCTCAATGAGTCTCCGCGTGGCTTCGCGTTGCACCAAAAGCTCACATGGCTCCCTTTCCGAGGCGCAAACCTCCCAAGCAAATGGTTGGAAGCGTGGCTTGTTACCAATACCAAACAGATGCGTTGCGTTGACCATGGTACAAGATCGTGTGGACCAGGTGCAGATGCAAGGTGGCTACCCTACGATAATGTTTGGGTACTCAGAACATGTCTTCTGACTCAATGAGGAAGGCAAGGTAATACGACTTCTTCGAATTCGGCCACATTGACGTATCCGACGAAGATGCGGTGAACGTGCCTTCGTGTCGTCATCGAAGACGACTCCACGAGAACGCTGTAACCACCAACTGCTCGGATTCGATTGCGACCTCTTGTTCACAATACCGGCGTGGAGCTGTAACCACACCAAATCGAACGAGTTTGCATCGAAGTACGGCCTGAAAGGTGCGCGTGGACTCAGATTGTACTTGTCAACGTTACGAATGCGTAGGCGCCTGAGGTCGTACACAGTGCGCTGGATAACGTGACCAAATGTAGTTTCAGGGACTATCTCACGACTATTGTCAACTTCTAGCAGTAAAGATGGTATCTGCCGTGTCTACGGAGTGAGATGCATGATAATCTGCGGCAAAGAGACCGGTACACTTGTTTGTTTACAATCTCTATGCGGACCGAAATTTTCGACGCAGTCAGGGCCGATTGAACCCTGCTCTCCAGATAATGAAGCCGTCAACTAAAAGCATCCCACGTTGTGTACACCAAGGTAGGTACTTGGGGACCGAGCCTGCGACCGTGGAACTGGTTCTACCCGTGTATCTCGATCGAAATCTAGCCGCCGTGGTGCAAGAGGCTCTGTGCAACGGTATTTGCCGTGGCTTCGTCATTCAACCACGAAAGTTCGAGGCACCGGAATTTCGAATTGCGGTATTGTCACTGCCAGAATTCGATTTGGTGCCTCAATGGGTGGATTGTCTTCCTCGGACC
Source organism: Macroventuria anomochaeta (assembly GCF_010093625.1). Taxonomy (NCBI): domain Eukaryota; kingdom Fungi; phylum Ascomycota; class Dothideomycetes; order Pleosporales; family Didymellaceae; genus Macroventuria; species Macroventuria anomochaeta. The sequence continues at coordinate 528,187 of NW_022985369.1, forward strand.
TCACGGGAAACGCGGCGCTACCAGCTCTGCGCCAATTACTCGTAGACTAGTCCCCTTGGACCCTTCTGTCAGACTCGAGTCAACGAACGGCAGTAACCTTTCAATCGCTCTAGAAATAAACTCTGACTTCGGCTGTCTGTTTTCGCGAAGGCGAGAAGAAGCCGTTTCGAATGTAAAGTTGCCCTTGATGGAATGCGCGGATCCTCAAAATAGCTCTGAAACCAAACAATAGACGCGCGTGGGATTTCGCAAGCGTAGAGGCTCCAAACAATGGCCTTGCACACGGGGCAGAAAATGCGGGTTTTTGCGTTCGACGGTCCGGGGCGATCGTAGTACGGATAGCCGCTGGCGCCAAAGCCCTTACACGCTAACTGTATCAACGGTGCCAGGGCGATCATGTCGAGGTCTCCACTGTTGTAGTTCGGTAGAGAGTCGCACCGGGGGCATGCTGAGATTGCTATCGCCAAAGCTTTTCTCTCCTGCCTATCTTGTAGACTTTGCAGAGATTGTCAAGATTCAGATCACGATCTTAGCGCCGACTGACCATGCGACATACCTCCGCGACCTTCGCAGAAAACGACCCTGGTCCATTTAAGCGCATATGAAGGTGTCGTTGAAAACGGGAGCGGGAAGATGGTGGTCTCCCATGGTGTTCGGCTCGGCTTGACTTGCGCACTCACTCAACGCACATCAGATCGCAAACTACATCTTGAGTAGCTAGACTCAGGAACATATTCTCGTCGAATCGTGGGAGAGACGTGACTGCGTGAGGTCGCTGAAGCATGCTATTGGGCACTGTAATGGACTGCAATGCTGAAGCTGAAATAGCAGTCTTCTGGAAGTCTTTCACGAACAGTTGATCAACAATGTGCTTGACGGCGTTGGGAGGCCCTGTACCTCTTGATTCTGGCACTATCGTAGAGCATGACGGTTTGTGCAGCGATGGGGCACATACAGAACCATTGCTCTGACATCAATGACAGAATATCTTGGGCTACCGCGAGTGGACGGACTCCCAGACTGACTTGCTAGGCCATCGCAGCTGCACGATAACGGGCTTCCCGCGGAGATCTTGCACTGGAAACTGGCTCAGTATGTCCAGCAGGGCTCTGGCTAGCTGCACGATGCTAGCATCAGCTCCTGCCACCAACAAGGGAAGAAATTCCAAGACTATTGAGCTGGAGAGATTGTCCGAGCCGTGGTGAGTTTCCAGGCATGTAAATTGTACAAGACCGATGCAGCAGTCGGCGCATCTGCGATTGTGGCGTGGTGTTGCTGCATCCCCATGTCTTAAACCTATTGAATGTAGCTGGCGTATTCTGTGCAAGACAAGACTGTCCTCGGAGAGTTCTAGCATGCAGTGTAGAGTTGACTTCGTTGAGCCACAAACAAGCTGCCTTGAGCATGCGGGGCCGACGCCAAGGATGTCGTTATGGGCTTCGTTGATAGTTTCCTGATCTCATTGATCTCGAGCTACAATTGCGATGGCGTCTCCTCAAGCAGCCGCACGCGAGTTTGCAGTGATTAGGCGAGACCGTAAAGCCATTGTCACGTGCCTATGTTGAATGAGATGCCACAGGAGTATTCGGAGTGTACCTGCGAAGTGGAGCTTGACTACTCGACCAATTGCTTGAGGCCATGAGCGAAGCAGCATGGTTGCTACCTCTTGCCCAGAGCGATACTGATTTGCAGGAGAGCTATCCTTGCTGACCAGAGGAGTACATCCGTATCATCGGCATGATTTGGAAGAGCTCGAGTCACGTCGACGACGTTCTGAGACCTGACATGACCCGGTATGAACATGAACGAGAACGAAGACCCAAAAGTAGATGAAACTGCGACGATTTGGAAGAACCATTTCAGGGCCTCTTTGTTTCCTCAGGGCGGGTTTTTTGGTACCTGAGCGTGCACCCAGTACATGACTCGCGGCGCCACTGCCGAAGATAGGGGAAGTGTAGACTGCCTGACAGGAGTTGTTGGTCGTGTAAGAGATTACCTTTCGCTTAGGCCTGGGAATAGAGCAGGGGTAGAGCGGAGCGGAGCCCGGAAGATCCGTTTTTCCATCTTGAAGTTGCAACTTCGGCATGGGGAGCCGCAATTTCCACTGACGTGAACGACCTCTACAGCACATGCCTATCAATCAACGCCATCGCGACCATGTCGCTCAGCATCATCTGCGTCCTGGCAACCTGGATCCAAGCGACCGTTGCGACTATGTCGGACAAGACCGTCACGATGTAGCTGGATTTGACTCTATCTGAGCTTGCAAACCGTTTGTTTGAGCGCTGATTCAAGTCTCATGTAAAGCTCCACGCGAACGGGTAAAAGCAAGGTCTCAATAATGGCAGTACACGCCTACTGAAGCTTTAAGCATGGCAATGGGTACTGCCCTTATATGCGAATTCCTAATGGAGCTCGTGTTTTCGGACGTTGGGGGAAACCCGTAAACGCTGATCACTGCAACAGAGCGAAGATCTTCAGCCTTTCAATACCACCACAGTCTACGAAGGTACCTGGACTGTAGTATCGAGCGATTGCACGCAGTCTTTGGTTTTGAAGATCCCGTAACGGCACTCCATTGGTGCCCGTGGTGTAGTGCTCCCAACGGTCAAGCGAGAAACCATTCGCCCAGCATCGCATCCAGACTATCTGATGATGATCCACGAAACTGCAGGTACTAAGCCTGATTGTGTTCGAATCTGTCAATGATAGTCTGCGGCACTCAGCTTTCCGGGACGCGGGCTGTGCTGCCTGCATCGTGCAGGCTCTCATCAGCAGTGAAGCACTCTGACCACCCTGATTCCGGGTGGGGTCTCCAAGAAGCTTAATACTGCGCCATCAACAGGTGGCGCTTCGGTTCCTCATTCTGCACAAGGAAATGCTTACTGAGATCATGAACGGTGGTGATCCGTAGTGGTAGTCTCAGATGCTTGGCATGTGGGCCTCAGCGAAGGATTATGCATCCACAACGAAACGACAGCCGGGAGATGGGTATCTGAACGTCAATGATGAGTCCAAGATTCTTTTGCTCGAGCATCTAGAATCTTGTGTTGCTGCGATGCATCAATCGCCACGCGCTGGAAGCTCGCCCTGGTACGACGTACACTATTCACAGGGCCAACATCAATCAGCTCAGTTATGGTTTTACGACCTCACCATTATCCATCTATGCGGTTCACACAGGCCCAAGCTTTTTGATGCCTGGCCAATGCTGTAAATGACAGCAGAAACACACGGACACCCTGTCCACCCCGGCTTACATGAGGGGATCCGGCAGAGTTAGCCCCGACTTTGAGACAGCGCCTTGCTATCCAGGTCCCTACGTCTCACCTTGCTATCACCTGTGACGCATTGGCTCGATACATCAGCGGCTGGTCTACACGCCTAGCATGCGCCAGCTATCAATAGGCATGAAGCTTACTCGGAGGTATACCCGGGCAGTGCACGCCATTACACCTCGGGATTATGGCGGCACCATCCAGAAAGAGGAATAGTATGCGCTTCAATCTTGTCTTCGCGTCAATATGTTGCTGCAGTACATCGTTCCGCAGTACATGGCCCCGTATCTGTGCTGTCACAGACCCGGTGCCGACAGTGCTTGTCATCGTGCGATCCAAGCATAGACCACCATACGGATTTCTCATACCCATCTACTCAGGTTGATCATTCACATATAAGGGCTGAGCCACTCCTCTAAGAATCATTCGCATTCAACCTTCCCCATCCAGTCCCTCGGGCCTTCTGTTATACAACCACTACTGCCCACTCCAAGAGAGGACTCTACCACCACAACTCGCCACCAACCCTTCGTTGATATACGGCACTGACCCCGCCGTCCGAAGGTTCACTCTCGCCCTCACTCCATCTCCCAGTGAAATACTTTTGAACGGCATTGACCCTGCCTTCTTCTTTATTATAATTTCTATTATACCCTTGACCCAAAGACACCATCATGAACGTCCTCATCTTCGGAGATCAGACTGCTGATCAGTTCCCCCTTCTGAAAAAGGTGGCCACATGGAGAAACAACGCCACTCTTACAACCTTCCTCGACCGTGCCAGTGTTGTTCTTCGCGACGAAGTTCAGAAGCTGCCCAAGACACAGCGGGATCAGATCCCTGATTTCCTAACTACTTGGGATCTTGTCAACAGCTACTACAGCGAAGGCAAGAAGATTCCCCAGCTCGAGAGCTGCATGGTCACACTCGCACAACTTGCACACTACATTGGGTACTACGGCGAGAACCCAACAGACCTGCCAAACCCTGCCAACACACGACTTGTCGGTCTCTGCACTGGTTCCATCGCAGCCTCTGTAGTAGCGTCCGCACGATCCATCAGCGAGTTGCTGCCCCTTGCAACAGAGGCTGTCCGTATTGCCTTCCGCGCTGGTACCTGCGTTGGCGCGGCCAAAGATGCGCTTGAGCAACCTGCAGATGCCAAAGAAAGCTGGTCGACTATTGTCACAGGTATTTCTGAGAGCGCAGCGAAGAAGGCCTTGTCCGCGTTTCACGATGAGCGACGGATACCAGCCTCGGCGCGCGCCTATGTTAGCGCCGTTAGCGTCATGGCTCTAACCATCAGCGGCCCACCATCAACAACGAAACGACTATTCCAGGAGATCGACGCCTTCAGAGACAACACCCGGGTGCCCATCCCTGTACACGCACCTTACCATGCCTCGCACATCCACGCTCAGGCCGACATCGACCGCATTCTGGACAGCGAGGCCACCAGGCACTTCCAGCAGTTCCGACCCCTGGCTCTGATCCACTCCGCATCCAGCGGCAAATGCCAGACTGCGATCAACACACTCGAGTTGATGCGCAATGCCCTCACCGGCATGCTCCTCGAGCCCGTGCGCTGGGATAGCCTTCTGGGCGAAGTCGTCTCTCAGGTGACTGCCACTGGCAGCGCAGACTGCTCTGTTGCTGCTATTGGTGTGACCAACGTTGCCAACAGCCTTGCATCTGCTCTCAAGGCTGGTGGTCAGCCCCACACTGCAGTCCGCGACCACACCTCATGGGTGCAGACCAACCATGCCACTCGCGGCCGCACTCAGAGCGACAAAATTGCCATTGTTGGTATGTCCGGTCGTTTCCCTGGTGCGGCCAGCCCTGAGGCGCTTTGGGAGCTTCTTGAGAAGGGCCTCGATGTTCACCGCGAAGTCCCAGCAGACCGTTTTGATGCCAAGGCTCACTGCGACCCCTCTGGCAAGGGAAAGAACAAGAGCCACACCCCCTTCGGTTGCTTCATTGACGAGCCTGGTCTATTCGACCCCCGCTTCTTCAACATGTCTCCCCGTGAAGCTGCCCAGACTGACCCTATGGGCCGCCTTGCGTTGACAACCGCTTTCGAGGCCTTGGAGATGTCTGGTTACGTTCCCAACCGCACTCCTTCCACCAAGTTGAACCGCATTGGAACCTTCTACGGTCAGACTTCTGACGACTGGCGTGAGATCAACGCTGCCGAGAACATCGACACCTACTTCATCACCGGCGGTGTAAGAGCGTTCGCTCCGGGCCGCATCAACTACTACTTCAAATTCTCCGGCCCATCCTACAGCATCGATACCGCTTGCTCATCTTCTCTCGCTGCCATCCAGTTGGCCTGTACCTCGCTCTGGGCAGGAGACTGCGACACCGCCTGCGCTGGTGGTCTCAATGTCCTTACCAACCCGGATATTTTCTCGGGTCTCAGTAAGGGTCAGTTCTTGTCCAAGACTGGTAGCTGCAAGACGTACGACAACGACGCAGATGGTTACTGCCGTGGTGATGGCTGTGGCTCAGTCGTGCTGAAGCGCTATGAAGATGCCATTGCTGACAAGGACAACATCCTTGGCTGCATCTTGGGTGCCGCCACGAACCACAGTGCCGAAGCTGTTTCCATCACTCACCCCCATGCTGGCGCTCAAGAGTACCTTTACAGCAAAGTTCTCGCCAATGCCGGTGTTGATGCCCACGACATCAGCTACGTCGAGATGCACGGAACTGGTACTCAGGCCGGTGACGGTATTGAGATGACTTCGGTCACTAACGTGTTTGCGCCCCGTCACCGCCAGCGTCGCCCCGAGCAGACTCTTCACCTTGGTGCCATCAAGGCCAACATTGGTCACGGTGAAGCCGCTTCCGGTATCAACTCTCTCGTCAAGGTCCTGATGATGATGAAGAAGAACGCTATCCCCGCCAACGTCGGTATCAAGGGAGTGATGAACAAGACCTTCCCCAAGGATCTTGCTCAGCGCAACGTTCACATTTCGACTACCCAGGTCGCACTCCCACGCCAGGGTGCTGAGAAGCGCAAGATCTTCCTGAACAACTTCTCCGCAGCTGGCGGTAACACCGCTATCTTGCTCGAGGATGGTCCTCTGCGTCAGGCGCCCAAGGGTGTCGACCCCCGCAGCATGCACACTGTCACTGTTACCGCCAGGTCCATTGCATCGCTGAAGAGGAACATCAACAACGTCATCAAGTTCCTCGAGGAGAACCCAGAGACCACTCTGCCCAGTTTGGCCTACACAACTACTGCTCGCCGCATCCAGCACAATTACCGCGTTGCTATCTGCGTCGACGACATCTTGAAGGTCAAGGATGCTCTCCAGGCTCAGATCAAGGACTCCTACAATCCCCTTCCTATGGTCCCAACCAAGACTGCCTTCACTTTCACCGGACAGGGCTCGCAGTACACTGGTCTCGGTCAGAAGCTGTACGAGGACCTTGAGTCCTTCAAGGCAGACATCGACCAGCTCGACAACATCGCACGCCTGCATAGCCTGCCATCATTCTTGCCCCTGCTTACGGGCACCGATGTGGCTACTCTCTCGCCCGTCGTTGTCCAGCTCGGTATGGCATGTATTCAAGTCGCTCTTGCCCGCATGTGGGAGTCTTGGGGCATCAAGCCCGTTGCAGTAGTTGGTCACAGCCTCGGCGAGTACGCTGCACTCCACATTGCTGGTGTCATCTCTGCCAGCAACATGGTTCTTCTGGTAGGCCGCCGCGCTGAGATACTTGAGCAGGAGTGCACCGCTGGCACCCATGGTATGCTTGCTGTCAAGGGCAGTGCTGCTTCCATCAAGGCCGCTCTTGGCGACAAGATGACCGAGATTGCCTGCATGAACGGTCCTGAAGAAACTGTTCTCTGTGGCACAGTTGAGGTTGTCGAGTCCACCAACCTGATCCTTTCTGGCCAGGGCTTTAAGTCCACCAAGCTGAATGTGCCCTTCGCATTCCACTCTGCTCAGGTCGAGCCAATCCTTGCCAAGTTCCAGGAAGTTGCCTCTGCAGTTGTGTTCAGCAAGCCCCAAGTACCAGTCATGTCTCCTCTTACTGGCGAAGTCATTCGCGAGGCCGGCATCATCAACGCCGCGTACTTGGCTCGCCATGCGCGCGAGACTGTCAACTTCTGGACTGCCTTGACTGCTGGCAAGGACCAGAAGCTCTTTGACGAGAAGACCACTTGGCTCGAGGTTGGCGCCCATCCTGTCTGTAGTGGCATGGTCAAGTCAACCCTCGGTGGAGCACCCACTACTGCCGGGTCCCTCCGCCGCAACGAGGACCCCTGGAAGACTCTTTCCAACACGATTGCGACCCTTCACCTTGCTGGTGTCGCTTTCGACTTCAACGAGTACCACAAGCAGTTCAAAGATGCTTATGAGCTGTTGACCCTACCAACCTACAGCTTCGACAACAAGAGGTACTGGCTGGACTACCACAACAACTGGACTCTGACCAAGGGCGAGGCCGTTCAGCCTGCTCAGCCCAAGGCCATTGAGGCTCCTGTCGAGATCCCATCCAAGCTGTCCACCACTTCCTGCCACAAAGTCGTTCGCGAGGAGCTCCACGCCAACTCTGGTACTGTGGTCATCCAGTCCGATTTGTCTGACCCCAAGCTCAAGGCCACCATCACTGGCCACCAGGTCAACGGAACACCCTTGTGCCCATCCTCGCTTTACGCAGACCAGGCCATGACCGTTGCCGACTATCTGTACCAGCAGTTGCGCCCCAACATGCCTACACCTGGTCTCAATGTCTGCGCCATGGAGGTGCCTAAGACTTTGATCCCGCAGTGGCCTGCCCCAGCCGGTGGTCAGCACTTGCAGGTCGAGGCTACTGCTGACCTCGAGACCAATCAGGTTGATGTCAAATTCCGCACCGTCACCGCCGATGGTTCCAAGGTCCTTGCCGAGCACGCCTTCGGTGTCGTCAAGTACGAAGACGTCAAGATCTGGAAGGAGGAGTGGAGCCGCATCCAGTACATGGTTCAGACCCAGATCGATGTCCTCAAGCAGAAGCTTGAGACTGGCGCTGCCCACAAGGTACTCCGCGGTATGGCTTACAAGCTATTCAAGGCTCTCGTAACCTATGCCGACAACTACCGCGGTATGGAGGAAGTCATCCTGGACGGCAAGACCACCGAAGCAACAGCTCAGGTCCAGTTCCAGACCACTCCCACCGATGGAGAGTTCTTCTGTTCTCCGTACTGGATCGACAGCTTGGCTCATCTCTCTGGCTTCATTGTCAACGCTTCTGACCACCTCGACTCTGACAACTCGGTCTACATCTCCCACGGATGGGGATCGATCAAGATCTCGAAGCAGCTCTCGCCCGAGAAGAAGTATCGCTCCTACGTCCGCATGCAGCCCGCTCCTGGTAACATCTCTGTCGGTGATGTCTACATTCTTGAGGGCGAGGAGATCATCGGTATGGTTCTCGGCCTTAAGTTCCAGAACATTCCTCGACGCGCTCTCAACATCATGATGCCACCCTCCGGCATCAAGACAGCTCCCGCCGCCAAGTCCGTAGCTAAGCCTGCTCCTATCAAGGCCATCGCTCCCGCTCCCGTCAAGGTCTCCAAGCCTACGGCGAAGCCTGCCAAGGTCAAGGTCAAGCAGGCTAGCAGTGGTGTTACAGCCAAGGTCATGAAGATCATCGCTGAGGAGACCGATGTCGACATGTCCGAGCTCGTTGACGACGCTGCATTCGAGAACCTCGGTGTTGACTCCCTGCTCTCTTTGACCATCTCGGCCAGGTTCCGTGAGGAGCTCGACATGGAGATTCCCTCCACCCTCTTCACTGACTGTGCCAGCGTTGGCGAGCTGAAGGAGCACTTCGCTCAGTATAACGGCGGTGCTACCGTCATTGAGGACGATGCCTCCGACACCACTGACGAGCCATCTGACGCCTCCACTCCCTACGAGCGTGAGGCTGGCAGTACTCCTCCCAGCTCTGCTCCCAGTGTTGATGGCAACGACGTCGACATCAAGGTCTCCGAAGAAATCGTCGATGGCGAGGCCAGTGTTGCTCGCAAGCTTGTTGCTGAGGAGATGGGTGTTGATGTCTCCGAGATCACAGACGATCTCGACCTCACCGACATTGGCATGGACTCCTTGATGAGCTTGACCATCCTCGGCTCTATGCGTGAGCAGACCGGACGCGACCTTCCCGCCGACTTCCTTACTGTGAACGTTACCATTAAGGACATCGAGACCGCCCTTGACATGCGCCCTGCTCCCAAGGAGGTCAAGGTCACTGCCAAAATCACCACCAAGGCTCCCCAGCTTGCTGAGGTCAACAAGAAGCTTGCTAAGGCTATCGACATCTCGCAGCTGCCTCCCTCCAATTCTGTACTACTCCAGGGTAACCCCAAAATTGCTTCCAAGAAGTTCTTTTTGGTCCCTGACGGTTCCGGCAGTGCTACTTCCTACATCTCCATCCCCAACATCTCCCCCGACATGGCTGTCTATGGATTGAATTGCCCGTTCATGAAGTGCCCCGAGAAGTGGGAGTGTGGTGTTGAGGGTGTCTCTCAGATCTACCTCAAGGAGATCAAGCGCCGTCAGCCTGAGGGCCCCTACATCATCGGTGGATGGTCTGCTGGTGGCGTTATGGCCTACGAAGTCGCTAAGCAGCTCGTCGATGCTGGCGAGAAGGTTGAGAGCCTCGTCTTGATCGATGCTCCCTGCCCAGTCGCTCTTGACCCTCTTCCCGCTCGTCTCCACATCTTCTTCGATCAGATCGGTCTCCTTGGTACTGGCAAGCCAGGTGGAACTCCCTCATGGCTCCTGCCTCACTTTGCTTCAGCCATCCAGAACCTGAAGAACTACGACCCGGTACCCATGGACCCGAAGATTGCACCACCCGTTCTTGCCATCTGGTGCACTGACGGTGTGTGCCCTAACCCCGAGGACCCTCGCCCACCACCAGGTGAGGGAGAGGACCCAGCTCCTATGAAGTGGCTCCTCAATAACCGTACTGTTTTTGACGACAACGGTTGGGCTCAGCTCCTCCCTAAGGAGAAGTTTGAGTACGCTGTCATGGGCGGCAACCACTTCACAATGATGAAGGGCGATCACGTAAGTTGCTTCACAACTTTCTACTTCATAACATTTCACTAACATCATTCACAGGGTGCCACATTAGGCAAGCTCATTCAGAAGGGTCTCAAGCTATAAGCTTTTGGTCTCCAAGCATGTAGATTGTACAGACAGCATACATCTCCTTTGTTCAAGTGTTGAACCTGGGGTTGTGGGCGTTCAGGGTTTGGTTACAGGCATACACTTGGTTGTTGGCGTTGGAGGCGTTCAAGTGAGATATAAGCGTTGATCCACTGGTCATGGTTCAATGCTATATATCTTACTTTGATATTATCACGACTGGTTACGACGTTGAGTTTGTTGCGTTCTGTATGTATATCACTTTGATATCTAGTAATGACAAGGGTCTAGTTCAAAACAACGTATCTCATGGTGACTTCCTCTTGCATCTCCATCGCTCTTTCCCCGCTTCTCTGGAAGGGCTGTCAGCCTTGTGCATTGACAGATGCAGCCCAACCATCCCTAATGCGATCGCACACTTGCCAGATATGTACCCGACATCAATTCATCTCACTTAGCTCAGAGCTCGAGTCAATTGCAGCATCTTCAGCCAAAAACATTATCACCAGTCTCCACACGGCACAGTGCGGAGACATTCTAATTGCATGGTCCACGAAACGAGTCCAAGATAGGCTTGTCAGCCTCAGCTACAACATGCGACAACCTCAAAGCCCTGGTAATGATGGAAACAGACCGAAGATCACGTCTCAATCAAATTGCTGTCACCTTGATCGGTGTCGTGCAGCCAGCCATGGGAGATCGGCCTTCGGTTATCTCCCGAGTAGGGCACAGAAGGATTCGGATTCACACCGTCTCTTTCGCAGGGTTAAGAAGTCACTTTGCAGCTCGGCACTTCTGCAGTTGCTGTTCAACATGCATGCAGTGTTTGCGACTGTACACCGTATTCAATAGTCGTTCACGAAAGCATACACCAAACGAACACGCAAGGACTTGCTCGCTCACCGGTTGCACAAACTTACATTTTCGCCTCCGCTGGACTGGAATCGTATATGAAGCTACAGTAGTGCGTGGAGAGTCGGAGAATCGCTGCCATTCACTTACGCAGATCTAACGCGCGTGAAGAAGTTCGGCTCACCAACGATACTTCGTGAGAGTCGAGGTAGAGCAACACAGCCAGCAGTGGCACACGTACTGCGGCTTATTCTCACATCCTCAGCTATCTGCTGTGCCATGATCTCGAATGCGAGTCTGACTACCTGGTAACAGACAATTCGAGCTGAGCAGGCGCAGACAGTGAAGCGGTGACCAATCTAGGACACGAGTGTGGCTTGACCGTACCGCAGTAACTTCGATGAGCATTGGCACATACCAGTACAGCACGCCTTGTCAGCCAGACTGCCATGCAGTCGGCGACCCTCTATGCTCGGGGCACGCTGCGGAGATCCGGACGCACTACTCAGACCGTGCTCAGCGGCTGTTCACGCAATGGACAGGGAACAGGTAGCGCCGATCTATCTTAGAGACGGGAGATAGTTAATGATGTATTGATACGCGGGTACGCTTAATCATCCACACCAAGTCTCCACGACACGGACCGACATTGTCGTGCAAGGAGCACCGCTCGCGCTCGGTTGACTCGGATGCAGATTGATCGGTGACGCTGCAGCATCTCGAGATCAGCTCTGTACTGACGTCGATCTTCGATAGTGTGGAAGTTTTAGGTCGAAGTTGTCGTTGCGGAAGCCCTGCCCGCCCGTTGGGGCAGCGGGTTGCTTATTCGCAGGCTCCTAGGCGGATACGAGTTTCCACCGTCAGCCACGCCCATAAATAAGCAACCCCGCAAACGCAGCGGATCTGCGTCCGGCTCCTTTGGACGACAATGAGAAGAGTCTGCTTTGTGTTGACACTCTTTTAGTGCTTGGTGCAACAGTTCGATTAGGAAGGTCCAAAGGATGGCTTGTGGCTTCCGGGGGTTGCAGCAGTCATCAGCTGAAACTGCATCATTACCGTAAGGCTGGAGTCAGGGCTGGGGCCAGGCTGGGCTGATTTGATTGAGAGGTTGGAACAATCATCTCCGAAGTGATGAAGTCATGGCGAGTTGTAGACTCAGCACTAGCTCGAGCTGCGGTGGGTCTATATTTCCACCATCGAAGAGGGGGGAGTGATGACAAAATGGAAGAGGGCGGAGCGGAATAGTGCCAAGATGAGAAGAGTGGAAACGCGGGGCACGTTTTTGCAGCAAACACCACAAACATCGATATTGTAGTGAGGGTCCACGACTTTTGCGCAACGCCCATTCCCAAGTGTTGCGTCACACGGCTGTTTTCTTCTACTACAATTTTGCGCTATACAAAGCAGGAGCCCATAAACAGCAGCTTCGGCGCATCAGAATGCCGGACGTAGTAAAGTTGGCGCAGTAAGAAGCTTCACAACTTTCAAGACAACCACTGACCATGTGCAAGAGAAGCGGAGACGAATCCACGGGGCATACCCAAAGCTCCATTCGTCGACCGCGTCGAAGACTATGTCACCGACCGTTCTGAGGTGGAAAGCACCATCAACAGCTTCAAAGAGATGATCTCGTACGCTACATACCACATTCTCGATCTTCACGAACCACGGCCTTACACAATGCGCTAGGAAGTATCAGTTTATGCAAGCAAATACACAACGGCGAGCGGCAGGACTGAAGGATAAGATTCCAGATATCCAGAAGACACTAGAGACAGTGCGCTTCTTGAAGACGAGAGGAGAGGATGCGGAGCCCATTGAGACAACATTCGAGCTGAATGACACATTATTCGCGAAGGCAGAGGTACCACCTACGGACGAGGTGTACTTGTGGCTGGGCGCAAATGTCATGCTGGCATACCCTATCCCAGAGGCTGTGGAGCTGCTCTCGTCGAAGCTGTCAACTGCGAAAGCTAGTCTGGCGACCTGCGAGGAGGACCTGGACTTCTTGAGGGAGCAGATCACAGTATGTAGCCTTGGTTTTCAAAGAGATGGATGAACACTGACACGCTGGCAGACACTGGAGGTCGCGTTCGCACGAGTGTACAACTGGGACGTTGCGCAAAGGAGGAAAGACCGCGAAGCCGGCGAGTCGATAGAGGACAAGAAGGGGAAGTCGAAAGGCTAAATGCATGGGCCCGGAGGGATGACTGAACGACGACACATTCGAGCATTTGTGCGCGCCCACAAAAACGATACCAGAATCAATACGAAGTCAAGAGACATCCAAGCAGTCGCACATTCCCCATGACCAGCATCGTTGTGAGGTGAATGGACACTCGATGATTTGAAGGTGTTGAGGCGGTATAAGAGATCTTAGTTGTCTGCAACTTCTTATGTAACGGCTTCTTCCGCTTCTTCTCCCGCCAGTCATTGATCGGGACAAGACCTTGGATCTCCTTCCCATCTGGCTCGATGTTCTGACCAACTGAAATCATGCGCTGCAACAACCCAGATATTGTCCTTCTCCGCAAACTCCTTCGTACCGTGAATGGTATCAAGAGCTGGCTCGGGGTCAGTATGTATCCCACCCTTCGAGTAAGGTGGACGAGCAGTCTTTCTCGGCTCCTTCAACAGCTCAGGATGGTGGAAGCAGTCACCAGCCAGCAGAACAGTAGTGTCATCTGGGGGTCCATTCGTCGTTTTGATTAGCATCATCTGGTGGCCTGTTAAATAGCCAGGTGCATAGATCAGATACGCTGAGCCATCGCCACAGACATCAAATGCACGGTCGAAAGAGCCAAGCCCCGTCCAGTTAGCCTTCTTCAGGGCAACGGCGTTGTAAAGCCCCTTTTAGAGGCCGTCCATGACCTTTCCAGCCCTCTTGTCTCCCGCTTTCTCCAGAACCTCGTCTGGTACAAAAGCCTCCACAATCTTCCTACTCTCGTCTGTAGGCAAATCTTGCTCAACGTCGGCACCTTCCTCTCAACCGGATACCCTAGCCTCGCGTAGGTACATCATGTAGGTCCCACCCACAACTCTTCGTTCTCGAATCTAGCATTTGTGCCATCGCCAACGTGATCGAAGTGCATGTGCGAAAAGACAACTGCTTTGGCTTTCTCGGGTTGTTGCTCCGCTATCCCGTGCTCTTTCAGGATCTCTGCTGGTGATTTTGATTCGCAGTCAAATTGTGGCAGTACATTCTTGACGATTTGTAGGAGGGAGGTTCTCAAGGTCTTTTCGAATACCTAGGTCGAGAAGTACTTGTCTCTGGTTGCCGTGTGCTCGATTAAGAAGACATAGTCTGGGGCGTAGTACTTCTTGGGTTTGTCATCTTTGTCCTCGTTTATGGAGTTGTTTGGCTTGTCTGGGCTTGGGAGGAATGCCATATCTTCCGGAATGGCGAGCCCGCCGGCTTGTATGAGGTGGACTTTGCATGTTGCTTTACCGGAGGGGATTGGATGCCATGGCAGGTTTGCAGTCATGGTGACACAGATATAAGGTGTTCTCCAGCGAGGTTACTTTTGTTGGTTTCCGGCAGTTTCCATCTCATGTCTAATTAGATTGCTTCTTTGTGTCCTGCTTGTGTCTTAGACAACAAGCAAGCCTCTTTGTTTCTGTTGCCTATAGACAGCTTCTGCTCATAGATAGATTCAATTCAATTTCATCTCATCTTTGCACTCAGTGCTGGTTCAACAACTTTCCACGTAGTAACGTTATACTCAAAGCTGAGCAGGACCTGCTCGATTGTTACAACATCACGCCACAACACTACGCTCTGCCGCATTCAACTTGCTCGCACACACTACCTGGGCTGATCAATCTGAGGGAGCTGTCTATAGTTCATCGCAAAGCTGTCGATGTTTCGAGACTCGCCGCGACCTTCAGGAAAGCTGGAGTCACCCTCTCTGGTATCACGAGCCTACGTATCCAGTCACACTGCAGCTGTGCTTTCTTGATCGAAGTTTGTCCCAATCTCAAGACCCTGGAGCTTGCTGACAACCTCTACAACACTGATTTGATGGATGTAACGAACGAACCCAGCCAGCTGCATCACCTTGAGCTGCGGTGAAACTTGGTCTCTCAAAGACATCGAACATATCGCGTCCTCAGTTCCACAAATTCAGAGTCCAAGCCTCAGGGGTGAGATCGGGCGTCAGTTCATCCGTGTACGTCTGCATTGCCGGCTACACATCCAACACATCAAGCTGACCGCAAGAAAGACCTTCGCAGATGCCTTCGGATGGCTGCAGAACTTGCGATGTATCGCTATGAACTCGACGCGACACACCACCGACGAAGAGACGGAGGATCAGTTCTCGGACGATGGTTCCGGAATATACAGTTGCCCTGGCGAGATGTAAGAGGAACACGAGTTTGACGAAAGCCAACACGACACTGCAGCTGTTCACTTCCGCACTTGCAAAAAGCTAGAGTCCGTGTACCTTGTCAAGTACTCGTTTTACCCAACGGAGTGGCTCTGTAAGAGGCCGCCAGACAGAACCGTGGGTAAGGTCTTCTCTCCATATACCGACGCCAGCTACTGAGGTTATCCAAGTTCAAGAACTGCCCATAATGGATTCCCAAAGGACACATTGCTATCCTTTGATGCTTCTGCGTTGATCTGGAACGACCACGGATACCGACCAATACCGCCGCCTGACAATAGCAGCGAGGTCATTCAGAAGCGCACAAGTTCGCAGATCCTCGTGGTTGGGCCTTGCTGGCTGTAGTAGGTTGCTGAAAACTGGAGGTATACGAGATCAAAGAAGCACTGTACCAAGGTGTGTGGGGCGCAGAGTCAAGGCGAGGTTGAGTGGCTCGCAACAAGTGGTGAGTCCCTACGATCATAGCCGGCATCGAACTACTCTGCATAGTACTTTATAGATGCTCTAGGCGCATTCACATGATCTTTTGCATTTCCCAGACTATATTTTAGCCTTCCCTACAATGCCAAGCATGTTACAGGGGTTGTCGACATCATCGGCATCGATAGTTGATGTAAACAATTCCGCTAGTACTCCCTCTTTGGTCGAAGAATGTTAGATCAGATCTTAGGACTATCACCCTTACTTTGCGTATTGCAGGTCGCTGTCACGTTCACTTTCACCTTCATTTCTGCCATCATCATCACTTACTTGGCGCATCACTGAGCAATTTTGGCCGCCTCAATGTTCACCAACATTTCGATTCCACCTCACTTCCACACCACAACACTGGAAATCACTACCAGAATGTCGACACCTGACACGGGTCAGGATTCACGCCCTCCTGATGAGTCATTCAATCCTAAACATACAGACGCTGCTGTCTGTCCACACTGCTATGCTGAGCAGTAAGTGTACTTCTGCAACCTAGCTTGCTATTATGTTTTGCAAAAGTCTAGGTCCCCCCTTTGTTTAGTAGCTCAAGAAGAGCGTACCAAGAAGTCGAAGTAGGGAAGGGTCAGGGGCTTGATCGGAGGAGATATGTAGCGGTGTGGACCGCTGTAGAGTACTCATAGCTACGGTAAACGATAACGTAGGACTATCGGGTCGATGGAATACTGCGCTGTATTGCTATCTAGCTAGGAGGAGATGACTATATACCTGACCTGTAACACACTAGTCCAGGATGGTCGATCAGGGGTATAGTCAGACACTGTACGGACCAACCGATACCGCAACAATATATATGTAAGCTGCTCCACGTGCTAGACCCTGAACCAGACCTTCACCACCACTCGGAAGCCACGGAAATAGCAGAGGTCAGGTCAACGTCACTGTTCTGTCTAATCTCTTCCCTCTTCACCACTATTCTTCTTTTTAATTTTGGCTGTTCCTTAACGTGCATCCATCTACAAGCATCACCAGCATACTCAGCTTGACAAGACGATTAATTGGATACCCACATCACGTATCCGCCCCCTCCTCTTCTCATAGTTGCCTATATGGGCATAGTTCTTTCGCAAAGGAGGGGGGGCCAATACTTTTGCAAAGCACCGATAATCGTGTACATGTCGCGCAATCGCCCGTGGAGGAGTGCCGGGTCACCGCTGACGGATCTGCACTCCGAGATGAGCTCATGAGGTTGCAGCGTGCGATGCAGAGCTTGAGGAAGCCATGGGCAGAGGTACAGACCCTGATCGAGTACCGTCGCTGGGTCAAAGCCGAGGCTGAGAGGGAGCACATCGAAGCTCCATGAGCTGATCCGGAGTGAGACTGCTACGCTGCGCAGTGAGGCTCATTGGTCACTCAAGCGCGCTGACCATACAGACTTTGCATGATTGCCCATAGAGAGGGCGACCGCTGCCGGGTCTGAACTTCGAGACAAGCTCTTGAGCATGCAGAGATTGGTTGAGGAAGCCAACAGCGCAACTGAGCAGAAGCGCTGTGAGACTCTTACCACTGGAGGCATTCGAATCACTGAGAGTGACACAGCATCATCGAGAGTGCTTCCGTCGCCGAGATAGATGACACGATCGGGAAGGTGAACGCAGAGGGTGACAGCCTCAATCACCGGCTCGCCACCTGTGAGAAGAGACTGCGAGTGAACAACGGTGCAGCGCGAAGTGTATGCATAGAGATGCTAAATCAGCGCGACAGAATCATCCGGCTAGCAGAGTAGAAGGCTGCCATTGGTGAGATGCGTGCAGCTGATGAGCCAGACGAGATTTCCAAAGAAGCGCTCGACGCGCTGCTGCTTTACCTTGAGCTGTACATGAAGTACAAGGCTCAGATAGCGAGGATCGAGGAGATGTGCAGCAAGAATCTCGCAGCCAGCGAAGAGGCGTGGAAGAGGAAGATGAAGCAGACCCCGTTACCTCCTCCGTCAGGAAATAGTGACAGAGACAGACTTTCCGAGGCATTACGTCGTCTGAATGAGCCGCAGGGCGCTGTGGCGACGACGACGGCGACGGCGACGACGAAAGCGACGAGTATGCAGTCACCTCCAGCTCCACTTCTGACGGATAGACAAGTGCTTAAGAAAGCACTCAATTGTATGCCTAAGGATGAGCCTTCTTTCCCAGCTACTGGCGAAGTGTCTGCCAAGCGCAGTGATAGCGCTCAAGGTGATAGATGCAGCCACGGCGAAGGGTCAGGTCTTGACAGAGAAGAGAACGCGGCGCCGTACCGAACGATCTTAGTGCCGCGTAGAGAAGTGATTCCGGTCGAGGAGATAAGACGGCTGCCGAGAAAATGCGTGAAGCTCTGAAGGCCCTGAAAGCCAAGCGGCGGCAGCAAAAGTTCGGCTGACGAGGATTCTTCGGAGGTGTTTAGTATAGATAGGCAGAGAGCTTAATAGATGAAGGTGCTTTCTGTTTTTCATTTCATTGTATCATGGCATAGAATCTTGCAGAAATGAGCCGTCTCCAGTGCCTCTCGACGGCACCCTCAGATCACCATATCCTACATACTAGAGTTAAGGATTGGAAGTACAGGTTTGCCAGATTGTTGCTACCTGACAGGAGATCCTGGAGGCCTTCAGAACATTGTACATTACGGTCATTTGCTTGACTCTAGCTCATTTGCATGATTCCGGCTTTCCCAATCTCACGAGAGTCCAGCCTCACTATCCACGCTCAACGACCACCCACTCTCCATCCTCACACTCCTCACAAACACCCTCCCCTTTCTTCTCAACAACCTCCAACTCCTCCAGCCGCCCACTACAGCGCGCTCCGCGACGACACGCATCCTGGCAGCCCTCGAGCGTGGTGTGAGGGTGTGTTGGCCATTCAGTCTTTGGATTCGCTTGGACTGCGTCTTGAGCAGTGGTAGGACGCTGGTAAGTTGGTGGGTGGAAGGGGGCGAGGTGGGTGCAGGTGTAGCGGGTGTGGGAGATGTAGCACATGTTAAGGTGTAGTATTGGTGGCAGTATCGTCTTGGTCGTGGAGTTGATGTTTGGTATATTGTTGCTGTTGTGTTCGATATGTCCGGAACTGTGAATGAAGTAATCGAGCAAATATACTCGCTACCAGAGTTTTCACATTGTGCAGCCTTGATGCCTTGGGTAGACGTTGTGAATATCAAAGACTGACACGAGACAACAAACAGTGTCATAAGGATTTTTCGCCTGGCACTTCAGCCATATCGTGCCAACTGCTGCCGTTGCTAGTGATGAACATTCAAGGACCATGCTAACAATTCGTCATGTGGGTCTCCCTCCCATTGTTGTGCTGTGCCACATGCCTAAGGCCAGACCAAAGCTGAACAAACGATGCCAAAAGGTGCACAGTGAACGCCACCCGGCTCAGATGATGGTAAATCTATTCGGACAAACTGTCGAATATATGCAACCGAACGATGGTGTCGAAACCCAAACCGCAAGGTGATGTATCGAAAGACTCGACGGGACGCCAACTGTACATGCTTCCCGCAAGCCGAAACAAAGGCAGACCTAGACGTGAACCAAGCGAAGGTATCGAAGAACCGCCCAACGCATTCTGCACCCCCGGCTCCGATGTATATCGAATCGAACAGATATCCAAAATTCTATGCGCCATATTCTACGTTGGGCTCGAGGTGGTACTTCTCCTCATGCAGCCCCTTCAATGCAATCTCGCCGTCCTTGGTCAGATCTGGTCGGCCGACAGGTGTGACTGCGCCGGTAAAGAACCGGGGCTGCCATTCCTTGTTCGCCTCCTTGCGCTCCGCTGCCTTTTGTCGCTGCTTCTCTTCGATCTCGGTCTTAAGCGTTGTGGCTTGGTTGTACTGTCGCCCGACTATGGCGTTGGTGACACCTTCCCAGAACTTGAGGGACTCGTTGGGGAGCTGCTCCTCCATAGGAGGGACGACCTTGGGGACAGGGAAGAGCGGGTTGAGGTCGATAACAAGGTGCTTCTCCTGCAAGACGGTTAGTGCGCTATTGCTTGCAAACGAGGGTTCATAGCGCTTACGGAAGCCTTGTTGAAGGGCTTATTGCCGAGTGTGTAGTAGACCTTGTCTGTCCAGGCGCCCTCTATCCGTGCAAGAACCTCCTTATCTGACACGTCCTTGATCTTGGTTATGGTGTCGTTCTTGGGGTCGTACTTGAAGATCACTCCCTTAACCAGGTTCTGGCTGCGGCCTAGCCAACCTTCTTCCTGGTATTCAAGGATGACCTTCAGTCCGGTCTTGGGACATGTGATGTAGCAGGTGTCGGCAACGGAGACGCTAAGGGAGCCTGTCCTTTTGTGAGCCTCTTATGCTGATTTGTGCAGCTGCAAATGCTTACCTCGCAGAATACCACCCAGGTATGCTGCCGGATGTGTGAGCTGGTACTCCTCGTCATCCCTGTTCTTCAAGGTGATGAAGATGCCCAGGTTGTGCGCTCCGGCTACAACGCGCACGCTTGTACCGGTGAACTTTGCGCTCAACTGGTCGTACCCTCTCGCGCTGATGCCCTTTTCGGGACAGTCGATATAGAAGGCGGAAACGGGAGGGTGGTGGGAGGTTTGTTCGGTGAGGTATGAGACTGTGACAGTCTTGCCATCGCCGGCGACGCTGTTGGCACTGCTCGAGGGAGCCGAGTTCGGTGTCTTCATGGTGGGATGTGTGTCTTCGACTTTCCAGTTACACTGCGAGAGTCAGTACACTGTAGAATGCTTTGGAGTTGTAACGTACCCTGAAGAACTCGCCCAAAGTCGAGTTGTAGGGCTTGCATGGCTTGCCCTTGACATATTTCTACCCCCAAGTCAGTCTTGCTCCTCTCTCCTGCATTTATGGTGCATACTAAATCCTTTGTGAACCAAAAGCGCAAGCATCCCAGCAGACGTCCAAGCTCGTCATTGGAGTCACCGATGCTGATAAATGTGTCTGGCCTGTCCAGGTAGTGCCAGTACTCTGTTGCCCGTCAGGCTATGTCCTACACAAATCTTTCTTCTTCCTAGTATGTTCGACGTACCCAAATTTGGCCGAGGCTCGAGAAGCTGCGCAGGGAGAGAGAAGCGCACGGCAGCGAGATCGGAGACACCTATGAATCTGCGAGGAGCTCAAGTTAGCAAACGTGTCATTGCATATTCAGGGTCCATGTCGTGCAACACACTTTCGCAATATGCCCAAGAAGGTCTTGAACTTGGAGCTGTCATCCGGCGGCTTCTCTGCTGTTGCGCCGGGCGTTGAAGCTCGCGACGCAGCGTTGGAGGCTGTCGCCGAATTTGTGGTGGAGCCCGAGCGGGCATTTTCTGCGGCGAGGTCCGCCATGTTGGTTGGGCTGGTTGCGTTCTCTAGGGGTGTCTTTGGATGTCTGCACAAAATCTACGTCAAGCTGGTATCAAAGGACAGGCGGCGATGTCGTCGTGGTGTGGCGGTGCGAATGCCCTGCAGGTGATCTCTACTTGGCGTACGCGTGAAGCTCTGACGTAGATGATGCCGATAAGCCGCTCGGTGGACAGGTGGGGTAAATCTGGAGAGACAAAGTTTGTCAAACTGCACACACAACACAACGCAAAGGAAAGACGTCAAAAGTTGTATGGGCAGCAGAATCGCATTTATCTAGCGCCCCATTGTCGTGCTCCAGAGCTCAACATGCGCTTGCTGCACGCGAGCCACAGGCAATGAGATGGCCTGCTACACTTCGTGTCGCCGTGATTGGATGCAGTTTCACCGCCCCACGCTCATCCTTGCTCGTTTCACTTTCTGCAGCATTCACACCCAGGACCCTTGAAGTTAGAACATGCTATTTTCTATCTTGTGCTACACAGGTAGTTGAGAATGTTGCATTGTAGCTGGAAAAATGTGAGCATGTAGTTGCAGTCGCGGTCATGCTGACAGCCAGCTCCCATGCGCTTAACGCAGCAGTTGCAAGCAAAAGAACTCCTCGAAGATGATCGCCAAAGTAGCAATGCACATGACCCACCGCCTGTTGAACGCCATCCACACCAGATGCAAATGCCGAATCATGACTTCGTCTCATGGACTAGTCACTCCAGTCGCGCCAAACGCCAACGGAACATGCATCTGGCATGTCTGTAAATATCTCCAGGTCGTACCACTCTTCAACTGGTCCGCCTGGTCCTGATAGCCTGTCGAGTACCAGCCACAAATCACCACGGTGGACGATTGCAGGATCAATGTGGACGCTCTCGGACCGAACCGTTGCCGAGTCAGCGTATTCTCCACGTTCGCTAGCAATCAGGAATTTTCGCTCTGGACCCCGGCCTTGTTCAACGCTAAAACGCAGAGGACTGCGAGCTAGCATTCCATGGTCGACTGACCGTGGGCTGGTTGCTTTCAAGAAACGAGCAACAATCGTGTACGAAGCAAGACGCTGTGGCAAGAGTGGTGCAGCAATCTTGTGCATGTTGGGTCCGAAACAAGCTGGTGTCAGCTTCATTGACTTCAAGCCGGCACCATCTCGAGGGATTTGCTTTAATCGTACGTCGTTGCTGCTGTCGATGCGCAGCGTATAATCCCCGGTCTGACCTGCCTCGAACAAAGAGCAAATGATGGTGTACAGGCCTGGCTGGAGGTCTTTGATCTCTGCAGTAGCTGCTCCAACGCGATGGTTGCCGGAGTCTACGAGCACGTCTCGGCTCTGCAGTCGATATATCCTCTTGCCATGGCCAAGCGCAAGCTTGATATGAAGTGGGTGCTCATGGTTGGAGCTCGTGAGAAGAACCGTAAGTGAAGACCGTTCGCGGATCTCAAGAGCGTACTGTGGGTTTTCGAAGTATCTTGGAGAGCTGGTGTTACCGCCCGCGCTTTGTCTTGTCCACGCTCCTTTCTCGATCTTCTGAATGGGATACTTTAGAACGGCAGGTTCCAAAACCATAGGCGAATTAGAGAAGGCCGACAGCGAGAAGCTGTACGAAGACGGTGGAAGATCGTCCTGGTCGATAACGACTGTGTAGTTCGAGTCTGCGTCAGCGTCCCATCGCAAAAGAGATTGCGGCGTCGACACATAATCGCTCGACTCTAAGTACGTGTCCTTGATATAGAGACGCTCTCCGTGTCCGTTGCAGACGTACATGCTCATGTATCCTTTCGGAGGATCTCCCGAAGTGTTCACCTGAGAGTCAGAGCGGACAGTTCCGTCGTTGAATGCATCAGATTCTTCCTTGATATCTGAAGGTGTGTCTCGAAAGTGGCGACTGAGGAGGAACCAGACATGGTCCGCTTTCTTCAACAAGAAGGTGAACTGTGGATGATGTACGATGCAATTACCGGGCGTCTTTTGGGACTCGATGGTCCAGTCAAAGTGTAAATCCTGACGATACCGGAACAGCCCAGGATTCCAGTTGAGATACAAGCTCTCAAAGTGTTGGATGACTTGTTCGAGTCCGATCCAGAATGTTGTAGGATGGGGCCGCTCGAGTGTTGGGACACTATCTCGATGATAGGCTTCCAAGCTGTCCTTGGAGCCCGCACCTGCACTGGAGGAGGAAGAGTCACAGACTGGTGCTGCTAGTGGGCAAGGACCTCGCCAGCCCTTTCCTTCTACCCATGGATTCTTGATTAGCAGAAGCCGATCGTGGTCTGTCTCCTTCATGTCTAGCACCGCGTAGCTATGCTGCCCTTCCAAGCCGAGTTCGCGCTCTTGCCTTGTGGACATCTTTCCAGTACCCGCGGTCACAAGAACGTCGCCATATGTGAAAGCATTATAGATACGCTTCCAGAGCTTATCAGGGATCGTATCCGTCCTGCAAAAGTTAGCCAAGCTGTTGAGACTAACTGAAAGACTCACTCTTGTAAGAACACTTGTTCCGGCACCCAGCCAGTGAATGTCCACAAGTCGCTGCACGAGTTACTCCCAGGGAAGTCGTATCCGCCGCGAACCTTGAGATATGCCTTCTCGAGCAGTGCTGGCCACAGCAATGCTGGATTCCGTCGATCGGTTACGTGGAGTAATCGGTGGGTGCTGGAGACTGGTAATCGGTCGTCAATTACGACCTTTCGCCAGCAGCCATTGAAGTTCAGACGAACGATATATTTCCCGTTCGTCGATGGAATGGGTTTTCCCAGGTGTTTGTCGAAAGGGTACAGTTTGTCTTGAAGCATCTGCATTAGTCAGTGATTATCGTACTGTCGTGCCTCTTTGATTGTCTACTAACTTGATCATGTCCGCGCTCGGCTCGAGCGACCCCAGCACAGAGACTGGCCACCACTGAGCAGTCGGATGCGGCATCCTGCACAAGATCGATCGAGCGCGAGCTCGACATTAGAGGTCCAATACCATCTCTACCGTTCGGATATAGGGAAGGAGGGGGTACAGCGTCAATAGCGCGGACCCAGCCCTTAAAAAACTGCTGTTGGTACGGTGATAGACTGAGATCATGAGTATCCCTAGCAAAGTCCGTTAGACAGTGTCCAGATACAGGTATAGTAGCTAGTGACTTACTGGAAAAGGTCCTGACCATTTGGTGGAACGAAGTCAGTTGGCGCTGGGTTCTTGTCCCACGGTGGACACTTGAAACCGTTCATGACGGATGCTTTTAGCAATATGATGTCTTCTTTCTTCGATCGCTTCCTGGTTGAAACGGGCTCAGTCAGTCTATGGATGTGTGAAGCTGAGGCAAGCTTCGGTGCGATTGGTATTGCTGATGTTGTTTTCGGTGCCGCTGCGACTGCCGGGTTCGATTGTAGATACCGCGACTGGGATACCGAGGGTGTAAGTGGTGAAGGAGCTTTTTGAACTGCTTCTGATGACGGATCAACATTTAACGCTCCACCACTGCGAGTCTGAGCGTTATCTTTGCGTCGTGAATCAGCATGTGCGCTCCAGCTGTTGTCATACGGCAAAGGAAACTGATCATCCGAGAGATCGATGAGTGGCATGGAAACTTGTCGAGAATCATCTCGGTAGAAACTTGGGTCGAAAGTACTCTGTAAAGGAAATGAGACTGATGAAAATGGCGAGTTACCTGATGCTGACCGAATGTTCGCAGGCGCGGCGGTTTGGGGATAGCTGTACACAGACGAGCTCCATGTAGATGCCATCTCCTCGTAGGCGGGTCCAGGACTTGTCGACACTTCCACACTTGCTGCCCATTGATCAATCTGTGCAGTTTTGGCGTTCTCGTGCTGCTGTCTGATCAGAGGTGTCCAATCCTTGGACTTCTTGATGCGATCAGCGACATCCATTAGCACGCCACATTGGGCCTTCAGCTGCTTTTTTTCGTCTGCGTTCGAGGACAGCTTGAGCGCTTTCATAAGATTCTCGGCTACGCTAATGGCGAGTGTGAGGGCCTCATCTTTGGTGCCAGCGGCTTGTAACTGTGAGCGGTAGTTCTACAATCAGTGTAAGTGCACGTGCTCGAACATGTGTGTCAAGTGGTTGTGTTGCTGTGAACGTACGCTCGCTGCTGCTTTGTAGGCTTCAAGCCGCGCCGCCGTGTCCGCCATGATGAATGACGTGGCCGCGCGATCAAACTTCACCGTGCCAGCTTGGTGCGAAATGTTTATGGGAAATCATCTGTTTATCGCCATAGAAATGGTGCATCGATCGTGATCAAGTCGAATGTGCATTGCAAGTCAACGGTCGTGATCCTGCCATGGTGTTGAGGCTGAGCCAGCTAGCGTAGTGCACGTGCCTACCTTCACAACCGCCTTGCGACCGCCTTTCTCGCCTTTAACACGCTGGCTCTCGCAGCGATTGAGTATGTCTGGAAGCAGCTGCTATGGCAAGAGCAAACAATGTCTCAGTCATCATCGTTTAGCCAGCCGTACGCGGAATGTAAGCGCACTGAGCACTGAGCACAATGAACCTTGTCGAACACCTCTAAGAACTGGACCTCGGCCGTGGACCTCGGCTGCTGGGGTTTCGTCATGCGCCAGGCTTGCGGTTATCGGGAGCAGCACGAAAGCTTCCTACCCGCTTTCCCAGGGCCAGGATACTATCACGAATCCAGGACACGAAATTAGAGATCAGCTTGACTCTACAGGCCATGGTGTGAAAAGTGTACAGGAATTTCAACATAGACCCCGCATCGCTGGCTCCATCGACCGTCCTCGCGCCCAATACATCACTTTCGGCTACGTGATATTCACTTCATACCTGAACGATGGCCGGCCAGTCGAAGGTCGAGGTGCTGCCTCCATGGGGTAATGCCGTCGCAGGCGCTGCTGGCGCCGTCATTGCGAACACCTTAGTCTACCCGCTGGACATGTAAGCTACCTCAATGCTGCTACCACTGCTTGGAGCAACTTGGTGCACTCAGCACTCATCATGCCACAGGATCAAGACGCGACTACAGGTACAAGTCAAGCGCTCAAAAAACTCGAATGATCCGAATCCTGCCGACCACGAGCACTACAATGGCACCCTCGACGCCATCCAGAAGGTTATCGGGAACGAAGGTGTTTCTGGGCTGTACGCAGGCATGTTTGGTTCCTTGGTTGGTGTCGCCTCGACAAACTTCGCATACTTCTACTGGTACACCTTCGTTCGCAGCTTGTACTTGTCCCACCAGACCGTTTCGACACCTCCAGGAACGGCCGCTGAACTATCACTGGGAGCCGTAGCTGGAGCACTGGCTCAACTGCTCACAATCCCTGTTGCTGTTGTTACAACACGCCAACAGACCATGAGCAAGCACGAGCGCAAGGGCATGATTGCCACAGGCATGGATGTCGTCAACAGCGAGGATGGCTGGACAGGTCTCTGGCGAGGACTCAAGGCAAGCTTAGTCCTAGTGGTGAACCCTTCGATCACATATGGCGCATATCAGCGTCTCAAGGACATCTTGTACCCAGGCAGAACAGCATTGAAGCCTCATGAAGCTTTCCGTACGTGGTTGTTAATAATTCCTGGAATCGGTAGAAACTAACTTGGACAGTCCTTGGATCCTTGTCGAAGATGCTCGCTACCGTCGTCACACAACCACTCATTGTCGCCAAGGTCGGTCTCCAGTCGAAGCCGCCACCAGCCAGGAATGGCGTCCCATTCAAGACGTTCACCGAGGTCATGCGTTACATCATTGAGCACGAAGGCCCATGGGCATTGTTCAAGGGCATTGGACCACAGATCTTGAAGGGCTTGCTGGTCCAGGGATTCCTCATGATGACAAAGGAGAGGTACGTTTCGTCATTCACAGCACTGGGATCTTCTCTAACAAAGCATATAGAATCGAGCTCCAGTTTATCCTTCTAATTAGATACTTCCGCCAAGTCCGCGCCGAGAAGCTACAGAAGCTGGCCAATATTGCAGCAGAGAAGGCTGGCAAGGTTGCACCGGTGCTTATCAAGTAAGCAGCTGTTGGTGGGTCACATATCAGTACATTTTGCAGATACCTTGGGATTTAGAGGCACAATATGGAGGCTGTCTTGGATAAATCTTTTCACACTGGCGTCCGGGCAGCATTGCAATCAAATCATTCAAGTTAAGATTTTTTCTGTTCACTTTCTCCTTCAAACAGTCTCGAACATCTAAGACTTAGCCGCAGGGAAGATGTACTTGCCTGCCTTCAACGCCACCGCCACATCCTTCACCGGCACGACATACTTTTTCACTTCCGGCACCTCCGCATCAATCAGGGTCGCCACCAAGTTTCCGAACACAACACTACCCTCGCCATTCAGGTGCGTGAAGTCGGTAGGGTTGAGGTTGTACGTTGCAGCGTTGTCCGCGCCAATGCTGTTCAAGTACTTGGTGCTCGCGCTGTTCAGATCAATAATATCCGCCTTCGACTTCGAGGCTGCCTTCTTGGCCGCAGCTGTGACGTCCGCAAGAGACTCTACGACTTCGCCGTTCGAAAACTTCCGCCTGCTCAAGCTCGTAACTAAGATGGGTGTTGCGCCTACAGCCCTGACCTCATCCACGAACTTGACGAGGTTGGCGGTCAGGTCGGCCATGGAGATGTTCTTCTCGGGCTTTTGGTCATTGTGGCCGAATTGAATCGTCACGTAGGGACTGTACTTTGCTGCAGCGGATCTTGCGGCTGCGAGCACGTTGGCCCAGTCGCCGCCAGCGCGGAAGGAGACGGTTGTTGCGCCGTTGTGGCCGAAGTTCTTGCCTGTTGCGCCGTTCTTGAGGGTGGTGTTGAGGAAGCCGTCGCCCCAGCCTGTACGTGGTCAGTTAAGTATCATGAATAGGGTTGTGGGAGGGAAAGTACCTCCTCCACCAGCTGATTGCACGGCAGTGGTCGAGTCACCGGCTAGAAAGAACGCTGGGGGCTTTGCTTTTGGTGCAGCGACTGCTGAGTATGTGAAGGTTGCGATCGTCGCAAGGATTGGGAGTGTAAAGAAATGCATTCTGACAGTATAGCAGAGAATATACTCAGATGCCAACGTGGTGCGATACTGCACCAACCCACCAGGCCAACACTCATATATACCTGTCTACACTCCACAGCGCATGTCATCACCCGCCCCGGCGCATCTTCAACGGCCACCTTTACCACGAAGTGCCAGCATCCCCTCAATCAGCTTCGAGCGCAACCCGAGTCAGGCATGAAACAAGCTTTCGCGCACGTTTCTTGCGAATCTTGACCTTCATCAGTATCTCGGGCGACGGGAGGTGAGCGATATTTATGCGATTCCACCAATTAGAGTGGTGTTGAGATTGCTTGG
Source organism: Macroventuria anomochaeta (assembly GCF_010093625.1). NCBI lineage: Eukaryota > Fungi > Ascomycota > Dothideomycetes > Pleosporales > Didymellaceae > Macroventuria > Macroventuria anomochaeta. The sequence goes on from NW_022985369.1 coordinate 556,939, forward strand.
GGGTGAATGTGGGGCGAACGGCAGGATTTCGTGGGGAAACAATTTTCCCGGGGAGTGAGTCCGGGGAATGACGTTTGGGGGAACACGAGGGAAGGAGCCGGTGCACCGGGGTCGGCTTTTGAGATTGGGTTTCGATGTTTCTAGACATTGCTAAAGTTGATTCACGATCTTGAAGGTCTCCATCGTTGCGAGCCACATTGCCTGCTCTCCTTGCAGTGCAGATGTTCATCGAGAAATGTGTTGCGTCATTCCTTACATATGCACGTCTCCAGCCGTGCATGCCTTTGCGAGTGCCATCTTCTTCCTAGCGCGCATCACGTCTACCACATTCGACGCAGCCCCCTTGGTAGTTCAGTGGCTCCAATTTGATGGCAATCTCCTTATCATCCGCATCTTCGAGATCTAGCTCGACCAAAGCTGAGTGAGCCAGTTGAAAAACGCTACTTGTACAGCTCGCAGCTGTGCGCAAAGGCATTACCGAACAACTTTGTCTCAAGCGTACTTGACAATGTTGTGTAAGCTCCAACACCGTCTTTCTTGCCACTTGCGCGGAAGTGCCCGCCAGGAATTGTAACGTCACCAGGGTACCTATTCTTTAGGTCACTACGCTTCAGGACGTAGACTTCGATCAAGTTCTTGAGGAACTCCTCCTGCGCTTGAGGAACAGGATCGCCTTCGCTGATAACGCTCCAGAATCTGCCAGGTTTAGGTCTCTGCCCGAGCTGCTGGTCATGCAAGGCCACAGACGCCAGGGGACGTGTACCAAAAGTGATGCAGTGAACTTGCTTGAAACCTACTGACAATAAGCCGATGCTATGGAGCTGTACAACGGAGTACGTACCGGTGGTAGCATCAGCTACGTTGTAGAGGCAAGACATGCTCATGGCGTAGAAAATCTGAGCGACTGCTCCACCCGCAGAATGACCACTAAAGAACAGACTGTCAATAGGCCCCACATGCTGTACCAGCCACGCGATACCTTTTGTCAGGCGAGTTTTCGCTTGGACCACGGCTAGGAAACCCCTGTGCTATTGCAATCTTCTGCTCAATAGCTGCACCAGTTAGCAGACACGAATTTCTATTCAGGGGATCAGTATCTACCCTGGGAGCGTGTTTCGGTGCGTTGTTGAAGTTGAGTATTCAGTCGTCCTCATTACGGTCCCTCGAATGGAGACCACCAGTACTCGCGAACTCTTTGTATCTTCCAGGGAGATAGTCATAAAAACTAGTGTGGGAATATGTCTCGAACAATTCCGGCATTTCGTCAGACAGATCAACTGTACGAGGGTCAGAGCGAGCAGACGCCCATTGTGGCTTCATATTTAGCATTATCCAAGAACCGGGAACTTCGCCGGATGAGTGCTTCGTTGATGGGACGCTTGATGTTATCTGTCACTGTGCCGACATTAGCAGTAATGAATTTGATGAAGCTGTCAAGTGTCAGTAACTAATAGGCATGCACTGTGTGAGCGACTCGACTTACTCCAGCCTTTCTGATGTCAGCGTCCGATATTCTGACGTGAAGGTGAAATGCTCCCACTCATAATCGACCGACTTCGTCGCTTGCCTAGCTTCCGGCATGCTTGGTAGTGAGCATTAACGGCATTAGTGCAGTGGTATTTTCATAAAAGAGTCGCACGTAGAAAGAGTCTCGGAGCCTCGGAGCCTGAATACAGATATCATAAGACAAAGTGGTCGGCCTTGGTAGCATTCGAAGGACATCAACGTCTCGTGTTCTGTTGTTTGGATACTGCAGTAGCTCAAAGGGCCCAAGTCTTGCTAGTCATTGTTCACAACGGTGTTCTGACGCATTGTCCAAGAAGGGCGAATCAAAGAGTGAAGAGACAAACAATCGAGCCAAGATTAGCAGCACAAAGCGAAGTCAGCGAATATATCAGGGACACCACAAATTGACGATGGGATCGGAAAAGAAGGGGTCGAACTCTGATATTGACACTGATGGATTTGAATGATGCTGATCTCTGTTCACGACCCAGGAGGTCTTCATTGTTGCGAGTTGTATGCCTGCTCTTCCTGTCGCGCTGTTATCTACTTCCTAACAACTCTGAACGCGCTTGTGACCGCGAGCCACGTTTTTTGCTTGTGTCGCAACCTCCAAGCATTCGCGTCGCTCATCGCTCCTCCTCCATGTAGTCTTTAACGAATTCCTTCCAGGAATATTCGTCGTCCTTGTCCTTGCCACTGCACTTGCTCAGCAGAAGCGCTCTCGAGAACTCTAGCACAAAGGCATGAGGTAAATCCTCTGTCAGGTGCTGAATCCATGTCTCTTTTGCCAAGCGGACCCATATGTCAACTAGGAGACGTCTCGCGGGTGATCCTTCCATGGTGCCCGCGTATATGACCTGAAGTGTCAGTCGACCAGGGCATAGGCGAGGTTCAGCCGGCTGGTCTACGTAAGCGTCGACCAAAGCCGTAAGAATAGCGTTCTTGAAAGCGTTGTCCATGAGCTTTTCGCCAAGAACATAACACTTGGCTATGTCGATGTATTCATCACCCTTCGCTTGTTTATTTCCAGACGCTCTGGCACGAGCAATCGGCATTTGCTGAAAGTATAACCAGTGAAGGTAGATATTGAAGATGTCCGGTGAGTCTTCTGAGAGGTCGATGGTACGCGGTTCGGTCTTGTTGGCGGCCCATTTGTGCTTCAGGGCGTTGTCGAAGAAGCGAGAGCTTTTCCGAATGACGGCTTCAAGGACGGGAAACTTTTTGTTGTCTTCGCTAGTACCCACGTTGACGGTTATCTGATCGATCATGCTATGAGGTATCAGTCTCTTGTTTCCTAACAGTGGAGCGCCAACCTACCTGATGGCCTGGGTCTGCAATATGCGTCCGCAGTCTGAAGAGGGTCCATCCTCGAGCTTCTCTGGATCGGCAGACATTGTCCTTGTTCGCTTTACAGCACACTTTTTCTTTTTGGCCATAGGCTGAGTTCGGAAATTCCAGTTGGAACCTTCGTAAGATGGTCGAGAGGAAGGTGTGGGCACGGGTTATAAGTGGGCAAGAACAAGCGACTGTGCCAAGAGAGGGCGTGATGAATGGTGAAGTGAAGGCAAACCAATCTAGAACTTCCGAGTGTAAACAAGAGAACACGCAACCATCCGAAGGGCATCAAATTGTATATCGTTCATTAAACGTCCAGAAAATGCTATGTTGTAGCCAGGAGATAAATGGTATCCGCTAAAACGCTGCAAAAGATTAAATCGAAAGGCATATGCAAATCGTTGACCCTCAAGGGTACGGGTTCTGCGCAGTCGGCTGTGGCTCACCACGCTTTCCACTCTTCTCGCTGCTGCTGCCCTGTGTCTTCTTCCTGATCATATCAAGGCTCATGCGCCCCTTCCGCTCATTCTTAGTGAGCTCATCTCCTTCGCTCTCGCTCTCGCGCTCCTTCTTCTTCTCAACCTTCTGGATGGCTTCCTCGGTCAGATCTTGTCTATTCATGCGCTCGAGCACATCCGTCTTCCTAGTGCGCTTATCGCCAAGCCAGATGAGTAGACCTGCGGTAGCGTTGCAGGTGATGGAACAGATCAGGATGACGGTGGTGATGGCGAATGGTCTGTTCTTGTAGTAGATGCCCCATGTGGTGGCTCCGAGTGAGATCTGGAGAAGCGAGTGACAGTCCAGAAGTACCACGATGGCAACCAGGAAACGAAGTGGGAAGGCGTAGTGCGTCTCGGTCTCATGAGGCTTGTAGAATGAATGCGACTTGCAGAACTTCTCTTGGTGATGCTCGAGCTTCTCCTGTTGCTTAGGTGTCAGGACAGTGAACTCCCACTGCTTCTCGGGATCCTCAGGGTCAGTCATGCGCGGTCCAGTAATGGGTGCATTGCCAGATGGAAGATCGTTCTGATCGTGTAGCGCTGGAAGCATGTCCTTCTTTCTGCGAGACCATGTGTAGTGGTGGTAGTGAGCGATGTAGATCATGTGGTACGTGTCGATGGCTCGGAAAGGAGCAAGACCATCTCCAACGATGGCGAAGAGAGCTACCAGGACACTGTCGATGATGTGGACCACGTAGATTTGTTGACCTCCAACATTGATCCAACCGATCAGGAACAGCACCCATGCAAGACCGAAGAGGGTGATGAGCGTGGCATACAGCGTGACCAAGAAGCCTAAGGGTCTTTTGACATACTGACCGAAACCTCTCATTGTGCGCTTGAACTTCGAGCGCTTCGAGTGAAGCATGTGTCGAACATGGTCGTTCACCTCTGCCTTGTCTTGCTTGCTCCAGCCTTCCAGGGAAGTGCCATGCGGAAGAACAGCATACCGAGAGTCGCTCAGTTGCGAATCGATTGTCGCCAGAGTGGTTGTTGTGCCCTCAGTCTCTGTGCGCTGCAACCTAGGAGGTGGCTGCAGTTGTGCTTCGGCTTGAGCTGCGTGCGCTGGACCCAGGATGCGGTTGATCTCTTCGAGACTTGCAGTCTCACTCGGAGCACGTCGCAGGTTGTAGGTCGGTCGCCGATTGAAGAAGGGCAAGTTGGGCACGAACAATGAGTTCTGCAAGTTGGTCAAAGATGTCAAAGTCGCAACCTCAGGATCTGGATAGATTAGCTCATGTTCTTTAACGTGGTGAGAGTATTCATGCCAATCGTATCCAATACATCTACCATCCCAGATGTGTAGTCCATCCCTACATCTGCAGACCCCTGGGTAGACGGATCAAGGGGCTCGGGAGACTCCTTCTCCTTGCTGCTAGGGCTGTTCCAGAACGGCACTCTCGTCTGTATGGCGCTCTTGACCTTCCTCAGCCTACTGAGTTCAGGTTGGGTGAGTGTCGAATCAGTTGATTTCGATGGCGTCCTTCCAAGTTCCCGGCCTTCTTCTAAGGTGTCTAGAGGTTGACTGACTCGCTGTGAAGAAGGATCCGTGGCTTGTGCATATTGGTTTATTGTGGCTGAGGAAGGCATCCGCCGAATACCAATGCTAGCTTGACGAACACCTGGGGAAGGCCGACTGTAGGGACTGTGCTGCTGCTGAGACGATCCACATTGCTGGTTCAATGGTCGATGTGGTGCTGAGTTGCTTCTTGCTCTTTGAGGCGTTAAGGGGGATGACGTCCTTTGTCAATGTTAGCAATCGCACCTTCCTTGCATGTTGAGGTAGGACAGACCCTCGTTTCGTTGGCGTTCGAACATCTTTAGGCGGAGGCACAGGCACGCGCTTGCCGGCGTCTACTGAGGATTGCAGAGATGTCGGAGGCTCAATGGTTGGCTGTGGTACCGGTACGCGTTCTGGAACTGCAAAGTCGCGTGCAGCGGACTGGCCTGGGAAGCCTTCATTCACGCCGGTCGTGCTAGCGTTGTCGTTGATCGCAAGTGTCGAAGGGGGAACAGCAAGGGAACCGGTGCCATTTCCTCGCGATACAGCTTCAGCAAGCCTGTTGCGCGCAGTGCGCGACTTCTGTTGAATCTTCAACTTGTCCATGGAGACGACCAAAATTGCAAACAGGGTGTAAGCATCGCGGGCAATTCAAGATAATAAACATGCTTTATGGCTAAGACGGCCGCGCTGTATCAGGAATGGCCCAGCCAACAACTCGGGACTGGCTATGAAAGCCTGGCAACAGGGCCTGGGCATCGTCATGCCGCAGCTGGCCAAACGCCTCAACCCCCTTTTGCAGCCTTACACATTGCACAGCGTGGAGAGATGGCGGGGCCGCTCCTCGCAGACCATGAGTTGACGCGTTGCGTATCGTCCAGACGCAAGAGCGGTGGAGATTTGGAAGTGGAAACACCAGGTCCAACCCCGTGCCCAAGTGTCAAAGATCTGAAGCACGCCGTCAACTGGCGATTCGCGGGCCGTGACGATCACCTCGCCAAGAGTTAGGGCGTCGTCCTGCAAGTTGACGCAATACCTTGTACCTGAGTCACGCTGCAGGATTCAGAACATTGTGATAGCGAGAGCAATTAGGAGGAAATACTGTAAATGACAATTGAAGCATCTACGGAACGGTCGCTTCTTCTAGCGTACCCATCAAGGTCTCTAGCCTACGCTTGCGGCCTTGTCAACGCTTGTTGGCATTCACTATTTCCGTGGTCAACGGCCGTGGCAACGATATGCTGACGGAAGGCCTGCGTGTGATGTGAATTGTTTGATTGTCTTACAACGCTTCTTCCTGTCGTTGCTTCCAACTGCTACATGCCATCATACTTCATCGCTCGTGCGCCTGCTCATGCAAATCTACTGTGTCTCCCACTCAAACCTTATTCTCTATCCTTCGCTCATCCCTCAACTTCACGAGCTTCTCAACCGCCTCGTCGAGAGGAATGATCTCACCACGCTGCTGAGACGCCTGGTCATCACGGTTCCTCCAGTTGACGGCGCGGTTCTGCTGCTCCTCAGCACCGACAACCATGATGAAGTTGTAGAGAGCCAATTGTGCTGTGCGAATCTTCTTCTGCATGGTGTTTCCACTGATGTCGATGTCGGCATGGATGTGCTGCTTGCGAAGCGCGGCCTGGACCTCCTTCACGTAGTCGTTAGCACCAGGCATGACAGGAATGACCATGACCTGACGAGGAGACAGCCAGAATGGCCATCGGCCGGCGAAGTGCTCAGTGAGAATGCTAGTCAAGTCAGCAAAGCGTGTGAGGGAGTCTAATGGTGAGGAACGTACGCAATGAAGCGCTCGAAAGACCCGTAGATGGCACGGTGAACCATCACGGGGCGAGCGTAACCAGGCTGAGGAGGCTTAATCTTCTTCGCAATCGAGGCAAGGTCTCCAGGTGTCTCTGGCTGCTCCTGTGCAAGAGCCTCCTTGGGCGCCTCCTCCTTAGGTGCCTCTGATGCCTTGACCTTCTCCTCCTTAGGCTTCGCGGCTGCGACCTCAGAGGTCATGTACTCGAGCTCGAACTGGTTGGGAAGCTGGAAGTCGAGTTGGATTGTAGCGCACTGATATTCACGCTTCAGGGCATCGGAGATGGTGATATCGATCTTAGGACCGTAGAACGCACCATCACCAGGATTCAGCTCCCAAGCACCACCACCTTCGGCGGTAAACTTATTCAGAGCATCCGTCAGCTTCGCCTCGGCCTTGTTCCAGGTCTCAATCTCGCCAAGGAAACCTTCTGGACGTGTGCTGAGCTTCAACTTGAATGTGAAACCGAACTTTCCGTACACTGCGCGGAGGAAGTCAAACAGACCCAAGACTTCCTCGTTGATCTGATCCTCGGTACAGAAGATGTGAGTGTCGTCCTGCTGGAAGCGGCGAACACGGGTAAGGCCAGTAAGAGCGCCGCTGGCCTCGTTTCGGTGCAAAATACCGAAGTCAGCCATGCGGATTGGCAGCTCACGGTAACTTCGCTCGCGGTGCTTGAAGATCAGGCAGTGACCAGGGCAGTTCATAGGCTTCAGAGCCCACTTCTCCTTCTCAACATCGAATGTGAACATGTCCTCGTGGTAATGCTGCCAGTGACCGGAGATTTTCCACAGCGCCGAGTTGTACATGTTCGGTGACCCAACCTCCTGGTATCCACGGTTCCAGTACTCCTCACGAAGGAAAGCTTGCAGTGTATTGTAGATGATCTGTCCGTGGGGCAAGAAGAAGCATGAGCCAGGGCTGTACTCGTGGAAAAAGAACAGTTCTTGTTCCTTTCCGATCTTGCGGTGGTCACGCTTCGCAGCCTCCTCCAGGAATTTCAGGTGCTCTGCCATCCTGTCCTTGTCAGGGAATGAGACACCGTAAATGCGCTGCAGACTGTCGTTGTTTGCGTCTCCGAGGAAGTACGAGGCCGAGTTCTTCATGACCTTGAACTGCTTTATCCTTCCAGTGTGAGGTACATGGGGTCCACGGCAAAGATCGATAAGGGGACCGTTGCGGTATACGGTGGTGGAGGTGCCATCAGGAATCTTGTCCTTGATGATGTGCTGCTTGTAGGGGTTCGACTTGAACATCTCCAACAAGTCATCCTTGGACAATGTCAATCGCTCGAAGACCTGCTTCTCCTTGACAATGCTGTTGACGATAGTCTCGAGGGGCTTGTGGTCGGAGTGCTCGACAGCAGCCTTGTCGGGCAGGGCCATCTCGTAATAGAATCCATCCTCAATAGGAGGACCAATGCACAGGTCACAGCCGAATCTGCGCTCAGAGGCCTCTCCCAGAATATGAGCGCTCGAGTGCCAGAAGACGCGCTTGCCCTCTGGGTGATCGAAGTCTAAAAGCTCCAGCTTGCAGCTCTTCTCGAGAGGTCGCTCAAGATCCCACAATGTCTCCTCGGGTGTGCCGTGGTCGAGACGGGCGATAACGGTGCGCTCGAACAAGCTCTTGCTGATGCCGCGCGCAATGTCCGCAGGGCTGGTGACCCATGATTCACCCTCGATGAGCTTGCCGTCGCCAAGTGTGATTGTGATCTTCTCTGTATGAGAGGTAATATGTCAGCGCTGAAGACATTGGGGGTGTCGATGTGGTCGAACGTACCGCGGGGCTTTTGCGCAACTTCTTCGTCGTACTTGGCCTTAAGCTTCTCGCTGCAAGCTGTCAGTGCTAACGTCATATATCCTTGCAGGCAGCTTACAAGATCTTGACTCGGTGGTCAATGTATGCAGGCACGGGGTCAAGCATTAAAGGTCGGCCACCATCGTCACTGCCCTTCTTCTTCTCTTTCTTAGGCTTTGCAGCTTTGGGGGCCTTCTCTTCGACCTTTTTCTCGCCAGAGACCGCGAGGTCCTTAACGCCCTCAACAACCTGGTTCACAGTGTCCTTGACCGCTTCCGCCATGTTCGCTGTTGTTACCGCGTCGGAAGCGGAGATTTGTTGTATTTATATGCTGTTCTGAGTCAAACCCGCACAACTTGGAATATGACCTAAGATAAGTGTGTTCAATGGTCGTACCGGTTAGTGTGAAGCTTGAGTGACTCGAAACTAGTCCGTGTCAGCACTTGCGAGCAATGCGAGCTTGCAATCGACTCACAATTTCGGGCAGCTTTCACGCGCACTACAGCCCACTTGCGCTGCATAGCGGGGTTGAGGATTGGCTCACATTCAAAGTGGGTCCTGGAACAATGTGTCGCCGATTGGCTGCGCGGCCATCGAGAATTCTTTCTTCGCGAACTTTGAAGCTGCCGACCAGCTCGAACTCCGCGAACCGATTGCATTCCCCACAACAAACGACATGTCTGGATTCCGTGGAACACCTCGAGGCGGCCGTGGCGGCTTTGGCGGAGGCAGCAGGGGTGGATTTGGTGGTGGTTCCCGTGGAGGTTGGTGTTCCTGCGCTGCAGCTCTCAGTGCTGGAAGCTAACTTTTTTCCAGGACGTGGTGGATTTGGCGGAGGTGCTTCTTTCGGCCCGCCAGACCAGGTTTTCGGTATGCGCAACACTTCAAGCACATTTGTGCCATACTAATAAGTTATCAGAAATGGGCAAGTTCGTCCACGAAGTCGAGAACGAGATGTTCTGCGAGTCGATTAACACCAAGATCCCCTACTTCAACGCGCCCATCTACCTCGAGAACAAGACACCAATTGGCAAGGTCGACGAGATCTGCGGTCCCCTGAACCAGGTTTACTTCACCATCAAGCCCCAGGAAGGCATCCAAGCCAAGTCATTCAAGGCCGGCGACAAGTTCTACATTGGCGGCGACAAGCTCCTGCCCCTCGACAGGTTCCTGCCCAAGCCCAAGCCCGCCCCTGGTGCGGCCAAGGTCAAGAAGCCTGCCGGTGCAGGTGGACGTGGTGGAGCTCGTGGTGGCCGTGGTCGCGGTGCACCAAGAGGGCGCGGCGGTCCCCCCGGACGTGGTGGTTTCTCTTCGCGAGGTGGATCATTCGGCGGACGTGGTGGTGGCCGTGGCGGCAGCGGTGGTTTCTCGCGCGGTGGTGGACGAGGTGGCTTCACCCCCCGTGGGCGAGGTGGATACTAAGCGCACTCCGGATCGGTTTACCTTTACTACGAAGACACCAGGACGGGCGGTTTTTCCTTGTCGCGGTATGACCCTGGACATCACGGATACCAATCGATACCACGAACATTCGACGGCGTTTGGGAGCTCAATGGGATTTCTTGTACATGTGGAACATGGCGCCATGTTGGAAAAGGCTCTAGAGCATTGTGTACGGATGATAGTCATTTCACGTTCAATCGAAACTTCAAAAAATATCCTAATCATGTCACAGCGCATTGGTCTTGGTTCTGAGGTCTGGATCAACCGTTTACCCACAGACTAGAGTGCTGGAGCTTGCATCACGAGTTACAGAGCAACGTCTTGTACCTGAATACCACAGATGTTCAAGACTATTTGAATGTTGAATATGCCCGTTTATCGAAGACTGTACGATTGCGATTGAATCTGTCTCATATTTTGCACAGCCTGCAACATACTTACTTCGAGGCATGTTGTTTCTGCAACCTCTCTGCACGCATCCAGATCAGAAAGACGTTCAAGACGGTTTGCAAAACAAGCCAGCTGCATCATAAAGTCCATGTGTACCAACCAAGCTTGGCGAATCACATGGCGGTGAAGTGCGGCCTAGCCCGGCGGATGACGTTCTCAGACTTCTCGCCAAACAAGTTGTTCAGAAGCGGCACGTCACTAACCTCTGTCACGTCCTCGCAGGCCGCCCAAACCCTGAAAGCGTATCCTCTTTCCTACTACACACACAAATATTTCTCCTGCACCTTACTTCCTCTCTACCCCTACCGAATTACTTGTGTAGTGAACAATGGCGACTCGCAGGAACGGACCCAGCAATCCCAAGGACGAGGCGCCTGTGCCTACGGATAAGAGTATGTTTACTGCAAAGGAATAGAGACATCGTAGGACTGAGGACTAACGAGCAGCAGCGCAAGACAAACAGGCCCGTCTTTTGGCTGAGCAGAATCCGGGACACTTCTCGTTGGTGCGCGCGCTGCATCTTGCAGACTTCATCACCGAGCTAAATGGTATGCCTAATCCTCTACACCGACTTTCAGATCCCGAGCTCTACGGCGCGTACATCTGCGAACTGCGACCAGCACACAGGCAACCTGCTTATGGATAATGCTAACAGGTTGCAATTAGGCTTCTGCGGCGTAATGTCCGTCTTCTCCTCGCTCCGCTACTGCATCCAACCCAACCCCCACGATTACACGAACCTCTACTGGGCCCTAGGTTTCATCCCCTTGGGCCTCTTCTTCGACTTCATGGACGGCAAAGTGGCGCGCTGGCGCAAGAAGGCCTCCTTGATGGGTCAAGAACTCGATTCACTTGCGGACCTCGTCTCCTTCGGCGTGTCCCCCGCAGCCGCCGCCTTCGCGCTAGGCATCCGCACGCCGCTCGACCACCTCCTGCTTACCTTCTTCGTGCTGTGCGGTCTGACGAGGTTGGCGCGCTTTAACGTTACGGTTTCGATGGTGCCCAAGGATGCGAGCGGAAAGAGCAAATACTTCGAGGGTACCCCGATTCCGATGTCGCTTGGAATAGTTCAGGTCATGGCATTCTGGGTGTACAAGGGCTGGACGCTTGAGCAGATACCGCTGGGTCTGTGGCTGGAGGGAACCGTGTTCGAGTTCCACCCTGTTGTGGCTATGTTCATTCTGCACGGGTGTTTGATGGTCAGTAAGACTATTCACATTCCTAAGCCGTAAGCGGCGTCAGGGTGTGGATCGAGAAGGAATTTTGGTGGGCGGAGAGGGGCTTTGCTTGTATGCAGCTGTACTGGACCTATCAATAGACAGGCTATCTGCTGTATGCACGAAGCAATGCGTGATGATGATACCATAGTGATTAGCTAGAGAATATGATCAGCAAATTCAAAAATGAAAGAACGAGCAGTTGTTCACATCAAAGCACCAAACCAGTCTGCATGGGTGCTGAAGTAATGATGTGAGTTACCGTACGTTTGCGTACTGGTCTAATATTGTTAACTTTACTGAGAAACGATTATCTCAACTCTTGAGATTCGTGTTGTATTAGGCCCTTCTCCATGTTTGACACCGCCCATATGCGCCTGTCCGATAGTTTCAGATGTGAAAGATGATTGCATTGAGTTAATGCCAACTGTTCCTGTAACAGTACGCTGTATCGGTACGCATCTAGATGTGAAACCTCTTGGTAGCCTATTAACCAACGCTAGCCTGTAGATGACTTGCTGTGATAAGATGTAGGGTGCACAACACTCGCGATGCTGTGAGGTTGTTGGTGGGTATGTGATTGGATGTGCACTGCGATTAACGTGTGATGATCAAAGCGAACCCGTCAAGCCAGGCGGCAGAGGATCCAGAAATGCCGCCAATGGTGTAACCGCGAGGAGGGATGAGAGTGTGTCTGATGATTGTTAGTTGAATTTCCAGGCGCAATAATCTGAGTGTAGCTTACCCACTACCGCCAGTGGCGTTGCCGAACCACTCGCTCGTCCTTCCCAGGCTTGTCAAGATCTGAATGCCATCGATCCAAAGTCCTGCCCGTAAAGCGAAACCGAGAAGCATCTCGCCTTTCCGTGTGTCTAACGGGAAGTCGGTCGCATGTCCTCCTCGCTTACCAAACACCTGGCTTGTCGAATCTTCATAGTAGAACTCCAGACCATCGACGCACAGCCCAGACCATACCTTGATGCCGAGTAGAAGTTTTGTCTGAATGTGTGCACTGTCAAGGATGATCTCCACAGGCTGTGATCCTTCCATCTGGGAGTAACCCAGCTTGCTGCCGCGGTAGCCCCAGCGGCCATCAGGAATCTTGACACGCGCCAGCTTCTGGTTCGCTAGCTGACTGAAGTCCTCGATTACATGCTTTCCACCTCCTGCAGAATAGACTTCGACCTTCAGTTTCGACTTCTGCTTCTCCTTTGGTAGCACCGAGCGCAGCTCAGTCTCGTCTAGTGAGACCTGTCGTGGATATTGAAGCTCGACCTCCGGCCATTCTCGCCAAGAGCGACAGACATCGTCTCCTTCTGTGTAAAGCTCGACCCAGGCAATTCCGGATTTTGATGTTGCAATCACACCGCCCTGACCAGGGTCAACAGTCCAGACTTGTACGCTTCCGTCGTTGTTAACATCGGCTCTATCGATTGGTATGCGGAAGCAAGGGTGGAACCTGAAGCGTAGCACGTCCAGTCTGTGCCATCTGCACTCGTCCTCCGGTAGTACCAGCCGCTGACCAGGCGATTTCGTACGAGTCGAGTAAGGTTCGCGGCAGATGAACGTGCGGTTCAGCGTGACATAGTCGCGTAACATGATGCCGGACTCTTGGTGCGGACAACCAAACAGATGTCCAGTCTCGTGAAGGTGGGCGCCGATTCCAATATTGGCTGCCTCCCAATTGCTGCCGGACTCGTTGCAGTCATTTGCTACAAAGTTGGTGTCTGTTCGTGTACAATCCTCGAATGCTTGAGTGACTTCTTCGATGCTGGATGGGTAGCTGTGTAGCGCTTGTGACCCGAAGATGCCTAGCTGCAAGTCTGGCACTCCTCCACCAAGCGCTGCATGTCCGCGGATGACCTGCTCCTTGGCGTCCCATGTCGAGTCTAGGAACATACAAGAAACATAGAGCTTCTGGCCTGGTGTGATATGAAAGTAGTCTTTGACGGCGTCTGCAGCAATGCCAAATAGCTCGCCTTTCTTCGTTCCTGGTCCGTACTGTTGCGCTCGATCGAGGTCTCTTATCTCAGCGACAGTCTTCTTCGAGCGTATGATGTGCACCTTAGCCTGCGTGCGAAAGTGGCCCGGTTCCCAGTCTTGGTAGCTTATCGTGCCAGGCTCCCACGCATCTTCGAGGCGGAAGCAACGTCGCCTAAAGCCATGGCGCTTCATCTGCTCACCCGTGAATGCCTGCCATAAGTACGCTGCCATGCGGAACTTCTTCACCGCGAGATCCAGCCCGTTTCCTTCGGTCTGTATGCGCGATGGCGGTGCATCATATGTGCCAGGCGAGTCACTTCCGAGGATGATAGCCAGTTGAAGAGGCGGTGAATGTGTCAGAGGAAGGTAGTTGATGTTTATGAAAGTCGCGTGTGGGGAAATCGACTGATTGCCGGATGAGACTTTTGGTGACGCAAAGTCGAGGCGAACTCGGTTCCACCCTGGCTCCAAGTGTACCAATGCTTTGAAGTAAGAGTCCCTTACCGGCCAGCATGTTGGGGGAAAACGGCCTTGGTGGTGGTTGACGGTAAGAGTGCCATCCAGCGGTTTGTGAGAAGGCTCGCCGACCTGTCCAAATATCAGAAGAACCTGCTGATGAACCTGCCTACTGTCAGCACCTTCTATGGCCCCCAGGCATACTACAACCTACCCAGGAGTTATCCGATACAGAAATGATGCGCGGTGCGAGCAACGACGATCGATTGAACGAGTTGTGCGAGCCAGAGCCACTGGTCGGTGTCGTGGACAAACCCTGTAGCTCCGTTAGTCCTACACAACAAGGGTTTTGACCACGTCCGCTCACATTCATGCTATAGCGCTTTAAAGGATCAACGCTGGGTCGCTGAGGCCGGGCGGGTACGGGCGGTGCATCTCCCTCTATAGTCGATGTCGCGGGTGTGGTGGAAGGTGTGGACGAGCCGATCGGGGACGAGTTCATAGTAGAAGACGACTGGCGTCGGCCAATGCCATACTGGGCCTTCGTGGGAAGCAGCTCGCCTTTTTGGTCGCCGGACGTTTTGCTGCTCTTTCGGCTCAACTTGTGAAGGAAAGAAGGCATAGCCGCTATGCTACTGTGGCTGTGAGATACTGGACGTTACTATGAACTCATAGGCGTAACGAGTGGCAGCCGGAAGGCAGATGTTGAATAGCTGAAGAAGTTGAGCAAGCGGTGGTGACGCGTAATGCAAGCGCGGTGGATTGCGTGCGGGCGATCGAGCTCTCGGAGTACGGCAATGGCAATATACCAAGTGAATATATTTGGCGCAAACAAACGAGTGTCACTAGAAGTTGTTTGACGTGAAGAGCGAGATCTGGGGGCTGCCGTGGTCTCTGCTATACCTCTAGATGTTGGAGGGAGCAGGTGCGTCGCGGTACGATAAGCCGCAACTGCGCAGATCTAGGCAAGGAAGTGGCATCCCAGGGTCGTCGACCTTGGTCACAGCAGGCACGTGCTGTGCTCAGCTTGATGGAGAGAATTGCAAATGTGCAATAATCCGCCGTTAAAGGTGGCAAGGTGCAATGTCCTCTGGGGGGTCTTCGGAGCATGCAGCGCCGCCAACGGCTCTCCAATAGTTGAGAATGACGTTGAAGCTAGCCACGATGCGCCTGCAGCTGGTCCACACTGAGTTTGACCTTCTTTGAGTTGCACTTGCCTGCCAACGATGGCTGTGAATTTTGCTGAGCACAGCTGTACAGATATGAGCATTTGGACGCCAGACTTCCTTCCGCAAGTGCAAATGCAGGCCATTTCCACGCAAACGCAGGCCATTTCCACGCAAATGCAGGTCAGCATTTCCTATATGTCAAAGCTCGGACGCCGCAGATGGCTACCAATCCTCGCTCTAATACTGAACCTTGGCGGTCTTTGGTGGAGTCCGAACGATCTTTCTGATGTAGTCAAAGCTATCTGTAGTCTTCAACAAACTTATCCGCTCTCGACAATACTGCAAGATTGCGTTGCTGCCGTCCAGGATCTGGAGAAGCGCAGCGGGCTTGTCTTGAACAACGTCCCACAAGCTCGGCTGAGACGTAGAAACCCGCCGCCGCGATACCCCTCCTATTGGAGAATACAATACCATGACTCAGCAGCACCTCAGATACGGCTAACCGAATGCTCCTCACGACCTTGCCCAAGGTGAAGTGGGCTGGCTGCTCGCTTCGCAAACGCTTCGAGGCACTAGATCCATGATATGATGCGTGTCTGATATTCACCAGCCTTGTTTCTGGTCTGTGCTTTGACTTCGACGCTAAACTACTTCTCCACTGCATTCCTCCTTCACTGGCGGTCGATTCAGCTCGAGATCTCAATGCTTGTCACCGCTTGAGACAATTGCCAGCGACTTGACAGCCCACCCCACGATCCTTTCTCTATACAAGCTCTCCGCCATGGCTGAGCAAGATGAGGTTGCGAGCAAGGTCTTGCGGCGAGCTCAGGTCTCAAAGGTTGCTCACCCGGTGTCCACCTCCCTCGGCTACTTTGTTAACATTGCGTGCTGTAGATGACCAGGACGCTACAGAACAGACTTGCTCTGGCGAACGTCAAGATCAAGAACGGCTGGGAGAGCCTCAGCCTCGACGCAATTGAGCCCGTCATCGATGTGGAGCTCAAGCGTAAGCGCCCTGGCTCCAGCAACGAAGCCATGTCAGATGCCTCGAGTGTCTCCGAGCGCTTCTACCAGCCAGGCGTACTCGACTCTTCCCCGCTCGCCGCCTCCATATTCTCAGATGACGTTCGACGATCAGGGACCCCCTCTGTCAGCAGTGACCGCCAGCACAAGCGTCCCCGCTACGACAAACCCATCAGCCGATACCCAGCATCGAGCAACCACACCCGCAACAAGGTCATGCGATCTGCCACAACGGCTTCGTCCTCATGGAAGAACAACTTCCACCTACCCGAGTCCTCGCCGGTATACCATCGCAGACACGCACGTTTCGGTCGAACCCACGTGCCCAGTCTCTCCTTTGTCTCGGAGACATCAACCATCCCCGACGACCCCCGATCCCCTCTCCTGTCCGAAGAAGATGACGAAGATCTTCCCATCTCCTCGTTCCAGATCAGCAAATCACACTTCGCAACGTCGCCGATTCGAGCTCGAGCTCCACGCACACCGCCGCCAGACGTGGCCCGCTCGGCTCGTCTTCGTCAGAGGGGCTTCACTGCCGCTGGCGCTGCTCGTGAAGGGAAACATGGCGAAGACGATGCGAACCTGCTGGCGTACCTGGCCACATCACCAACACCAGTTCGAGCAGGCTCTGTGAAGCACCAGATGCAGGCTCCCTCCACCCCACCTTCAAAGACAACGCCCTTGCCATCGTCTATGATGTCAACGCCTGGAGGCAGCGGACAATCATACGGTGGCTTCGGACTTGCTACAACACCCGGAAACAACCTTAACTTTGCCGAATTTCTGAACATGACACCAAGCCCGGCACAAGCACAATTTGGCTCATCATGGAATCGTACACCAGTCACAGGCAAAACACCTGCCGCAGTGCGTGAAGCCAGACGCCGGATCAACTTCGACAACCTTGTGCCTCCTACTGGCGATGGTCCACGGCTCATCACTAAGGTCGAAGGCCTTGGTATGGACCTTGGAGGCGAGCTGGTTTCCTGAGGAAGCGCACAAGCATCCACATCTATTTATCGACACCCTCAAGATGTGAGGAGCGAACAACGACCCTGTAACGACCCTGGATACCTTATATATGTCCAGCCTATGTTGTTGGTCCTACACCCCGATACGGCACCCTACTTTCTTGACTTTCTTGCTTGTGATATCGTTTGTTTAGCATGGCGTTATACGGGCGGCACCCCCACGTTGCACTGCTTACTGTTTGGCGAAGCTTTGCATTGCTCACATTTTGGAGCGTCATTTTGGATCTCGGAAGATCACAAACACTTTCCACGTCGGTCTTCACATTTGAAGGATTTCATTTTGGGCGACATGAGCAACACAGCAAGCGCTCTGTACCACAAGCGTCCGGCATCACACCAGGCAGCAAGGCTGACCGTGGAAATGATTTTCTTTGTTCCCCCAGCACGATGGACCGTTGGAGGAAGGCCCTGCAGGACAATGAAGGAGACTGTGTCGCCTCAGATGGTGCATATAGATATATTCAATAATACACATATTTACACCGACTGTTCGTTCTTTCACAAACAACACATGGGCGGGATGGTTCACTCTGACTCTGAACTGCAGCTGCGAACCGTCGCTTACAACCCAGCTGGATTTCAGTGTGGGAACATCTCCGCATACGAGCACGACAGCGAATCATTGCTACGCCACAGCCAGGATTGCCAACGCATGTTCGGCAACTCCTTAGCAAGGAGCAGCTGCGAATCACGAAATCGGAATATTCAATGCGCAGTTTTCTGCAGAGGTCTGCATGTGCGATGTAGACTTGCGCTAAAATTTGCCAAAAGTCGAGGTGTCAAAGCTGGCGGTTTTATGTCACGGCTGCGGAGCATCATGCACAGTGCACACCGGAAGTCCCACCCTTGCATTCGCCCTGCACCCACAACACTTTTCCTTTTTCCTGCAGCAAATTCGCCCTGTCACTTCCAACACCACACTCCGACCCTCAAACAAAGAACCTCGCCGAGCCCATCTGCCGCGGAGCATCGCGAACGGCTGGCTCATGTGTAGTCTACCCCTCGACAGCGCACTATGATCACTCGATGACGACCCAATGAAACCTCTCTCCATGGCGACGCGCCCGGACGCGTTTCGACGTGCGAGTTTGGCGTCCGGAGGTGTGGGTCGTAGTTTGGTTCCGGCGTTTGGTTGGCTGGACAATGCTTGGGTGCCCTTGCGCTAGGGGAAGCACTTATCGACCTTGATTTAGATTGCATACGGTACCTTATAATACCCAAGGGCTGATGTAAGATCGAGGAGTGGGGAGGACGAAGCTGGGTGGCACTTGGTGGCTTACGTGCGTGTGGGTCGGGTTTAGTGGCTTGAGGGCGGGATGATGGGGATCTGCGGGAGATGCGAATGCGACGTGGATGTTGATTTCGCATTGTTGTTTTGGTGTTCTTGTTCAGAGTCTTTGCTCAATGCTATGCCTGCTCAGTTCCATGAGCTTTCATCGGCGCTATGCAATCCATCATTTGCAGAACGCTGTCGCCGGCATACACAGGAAACAGAACAGCCGGTTGGCTTGGTGTTGTAGGTCCGTCCACCAGTTCACGCAAGCCAGAGGTTCGCTTGCTCCAAGAACCTGCTGAGATCCTGATTTTGTAAATTGCGCTTCCTAGAACAGCAATGGGACACCCGAAAAGGGGCGATACCCAAGTTGTTAAGATCCCGATATTGGCGCGGCCAAGATGCATGTGCTGTATTGCTGGACAGCATGCATGTAATTGTTGTTGTGCGTTACGCTGGTACTACTTGTCAAACGTCAACGCATGTATAGCACAGTGACTATACATGTGTCAGGTGTTGTTATCCGTCTGCAGGGTGATTGTTGAGCAAAGACTATTTGGGTGTGCATCTCCTGCTCATTTAGTTGTCGGTGTGAAAGACGGAAAGAGCAATGCACAATGGAGGAGTTGCGAATGAAGTACCGTCGCACAATACACATGATAATGATCGCTCGATCTAGGCCAGAGGGAAAAATCGCATGTATCACTGAAACCCTTCTTGCGGCCACTGCAGATCGCTGAGATCAGTAGCTGAGAACTGAGGGAATGTGAAGGGTGGTATCATCACATTGCCAGTGCCTGTCTCCGCGCCGCCGAATAGCTGTTCGATTTCATTCTGCATTGAAATTAGTGCATTGCTTCCACATAATATAGACTAGTGCGTCTTGAAGGACTTACCCAGTCAATCTCGTTCAGAGCATCCAACGGGCTATTACCTGTGGTGCTGGTAGGCGCGCCATAGCTCAGGATTGCGCTTGGGTTGGTAAGGCTACTTGTATCACCGCCTTGCGACATTATGCGGGGAGGAGGCATGAGATTGCTGGAAGCCGTGGCTGGAGGGTAGTTGGGTGTTGCATACATGTCTGGGCTGACCAAGGGTTGCTGAAAACTTGAAGTTGATGTCGGTGGTGGAACGTCAAAGGTACCCCAGTCGGCGTTTGGCATGGCTCCTGGGAAGCTTATGGCACCTGAACCTGAGCCTTGGCTTTGCGATTGGGATAGTCTTGGTGGTCCGAATGGTTGCTGTAATGGTGGTGACATCTGTGGGCCTACGGGACTTGCGGTGCTGAACAGAGCCTGGCTATCAACTCCTGCTGAAGGCTGTAGGCTGTCGTGACGCGCTCTCTCATCTGCTTGTTGCTGTTGAAGCTGGTATCCAGGAGTGTGTACTCGTGGTCCAGCTTGTGGCATGTCCTTCGGTGCTCTCCACCTCTTGACGCTGGCATACACTTGCATCTTGTTCATCAATTCTTCCAAAACCGCCCTGGTTTTTTCTGGGTTCGTCAAACCTGGTCCAAGATCGAAAACAAAGTCCAACACACGCCACGCTCGTTGCTCCATAGCTGGTGTATAGGATTGAGCATATAACTCATTGAGGATCAGTAGCGCGGTGTGATACTGATGAAGGGCTCCAGCATACCACGACCAAGTGGAAAGCGCTGGTTGTTGCTCGATGTTCTGACTATGCTCGAGGATCATGATGGCTGCGCTGAGAACGATCTGACGTAGGCGGTCAGGCATCTTGTGCCTGTCATTACTCAGGTACTTCTGCAGGATGTGGATGTACAGCCTGTTGGATAAGATGCCGTAGATCTGCGAAGCAAGCGCATGAAGAGGGGCCGTCTTGCTCAGCATGGGAAGGTATCGCTTCTCCATGGCAGCTCTGAACGACTGGATGCGTGCAAGTAGAAAGTTGATGGTCACCTTCTTTTCTCCTTCTTTCTTCCTCATTTCCAGTTTGGGACGCTCGACCCACAGGTAGCGATGCATGTCGTAACACTCGAACCGCATGCGTGTAATTGTCATGTCAGTGAAGTATGTCCGGTCGTTCTCTACATCGATACTTCTGTCACCATGTTCTGCTCGATCGAGATCAGTATCATCGATGTTGAGAGGAAGACGGGTATCGAAGTCGTCTGGCCGAATTTGTGGTCGCGGGCCCGTCGCTTCGCAAGTGCGCAGGTCGAGAAAGCATATCTGATGCCATATGAGACGTCGAACTTGACACTCGATGGGCGATGTGCTGTATGCTGAGGGGTCTTTGTGTAGACCCATACACTCCGCTAGGCGAATGCAGGTGCCTGTCAGGGCGGAGTGTGCGCGAGATACTTCGGCTCGACAAAGAGGGATCTGTAAGGGCATTGTCAGCGTTGCCTTATCTACGTTCTTTGAGATAGATCCGCGGATACGTTCCTACAATGTACGGTACAGCCTCCAGGCGATGCTGGCAGAGTGTAAACCTACCAAATACATGACGAATGCTTGCAATGTTTCAAGCTTCGTGGTACGAAGTAAATTAGCTCTTGACAATGCGGCTTCTGTAGCCTCTCTGAAGTTGTCCACCAACCCTTGCTTGTCAACGCCGAACTCTGTTAATACTCTCTCATTAGACATGGAGACCACAGAGCTCAGCAGAGCTGCAAACACGACAGCTTGGAACGAGTTGCGTGGCTCAATGCCGGACGCCACGTTCTTCCAGAACTTCTCGTAGTGTCGCTCAAAGGATGGACGATGGACAGTTCTCGCAATCACGTGTACAGCTTGCCAATAATGTGCCATAAGTTTGTCGACCAAGACTTTGGCCGGAAGGTAGTTCATGAGGGTTGTTCTTTCAGCGCCCGGGGTGAAGAAGAAGCTCGAAGAGGGTGCAACGTAGTCCTTTGATGGCATCATCCAATCTACAGCACTGGTCGAGAACGAGTTTGGGTCCTGAGGTTCTCTCTTGGGCAGCTCCTTCAGCGCTTGTCCTAGCTGAAGACAGCATGCTTAGCTTAGTTCATCAAGCGACACGCGTAGACTCACTTCATCGGAGAACTTGGGTCGTACCAAACCACCAATTCTCTCGGTGATCCTCACTTTGCCCAGCGCTATGCCGAGATCTACAATGTCATCGTCGCCTTCTTCGTATTCATAGTACGCGGCATCTTCTCTGGCATACTCTGACGACTTTAGGTCTTTGATGTCTTCCTCCTCATCTTCGCTGTAAGTCTCCTCATAGCTCAAGGTTGGGTCAGACTCGTTGATAGAGGATAGCGACCCTGCCTGAGCTCGATTCCGCTGTGCTATATCCTCTTCAAGGCTCCTTTCGAGTATACCCATCTTTTCTTTGACTTCAGCCAGCCTGGCTTGCGCTGCAGCATCAAAACCTGGCGAAATAAAATGACATTGACGAGAGACCTTGACGCAGTTATTGCATGGCTGTCCTCTGTCGCACCTGAGCTTTCGGCGTCGGCATTCCAGGCAGGAGCTGATAATCCGATTACGACGACGCACACGAGGCTGCGCATTCTGTGGCTTTCTCTCGTCCACAGTGCCAGTTGTGTTCAAGGAGGAAGTCCGGACCTGGCCGTTAGAACCGGAACGCGTTGGGCTCGACGAATCAGTCATTGCTGAAAGTGAATCTTGTTGCAGTCTGGTGCATGCAGGTTAGGTGTGTGGAGTACGCCACGGCTGTCCTTACGGACGTAGGCTTCGGCGCGTGAACAGAACCCTGTGCGTTGGTCAGTCGTGCGCAACATGGGTATCTATACATACTGATCTCAAACCCACCCCCGGACTTCAGCTTAACCACCTAGGATGTCTTTCAACTTCAGCGCTCAATTTGAAGACTTCGGCAGCGGCTGATGGCTGCGACGATCAGCTGAACCCTATCAGATAACCAAACCACACTTATCTACTAGATCTGCGTTTGGTGTTGTCAGGCTGGCGAACACTTTATCCGGGAGATCGTTTGCTCTGCTCCAACGGCTGTTGATTGTGAAGATACTGAGTTGAATGACCCCGCTCTCAACAACGACGTTTTGAAGAGATGGAAGCCTGAAGGCACAAGGGAACACAAAGCTCCTCCTGGTCAGCAGCGGTTGCAACAGTAGTCAAAATGGCTAATTAGATGTCTTGGTAGCTCGTGCTGACGGACGCTTTGCGCCTCGCCCACGGTGCTGTTCGCTGTAAGTTGTCGCTGTAAGTTGTCGCTGTATGTTGAGATGTCAGATTTAGAGGGTCGCGCTTACTCCATGACATCGCCGCCCAAGCTAAGTAAAGAGGCGCCATGGGCGTTCCACCTCAGGTCCTCTTCGAAGTGAGTCCCTTCTCGATCGTTGACTTCATTGCGTCTACCACTGCATTCAATAGATGTGACACGCAGCCTGTCAGGTCGCGGATGTAACTTTTGATCGCAGCAAGTACCAATGAGGGGCAATACCTGTCTGATGTGTGACCTACAGCTGCTGTCACTATACGCTTTGCGCGACCGTTGCATTCCGTCAGTAGTTATGTCTCCTAGCCAGATGATGTGCGAGCAATGAGTAAGTGTTCGTTGAACAGCGATGTTAATTGCTCCATGGTACTCGATGAAAGGCTTACATCCTAGGGTTGGATTATATACCGAAGCTCGTCCTTACTTGCATTTCAAGTGATTTTGAATGACGGTTCTTCAAACGCAAGGATTGGCGCTGAATGATCTCGTGCTGTCGTGCTTGACACTGGCCTAAAAGCTCAGATCTAACTCAGCAGGGCTCAATATACTGCCAGAAAGTATGTAGCCTTTTGTTCTACAATATCAATATACCATGGTCTCCCTCATTACTCACAAGTGAGGAACGTAGCAGGCTGGTGGTAGGCAGGTCGGGGTTCAGGCGCCGATGAAACAGGCAAAACGGCTCGGTATGAAGGCGCAAAGGGGCAAGACCGACGCGTGCACGAACGAGACGCGCGAACGCGATTTCCTAGGCCCCACTTGATATCCTCGACAACCACGCACTGACTTCACCGCTTCGAGACGTAAACACTGTTCTGCTCGCGTCTTTGCTTGTTTGATCTTCATCCACACAAATTTGCATTTCATCCGCTAGTAGCAAATACTTTGATACCCTCAGCCTTATACCAGCATCTACACCCCCAGTACAGATATTAAGTCACAACTGCCAAAATGTCTGTCGTCTCGCTTCTCGGTGTCGAGGTCAAGAACAACCCCGCCCAGTTCGACGCGCCTTACGAGTTTGAGATCACCTTCGAGTGTCTCGAGCAGCTGCAGAAGGGCGAGTGCACATATTTTTGTGTGGTGAACCCAGACTAATCTTGGGAATAGATCTCGAGTGGAAGCTGACCTACGTTGGCTCCGCTACCTCGTGAGTGCTCCCGCTACTGCAGATATTGATTAGGGAGCAACTGACGCGAACCAGCAACGAATATGACCAAGAACTTGACTCCGTCCTCGTTGGCCCGCTGCCTGTGGGTGTGAACAAGTTCCTCTTCCGCGCTGATCCCCCAGATCTGTCCCGCATCCCGAACAGCGAGATCATCGGCGTCACAGTCATCTTGCTCAGCTGCAGCTACGAAGACCGAGAATTCGTTCGCGTTGGTTACTACGTCAACAACGAGTACGTCGATGAGGCACTGGCTCTTGAGCCTCCCGCAAAGCCTGTCATCGAGAAGGTACAGAGACAGATCCTGGCAGAGAAGCCGCGTGTCACACGCTTCGCGATCAAGTGGTAGGCGATCCTTCCCACAGTTCAGCGTCTCTGGGCCATCCATCGATGATCCAGTCCTGGGCTATCTGCTGGACTGCATATAGCTGACTGTCATAGGGATTCCGAGGAGTCTGCCCCACCTGAGTTCCCTCCTGAGCAGCCCGAGGCCGATCTCAACGCAGATGGCGACCAATATGGAATTGAAGAGGAGGACGAAGAGGAAGAGGAGGCCGAGGGTGCCGCTGTGGAAGGCGAAGATGCCGCAATGGCTGGCGGTGAGGAGACTGCAGGCCCTGCAGCCGAGGAAGAGGATGGCGAGTCAGACGGCAGTGAGGACATTGATATTGAAGACTCCGAGGGCGAGGACGAGGATGAAGAGGAGGGTGGTGACGACGACATGGAGATGGACGACGGCGAGCAAAATGCTTCCAACGGCGACAAGCAAGCCCAGCAACAGCCCGGGAGCGTACAGCAGCACAACCCGGATGTGATGGTTCACTAGGCGTGGGCGGCGGATTGCAGTCACGCCGTGTACTGAATGTCTTTAGAATTGGGTTTGGGTTTGTTGCTGAGTTCACGAGCGCGCATTGCATGGACGAAATATGATCACAGATATACCCCAACTGGTGATGGGGAGTTTGGCTATGATGATTGGGTATCCTGGCTTTCGTGATGCTCCGCACGACACTCATGCCGTCTGCCTTGATCGAGCGCACGTTGTGCTGCAGAAGAGCTCTAGACATCTTGCTTGCACTTTGAGCATTTGTCAATCAGTTCTCGTTTGCCCACACCGTCATCTCGTGATAGGGAAGGGGTGATGAATACTGCCGCCTTGCTCGAAGGTCAAAACTTATTGCACTCGTGCTACAGAAGGATTCCTGTCCAACGATCTAATGTCTTGTCATCCTGAGTAGGCATCAGGGCGTAAGCCTGCCACTGCCCAATCTGGAATGCTGATGCCATATGCAGACGCGCAAGCCAAAGCTGGGCTCCACGACATGCAAGCTACAACGACCTTCTCCACAGTACGAGTACGCATCAGCTCGACAGTATGTCCCATGCCTGATAGGTCAACATCATGCGACTGTTTCAAAGCGAGCCGATAATGGTGGCTTGAAGCGGACCTTGATCCACAGCCTCGATGGCGCAGCAGCAGCACTTGTGACCGACGCGCGCCAACGGGAAGCTCAAACATTTATAGTAAACGTGAGCTCTAAGCACGCGCCGAAGGAGATGTTGGTCACCTTGTAACCCACTCTAGTCGTTTGCATATGACATTGCAAGTGCCGGTTCCAGAAGGTTAGTCTGGCGTCGACGTCAACAGCCTCCACTTCTCCAGGCTGGACATCCTAGCGACCTTCGATCATTTCAGCCTCTGTTTCAGTGGAAAACGGTCTTCGCCAGTGTTTCGAGGCTCTCCCTCAGGCTGCGATTCTTTGCACTGCCCCTCCTCCCACGTGTATCGCCGTCGTCCAATACCTTGCGCAATCCACTGTCTTCTTCCAAAATCTTCGTCTCAAGCAGCCTACACTGACGGACATACCCGTACATCTTTACGGAATACGGCACATCACGAAGTGGTCCAGAAGCGTGGTCACTGCGAGACGTCTAGGGTCAGGTACCCCGCCGCTAGGTGAGTACGATCATTTCCTGCTCCGCGCGTCGTCAGGTCTCATCTACCTCCATGAGCGCCTTAGAAGAGAATCTCCAGCTCAAAAGGAGACTGCAGCCAAGACTTCTACTCCTGGACGTGGGTTGACACTTGCTTTTATAAGACCCTGAATTCGGCGGCCGAAAGCAGCGATATGAGCTACCACCACCAACCCGGCCAGCCTCAGCTAGGGGCGACGTTCGTCCCCGGTGGGTTCGACGACTATTATATGCCGGCTCCTTCGCCTGAAGTCATTTCGCCAGCGCCTCAACGGTTCGTTTGACCCCTACAAGCTGCGCCTTGAAATTGCGCCTGCTGACGTAGTCCTCCCGGGGTAGGATAATGCCCGAGGTGCCTGAGAACATGCAAGAAAACCTACAGTACATGGAGCTGGAGGCGAACGGCCCCCGCAGCGCAAACACAATGGCGTCGCCAGGTCAAGACTACAACCAACCACAGGGAAACTTCCCACCACGGCAATCGAGCTTCCAGGACGGGGGTGCGCAGGGGAACAGAGAGCAATGGCCGGCGCGACATGCAAGCATCTCTTCTGCCTTTCAAGGGCCGCCCAACGTGCAGCCCCAGAACGATTTCCAGCAGCCCTCCCACGACTACAACCAGTTCGCGCAGGCTGGCGACGCACCCAACTTCTCACCATTTCCTCAGCTTCCGAACCGCCCACCGAACGTACCGCCGTCCGACAGTGAGAAGGAGGCAGTCCTCGAGAATGCGCGCCTGCCCGTACTCAACTCGAACGACCCCGAGATGCAGCTGGCATGGGCGCAAGATGCATTGGCATACGTAGACGCTGCGCAGTTGCACGAGCTGCGGATTGCTGAGACACAAAAAGCCAGGCCGTCGACGCCCCAGATTGAGCACCAGCTGCGCGCAGATGCGATGAACGTGGTTCAGTTCTTAGCAGACCAGCACCACCCAAAGGCTGCGTTCATGCGAGGCATGTGGCTTGAATTTGGCAAATTTGGCTTGCGCGCAGACAAGAAGGAGGCTTTCAGATGTTACTCTCGCGCAGCTAGCAAGGGCTATGCAAGAGCTGAGTACCGGATGGGAATGCAGTTCGAGCAGTCGAACGACCCTATCCGCGCTCTGCAACACTACAAGGCTGGCGCAGACCAAGGCGACTCCGCGTCGAACTACCGCTTGGGCATGATGACCTTACTTGGGCAGCACGGGCAGCAACAGGACTTTGCTAGGGGTATTCAGCTAATCCGCACTGCTGCAGCTTCAGCGGACGAGAACGCACCTCAGGGCGCGTACGTCTTGGGCATGCTACAGTCGCGAGAACTCCCTCAGATCCAGGTCCCGGACGTGTTCTTGCCCTACGACGAGAAAGCTGCAAGGCAGAATATCGAAAAAGCGGCGTATCTTGGTTTTGCGAAGGCTCAACTCAAGATGGGATCTGCGTACGAGCTGTGCAGCTTGGGCTGCGAGTTCAATCCTACCTTGTCGTTGCACTACAACGCGTTGGCTTCACGCCAAGGCGAGCCGGAGGCGGATATGGCTATAAGCAAATGGTTCCTTTGCGGTCATGAGGGCGAATTCTTGAAGAATGAAGAACTGGCATACATTTACGCGCAGCGCGCCGCAGCCACCGGGCTTGCTACCGCCGAATTTGCGATGGGTTACTTCAACGAGATCGGCATGCACGTACCTGTAGACCTGCAAAAAGCCATGGAGTGGTACGAAAATGCTGAGCGAAATGGCAACAAGGATGCAGTTGCACGGATAGAGAGTCTGTCCATATCACGGACGCTTTCGAAGAAGGATCACGAGAATGTTGCGATCAACAGGATCAAGTCTCAACACGGCTCCATGCGTGGGAAACGACCAGCAAGGTTGCAGAAACCTGCAGCGCCTGCTCTGCCTTCTATCAACGACAACAGTCCATCAGACTACGGAAACAATAGGGGCGACTCCACGACCCCATACCCAGTCTCCGATCAGCCTCCAGTCATCAATGTGCAGCCCAATGCAGCACCGTACGGGCGTTCTTCCACTGCTGCGCCCTACCCTATGGACAATGGTCCACCGAGAGTTGGATCTGCACGTCCGATGGCAGGTGGATTTGCGCCAGAGGTCCGAGCCTCCAGCGCTCGTCCAACATCTTCGGGCAACGCATTCAATATCAACCCTAACATCTACCCCGCTAACGATGGTTTCGGGCGCGGCCGACCTCCACTTGGACCAGAGTCGCACACAAGCCCTCTTCCTCTGCGGCCTCATACAAGTGTAAACGAGATCGGTTCAGGCGGCCGAGGCATGCGCCCTCCTCCAGGCGGTGGCCGTGGTGGATTGCCAAGTGGAGGACCTGGAGGTTACAGACAACCGGGCGGCCCAAGCGCACAACGTCCAGAGATAGACCGCCCTCAGACAGCTCAGCCCGCCGATATTGGCTACAGCGCACCAGATGCACGGAACAAGCTTCAAAAGCCTGGGCAAGGTATGAAGAAAGCGCCCACAATTCCAGACATTGGCTACGTTGCTCCGCTAGAGCCACGACAGCATACAAGACCTTCTACCGTACAGCCAGGCCAAGAGAGCAGGACAACCTCCATGCGTCCCGATAGACCCTCGACTGCCACACCAGGACAAGGGTCACGCCCGTCTTCAAGACCAGGTTCAGCTGGCCGACCTTCTGGTCAGGATGCCATGCCTAAGCCACAAAGGGCACCCACACAACAGCAGAGACCGCCTCCACAAGCTGCGCCTGCGTCTGCTCCTGCGCAGGTCAACAAACCTCCAGCTGCAGCGCCTGCAGCCAAGCCTGCGCCAGTCGCTTCACCACCTGGTAAGGGACCGAAGACGTTTGATGAGATGGGCATTGGGCAGGCGGCCCAAGATAAGGATTGTGTAAGTTGCACTTTGAGCTCCAACTTGATACATACGTTAACACGCAACAGGTGGTCATGTAGTTCGAGCCACAGTGCCATTTATTACAATTTGCATAGCGGCCGCTTTCTGTAGAACATGTTGCATATTTTCTATCTAGGCAACAACTAAGCCAGGTTCTACTATTTTTCGATTCTATACCCGGAGGCCAAAGCCAAAATCTAGAGAACGTATGCATTGATAGAACACAATCGAATCAGAATGACATTTACGGTGAACATCATGTAGCTCTTAAACGCGGTTTCGAACGCGTTTGCAGGTCACGTGAAAACGCGTTTGGGCAACGAATGACGTCTTACTTTAGACAACAGTAGCGCACTTACACTATCAAAAAGAGTTCTGATCCCTGGCAAATTAGATCCACAATCTTATCCCGCTGCAGTGAAGCCCACAGCACACCGTCAAACAGGAGTATTGCGTAGGTCCACGAGTGTGGTTTGCTGTTGCCCTTAGCGTAATTTCTTATTGGGTGGGGCGCCGTCAACGCGTCTGCTCTGCTTCACCCGCACTCCTCCACAAATCCACCTCCACTTGCAACACTTTGACTACGTCAGCACCCAGCCCTCGCGCCTCGCAACATGGCCGCGGCCATGTCTGCAAAGCGGCCTCGCGCCCTAACGAACGGCATAGACTCAGTGGGCGGCGTTGGGCACAATGGTCGCGTACGTTCGTCACCAAGATTAGCAGATCCGCGATGTAGCTGACAACTGTAGAGCAAACGGCCACGACAGTCCCTGCCAGATGAGAATGAACGATCCGCAAGCGATGAAAATTCGAACGCCAGCGACGAAGATGAGCGAGATGCTGCTCGTGAGAACGACCAGATGATCTGGGCAACACAACAGGTCCAGAAGGATTTTGGGGCAACAAAAAACCAGCAGAACGTGCCGGCTGAATGCGGCATCATTGAAGAGATTCGATGTGTCAACTTCATGTGTCATGTCAACCTAGTCATCGCCTTAGGACCTTTGATTAATTTCATCATTGGACACAATGGTAGCGGAAAGAGTGCAGTCCTCACAGCTCTCCAGATTTGCCTTGGTGGCAAGGCGACAGCTACGAATCGTGCACAGAACCTCAAGAGCTTGATCAAAGAAGGAGAGAGCCATAGTAGCGTACGTGTACGGATCAAGAATGAGGGCTCGCTGGCGTTCAAACCACACGAATATGGCAAGTCGATATCTGTCGAGAGACATTTTAGCACCAACGGAACCTCAGGTTTCAAGTTGAGGGACGAGAACGACAAGGTCGTCACCACGAAGAAATCAGAACTCGAGGATATCCTGGATGCATTCTCCATGCAGATTGACAACCCAATGAACGTGCTCACTCAAGACATGGCAAGACAATTTCTCAACCACTCTACCCCGAAGGACAAGTACAAGTTCTTTCTGGCAGGCACACAACTCGAGACTCTCCATCGAGACTACCAACAGATCGAAACTTCATTGGATACGATGAACAGTCGAGAAGAGATCACCAAAGAAATCATTGCTAGCAAACGCAAGGAGATGGACATGTGGTGGGCCAAGGCCCAAAGCGCGCAACGTCTTGAGGTGATGCGCAAAAGAGAGCGCGAGCTCACAGAACAAGCAGCTTGGGCCAAAGTTGAAGAGGAGGAGGCAGAATTGGCGGAGGCCGAGGCTGAAATTAGAAAACTGGATGCTCTCATCGAGAAGAGGACCACCGAGGCGGATGAGGCATCTTTCGCTTTCGAACGTGCAGATGCAGCCGTAACAGGTGCACAAGAGGACGTTACCGAGACAACGACCCAGATGGAGCCAAAGCAGCAAGCAGTACAGAAATGTAAAGACAGGTTCCAGGCCGTGAGACAGGAGATGCTCAACCTGCAGTCTGATGAAAGAAGAGCTCAAAGCGACATCAAGATGAAGAGGAAGCAGGTCGCTGATTACAATGCTGAGATAGCGCGACTCCGGCAACGACAAGCCGAGGCGGACGATGGCATCTACGCTGAGAAGCAGCGTGAGCTCGAAATAGCCAGACAAGAATGCGAGCAGAAGACGGAGGCATATACGGCGCACGGCACAAGTCTTCCGGAACTTCGGAATCAATTGAGAGATGCACAGAAAGAGAAAGAGAGGGCGGATCAGGCGATCACAGCTGCTAGGAACAACGAAAGACGCATCAAGTCAACTATCGATACCCTCAAAGGAGAGCGTCGTGACTGGACGTCTGCATATCAGCAATCTGACAAGTTGCTCAAGCTACTCCAAGCCATCAGAAACGACAACAGATTTCGAGAACCACCCATCGGTCCGCTAGGGCGCCACGTCAAGCTGGTAAATGCAGACTGGGGTTACATACTGGAAAAGCAATTTGGCTCAGCTTTGAATGGCTTCGTCGTCACCAGCAAACCAGATCAGACTATCCTGGCTGAATTGATGAGGAGATCCGGATGGTGAGTTGGCACAAGCTCCTTGCTCGTACATATTGACTAACTTTGAAGGCAATCGCCGATCTTCATAGGAAGCAAGAACCGCATCGACACTTCTCGGCACGAACCCGATCCTTCTCTGCTGACTTGGATGAGGGCACTCAAGGTACGCATTACTTGCATAGCTGGGTTGGGATGTGAACTCAATTGACCACTTTTAGATTGATAACGATCTTGTAAAGAACCAGTTCATCATAAACCAGGGCTTCGAGCAAACAGTGCTTATCGAGAACTCCGATGAAGGCGCGCAGTTCATGGCAATGCGGGGCCCGTTGAGCAACAATGTGAAGATGTGCTTTACACTCTCCAATGGCGACAAGAGGCGCGGCCGAGTAATAAATTACACGGGAGCCGGCGGTATCAATAACAGTCCGATCGACGAATATAGAGGGCAATTGCGCATGCATGTTGACAAGGAAGCCCAGATTCGGTACGTCAGCTAACTTCTCTCTTTTAATCTCGCTGACTAGTTTTAAGGCAAGAAGAAGAGCAACTTCAACTCGCTGAGCAGGCAACGCGTGATGCCCAGCAGGAGTCTAAGAGGCTTCTGGAACACGTCAACGCTTGCAGAGCTCGTGAAGCAAACCGTTCTCGTCTCGGAAAACAGCTGCAACACGCGCTCCAGAAAGCTCAAGATCGCATGGAAACCCTCGAGGCAGAATTAAGCGATGCAACTCCGGATGCAGCTGCCATCGAAGTGCTCGAAGACCAGTTAAGAACTGCCAGTGAGGACCAGAAACGATGTGAAGAGGTGTATGAAGACATGGTCGTGAAGAAGATGGATTTGGGCAATGACAATGCCACCAACAAAAAAGAGCTCGACACTGCGCAAGCAGAACTCGAGGGCCTAAAGTTCAAGCTCGGCAAAGCCCAGGCGAAGGTCAGGACAATGCAGAGCAAGCGGGAAGATGCCCTCAGAGCTAAGAACAAGGCGCTGGACTCAATCAAAGCCGTCGAGGACAACAAAAAGTTGTGGGAAGATGAACGAGTCAGCAAACAGGCCGAGGTGGATAAGATCGCCGCTGAAGCCAGGTCAATTGCACCCGACCGCGTTGCAGTGCCGGAAGGCAAATCGTCCGACGATCTGATTACGACGCTCAACAAGCTCCAAAAGACAAGACAGGATACCGAGAGGGAGCTGGGAGGGTCACAACAGGACCTCTTAGCAAAAGCTAATGCGGCAAAGCTTGCGCATAAGGAGGCCGTCGATGAGCATAAGAGCACCAGTGGCATCAAGAACTATCTCAACAGAACTTTACAACACCGAAATATGCGGTGGAAACAGTTCCGCTCTGGGATTTCGGTGCGCGCTCGCGTTACATTCGGTTACCTGCTCAGTGAACGCAAGTTCCGCGGTACGCTCCACATCGACCACAAGAACCAGGCCCTTGACATTCACGTCCAACCTGACAGCACGGAGAAGTCCGGTGACGGACGACAGACCAAGACGCTCTCTGGCGGCGAGAAGTCGTTCTCCACGGTTTGTCTCTTGCTCTCGCTTTGGGATGCTATGGGTTCGCCCATCCGCTGCCTCGACGAGTTCGATGTCTTCATGGACAGTGTCAACCGTGACAGGAGTATGAACATGATTATCGCAGCAGCTCGACGCTCTATTGGGAGGCAGTTCATCTTCATCACGCCGCAGTCGATGAACAACGTTCGGCAAGACTCGGACGTCAAGATTATTCGCATGACTGACCCTGAGCGTGGTCAGACAGCACTCAACTTCTCACGAGCGTAGGAGGCGGAATCTAGGACGCAGCGTTTTTGCGGGATCCTTCGTTGAACATTGATAGCGAGGCGCATATGGATGGTTATTTGTGAGTTTCTTGAAGTTATACCCCTTCGGCGTTGGAGTCCCCGGATCTGCATCATGGTGGTGCTCAAAGTGGCATGGGGTGCCTTCGGTCGAACTTCAGGACGCGGATCATGCGCGTTGCACAGCGTCTAGCTTTAGGAGTACTCTTGAAAATGATGCAATGAAGTTTGAAGCTCTCGCACAAAGCGTCTTCAAAGCTGTTCATGCCATGCTCCCTTGCTTCCTGTTCCCGGTGATAACCTTGCATAACACAGATCTCAGCTGACCATTGGAGAAAGGGCGTTGCAACGCTGAAGGCCTCGTACTAGAGCTGCGCGCAACGCCGCTTGGCCTCGGTGATCATTGGTCGGCCCGGGAACCACGACGACGAACAACACGAAGCTCAGCATCACTTCTTCGCACAACGGACGAGCTTTGCTGTTGCTGAGGTGAACCTTGCCTGGCACCCTTCTACCGATGGGAGCGGTCCACTCTCTGCCGCTCATGACATGATCCTAGCTCAACGACAGCGACATGGCTTCTCCGCACTCCACACCCGGTAGCCCTAGGACCTCGTCGCCGTTGACGTTTGAAGAGGACATTGCACAGTCGCTCTTTTCCTCGCCGGACGATGCGCATACGACTGCGACACACAAGGAGTCCGACGATGCCTGGCCGAGCCACCTTGCTGTGCCCAACACTGCCGGCGCATCCTCGGCAGCGGAGCCAGTGAAGCATGTACCGAAGGGGAAAGAGAAGGCTACCAAAGGACCGCTGCGGCTGCTGGATCTGCCCGTGGATATCCTGAAAGAGATCATACACCAGGTAGGTCTGATAAGGATGCATGCGCATGTTGCTATGCGCCATGTATCACGCCCGGTAAGCTGACCGTGATTGCCAATAGCTGCCGCATACCAACGACCTGACGTCCCTCTCGCTCTGTCACACGGCCCTCCACCGCCTCACGATACCATGCATCTACTCGCGCTTCGATATTGTCTGGCCCGACGAGAGCACCCACATGGAGCCGCGGTCTGGCGTCGATGCGCTTACCTACGGACTTGCGACACTCGTTATGGGAGATGAGTGCTTCCCGCACCAGAGCCAACGTTACCGCGAGCATGCCGCTCACACGCCGAGCTCGCAAGCAACCACGCCGTACCCTATCCCGCGCCGGCGGTTCGGCAACTATTATGGGCAGTTCACCAAGAAGTTCTCCCTCGGCAATGGACCGCAAGCATGGGTGCAGGAGTACGTGATCACCAAGGAGAGCGGAAAGATGCTGGGGACTCTTGTGGCGCTTGCAATTGCGCGTATGGTCAACCTCGAGACGTTCGTCTGGGACATGCCTACCGGAGTATTACGAGACGTCTGGCTTGCGCTGTCAAGTCTCGCTGGCCGGAATGATGGCGACGACTGTCGTCTTGAGCGCCTATGGATTCGGTGGCATGACAACACAATCGATGCACCTGTGCCTCCACCCGCACCGCCTATGATACTCAACAATGCGAACCTCCCAGCACCTCCAAATACCACGCAGCCAAGCGGCGTAGGCTCGGTTCCTCCACCGGTCATCGTACCTCAACCGTTCCCAGCGAGCAGCGTTTCAGCGTTGGAGCGTGTCGAGCATCCTACCTTCTCGGTCATTCCCGCGTTGAAGAGCTTGAGCGTTCTAGACATCGATGAGCTGCCTTATCTGGACGAGATGAGTATACTCATCGCAAGGTCCCAGAAGAAGCTACGGGAGCTTCGTGTTGGTATTGCTCCTCACGCGCAGCAGCGAGACTGGGTGACAGTGTGGGACGGCGATGGGCTTCAGCAAGTTGATTACAGTGCTACAACGACGGCAGCAAGTTCAATAGACGAGAAGAGACTAGGAGGTGTTCTGGGCGTTTTGGTTGGCCGAATCCACAACATGCGCCATTCTGAAGAATCTTCCCGAAAAGCTAGTGCAAGCGGAGTGCAGGACAGGGTAGTGGAAACGACACCCCTTAAATCGACGATATCGAACCCTCTACCTTCAATAGCGTCGCTTTCGATGCAGGACCGGGATCCTGAGCAAGATGTGGATCACTTTGGGAACCCGATGGAAGATTCGACCATCACGGAAGGCATCAGTCTGTTCAATGAAACTGTACCAGCTGGTGCTGAGCCTGTGGCCTCACCAGCGAGCCAGCCAGCTACACCGGCGAGAAGCAGGAAATCCTCAGACCTGACAAACGTCAGAAGTCGTGCGTTTACCGCAGAATCGCCAGACGAGCCACAAGAGGAGCTGCTAAATGGCAAGCTGAAGCTGGAGGTTCTGGAGCTCGAACGCATACCACTCTCTGTATCTGTGCTGCGAAGGGCATTCGACTGGTCAATACTTTCGACGTTGACTCTGCTACACTGCAGCAACCACGAGCAGCTGTGGAAGGTTCTTCGTCGAACATATACACCACGTGCTAATTACTCCGGGTCGCCGTCTTCATCGAAAGCCTACAAAGCATCCTACACTCTTCGTTCTGACTACCAGCTCAACCTGAAGCGGATCCATACCAACACGGTTTCACCATCACTCATCTCTTTCCTCAAAGAGACTTTGGCGCCTAACAGTCTCGAAGTTCTTTTCCTCCAAGAAGGCCGCTCATACTCGTCTACGGTGACAGTGGACGCTATATATCGCGGTCCAATGCGAAGGCACAAAGCAAGTCTCAAGAAGTTGATGATTGACAGCAGCGAAAAGGGACTGGATGGACACACAACTACAAGTTCGCGATGGCGACGATGGATGATGAATCGAGAGATATTGACGTTCATCACAAGTGGACGGATGAGTAGTCTGAGAGAGCTGGCGGTGTCGATCGACTACAAGGACTGGGTAAGTCTTATCTCATCGGGTTGGGTTCGAAGAACCTA
This sequence comes from Macroventuria anomochaeta, assembly GCF_010093625.1. NCBI lineage: Eukaryota > Fungi > Ascomycota > Dothideomycetes > Pleosporales > Didymellaceae > Macroventuria > Macroventuria anomochaeta. The sequence continues at coordinate 592,837 of NW_022985369.1, forward strand.
GTACTGACGTGTTCTAGCACCACTTTCTTCAACGCTTACCCTTCATCCCCCATATCCGCTCCCTATACATCCCATTCATCGCCGACCATGCGCATGGTAACAACATCGATCCGCGCGAACTCGCATACCAGATCCTCGACATCGTACACCTCCGCCCAGAAATCGAGCTTTGCTACATGGGACTCACGCACAAGTGTTTTGAGATCCTTGAGAATCGACCCACGAATTACGACTTACGAAGCGACAGCATGAGTGGCGAAGGTGGTACCGGCGTGCATGGGTACGTGGGCCACGATCCGGTGACCATTAGCGATGACGAGAGCGAAGCCACTGAAGACGAGGACGATGATGACGATGATGGCGCGATGGGTCATGGCGGCGAGGAGACGGAGAGCGAGGCAAGTGATGGGGGCCACGAACAGGACAGCGACGATGAATCCTTCTTGCACGAGGAGCACAGGGGACCAAAGCTTAGGGTGCGGGAGATCCTGTTCTACGAAGAAAGAGTGGAGGCGTTTAGGAGGAGGCATGGAGTGCTCAGGCCCTAGGGAGGCAAGCAGCTTTATCGGGGAGCGAGATGGTCATGACTTTTACCACGCTGCATTTTTCGGACAACGAGCGACAAGGATGGCGTGAAATTGGCGTACTGGGAGGCATCGACTTACAGGGGTTTCGGTTTGGCTTTGTTTCCATGATGGTTTGTGGGTGAACGACTGTAGTGTTAGCCCCTCTTTGGACGACTTGAGCGATAGGCGAGGTGTTATGCATTTTGATTGCTACTACTAGCTGACCTCTGCTTTGACATGAATGGTCCGCGTTCTTGCAATGATGCTGACAGTGTAAGGAGCCCCACGTGCTTTCGCGTATCGATAGGCGCGTCAACTTCACCGGCAACCGCGACCAACAAACATTCAAGCACAGCGCAGCTTCCCGAACACCTCCACAACAACCTCACGACGAACGAATGGTACCGCGAAACCTTCCGACGCACACCTCCTGCAGTCTGCAATTTCCATGACAGCCCCTTCACCTCCACCCATACCCGCATAAACACTAACGTCGAGGCGGGGGTCCGCATCTCCTCCGCAGCCTGCCATGGACCACCAGACCCTAGTCTTCTCCTCTGTCTTCCCCGTCCTCTCGCTCTCGCACACAACACCGACACCCGTTGCGACGCCAGACCTCGGCTTCACGGCGCCGGGTACTTCCTTTGGCAGCCCATACATCCCACGACAAGCCGAGCTGCACGACAACACACAACACAGAGGCGTCAAGCGCACAATAGCGTGGAGCTGCGCAACCAGGTTCCTGAGCCTAGACAAGGTCGTACCTGCCGTGCCGCGGATACTGCATCGCACACGTGAGGTGGAGGACGCGTTGGTATACCTGCTCGCTGGCGAGGGCAGAGTTGAAGATGGCGCAAGGAACGGAGAAGAGGGGCTGGTGGAATGGTATACGAATGAGTGCAGACTACACTTTGCGAACAACGTACGGCCTGTGCTAGAAGAGTTGTGGAGAGACGAAGTGAAGATTGGGCTGAGCTGGGATGTGCTTGATGAGAGCCAGAGGGTGCTGGAGCAGGTGCAGAATGTGTACCTCGAGCCATTCAATGAGCATGTACTCCCGTTCCTGCAGAGCGGTGCGAACTCAACGATCAGGCCGTCGAGGCCGTCGAGGCCGCCGAGGCCGATGAGGCCGACAAGGAGGGATGAGGATGGTGCAGCGGGGCACGCGAGTTGGAAGTTCAGAAGAGACATGCACGCATTGTTTGCTCATTGCGTTGCGCCTCAGCGGTTCTCCAAGACGTTGAGCTACGTCTTGTACGATGCGGGGTGCAGGTTGTTCCGCATACACACACGACAAGACGGTGTCCAGCCCAGCGCACCCCCAGAGGACATAACAGAGTTCCGGCAGCGGATGACCGCGCTTCTCCAGGGTCTGGAGCGCGTTGGGCTTGGTGGTGAGAACGCACAGAAGGCGTTCGCCCATGCCATGAACAAGCTGCTCGACTCTTTCATCAACAGCCACTTCCTGAAGGTCGACTGGTACTCAAAGAAGTCGGTTGTACCGCAATTGAAGTTGTGGATTCGTGATGGGTTTTGCCCACTGGTCGAGCTGGTGCTGGAATGCTTGCGGTGCGAACAGAGCAGCGTTCTACCGACTGAGGTCACTTCATGGCAGGAGATGGCGCTTGGCAGACTGGGGCGGGTGCGGGTCGACAACTTGTTTGACTTTGTCATCAATTGGGACAAGAGCTTGGGTGCTTTCTTGGACATCAAAGACTACCTCAAAGTTGCGGGCGCGAAACAGCATCTCACATCCAGCTTCTCGCAGCAGGTCTCGAGACGGTTACTGCACCCGGGTGCGACCACGACGTACATCCTTAATGTCTACATCTCGATTGTCCGCGCGTTTCATGAGCTTGAGCCGAAGGGCGTGCTACTTGAGAGGGTTGCACGGCCAATTCGCAGGTACCTAAAGGAGCGGGAAGACACAGCGAGGATCATCATATCGAGCTTGCTCACCGACTTGAGCCATGAGACTGGTAGCAAGTTCTCCTCCAACAGCGAGCTGTCCTACGAAATCGCCAGCGAGATGGCAAAGCCACTTGCAAACCTTGGTCAAGAAGCAGACGAAGAGCTGAACTGGAACGACATGAACTGGCAGCCACTGCCACAAGACGCCTCACCGGATTACAAGAAGTCGAAGGTAGAGGACGTGATCTGGTTCCTGCTGACACTCTGGGAGCGCGATGACTTCATCAACGAACTCAAGAACATCCTCGGCGACCACCTCCTACGCTGTCAGGACCCAGAGTACGAGAAGGAGATTCGACTGCTGGAGCTCATCAAGATGCGCCTTGGCGACAACAACCTCCAAGCATGCGAAGTCATGCTCCGCGACGTCCTGGACTCAAAACGCATTAACGCCTCCATCCACACCGCTACAATCACATCACCACCCACACAAGCTTTCTTTACACCCGAGCAACAATCCAGAAATCCACAAACACCAGACGGCCGGCACCCACGCACCCCGCAGCCCCGTCGCCCAGCCCAAGCATCCTCACATCTCGCCCCCTCTACCCCTGCAGCAGCACTCCCAGGTCCGACGCTCAACGCCCAAATCCTATCCTCATTCTTCTGGCCGCTGCTACGAGACGACGACTTCCGCGTCCCCGCCGAAATCTCCGCCCTACAAACCCAATACGGCACAAATTTCACTCGCATAAAAGGCATGCGCAAACTGCGCTGGATGAACGCATTAGGCAGCGGCTCCATCACCCTCTCTTTCGCCGACCGCACAGAAGATTTCGACAACCTCACGCCTTGGCAAGTCAGTGTCGTGCACGCCTTCCAACCGCAGCCCGGCGAGCAACATATTGCGGCGAAGCACACAAAATCTGGGGAAGGGATAAGTAGGAATGTGAGCCAGCTGGAAGACATGCTCGATATGGATGAGAGTCTCGTCCGACAAGCAGCTGCGTTCTGGGTTGGGAAGTCAGTCCTGAGAGAGACGGGATCGGACACATACGCCGTCATCGAGACACTGCCCACGTCCGACAAGAAGTCCAAGGCAGACGAAGACGCGGCGGCCGCGGCGGCGGAACTAGCAGCTGTAGAAGCCGCGCAGCAACCCACTGCTGTGCGGAGTCAGCAGGACTTGCTAAACGAGAAGAAGGATGTGTATGCTGCATTTATTATCGGGATGTTGACGGCGCAGGGCAACATGCCGGTCAAGAGGATTCTAATGATGATGCGCATGATGGTCGTTGGTGGTTTTCCGTTTGGTGAGGAGGAGGTTGGGGGGTTGTTGCTGGAGATGGAGGGTGAGGGGAAAGTGATTGGGTTTGGGGGGGATGTGTGGGGTGTGAAGAAGTAGGACGTCGCCAAAGTAAATCATTTGACCTTGCAGCTACGATGATAGCTAGATGACATGGCCAACTAGACAAGTTAGGCAGGATTATACCCCTTGCTCCAATCCGTACAGTTCAGTCCGCCTAGCGTGCTCTCGTCCACATTCCTACACGTAACGAGGTTGCTGCCGTTGATCGTCCTGATATCCACGTTCTCGGCAAGAATGCCCGAGCATGTATGCGGGCTCGAGCAAACCAGGTGTCCTACAATCGGACTGAATACCCTATTGGTGCGCCCTCTGATGTTACGGAATGTGACATCCGTGATGTTGAGCTTGCTCGGATGCTGGAAGCACTCCTCCTCATCATCCTGCCCATAGCACTGCGTGATGGTTAAGCCGTAGTCGACATTGTCGAGGAACATGCCATCGTACGTAACATTGCGCACAAGACCACGACCGCCACCGCCAGTCAAACTTGCACTCTTCTCCGAGTATGCATCCGGCCACACCTTGATGCGTGCCCCCTCCGAGGAGTTGTACATGCTGATGTTGCGCACCAGGATGTCTTCGACGTAGTCGATGCGGCTCGGGTATTGGCCGAGCGAGCCGACGGAGATCCCGTGGGTGCCGTTGCAGTGCAGGTTTTGCACGAGGATGGATGTGCTGTTGGGCTTGAAGGATACGCAGTCTGTCTCTCTCAATTAGTCGCATACAATGTATGAAGGGTGGGGAGGGGGAAGCGCACCATCACCGTTCGTAATCGTCGAGTTCTCGATCGTGATACGTTCACTGCGGTAAATATCCCATCCATCAGTGTTCTTCTCAAAATTGCCGTTATTGCTCGTCGAAAACAGATCCAGGCCGGAGTACACCACGTCGCTCGAGTTAGCGATGATGTTGTGCCAGAACGGTGAGTTGCGGAGTTTAATGCTGCTCACACTCCCTCCTTCGAGTCCGACGATGGCGAAGAGAACGGGCCGCTTGAGTTTCTTGTTATTCACGTATTCGTCCCACCATACTTGGCCGTTGCCTTGCACGGTGCCGGAGCCGTAGACGTTGATGTCTGAGCCGCCGAGGATGAAGAAGGAGGTCGCGTTCTGGTATTGCAGGTCGAAGGAGTTGGCTTGCCAGTAAGTGAGGTTGTCTGAGGGGAACGATAGGGTGCCTTGGATGTCGAGGTCTACGGATGAGAGGCCGGTGAGGTTTAGGGGGGAGGCAATGGTGTAGGTTTGCTTCTCGGCGAAGATTACGTGTCCGCCATTGTTGCAGTCTTGGACTGCTTTGAGGATGTTCTCTGCGTCGTCGGTCTTGAGATCGTTGTGAGATTCGGCTACGCAAGTTCGGTTGCGATTTGGTGAGGACTGAGCGTGGAAAGGGCGCGGTGTGCGTAATGTTTCAAGGAAGTTTTCAGCTACTGATACTGACGATGCTACAGGAGCGAGCAGCAATAGAGCAGCCAAAGACGACGTCGTAAAGGTCAGCATTGTGGAAGTGATACAGCTAGCTAACTCTTCCCCACAACTGTAACGATCTTCCAGCTGCTTATGACTGCCATCTGAAAAGTCTCTGAGTCGCGTAGCACGCTGAATTCCTTCAATTCCTCCGTTAGAGCAGCCATAGCTGTAGCTCCTCGAAGTCTAGCTCGAATGTTGGAAAAGCTTTCCGCTGCAAGCTTCCCCAGAATACCCCACATATAGCTACGAAGCTTTCGGTAGTCGGGCTAAGTAAGAGCCGTGGGGTAGAAGCCAAGCTCTTGCGGCGGCGGAGGCTGGCATGTGAGGAGGCTGGTGTTGTCGTAACCTATCATGCTCCAGGACTGCAGATCCAGCCAAGACTTGATGGCATGCAATTGACCGACTTGCAGCTACCTCGCAGCACCGGCACAGAATACTGACCATGTGACGTGGGCGTTGAACTGTTATCCGGAGGTGGAGAGCTGCCAGATCGGTATGATCAGATGTAAGATCCCAGTTGCATTGTTCCACCAATCGCGCGAGATCGGTCCTCCGCAGTAAGCTTGCAAGGTGCATCTTCAGAGTTGTTGACTTCAAATTTTCGGTACCTTCGTGGCGAAAGTCGTAATTTCTGTGCCCGTCAACGCCCGCTCAGAGTCTTATGTTCGCAAGCGTGGCTTGGCGTGTGTTGATACACTTCGAGGCTCGAGCTCAGTCGGATTCCGCATCCTCATTTATAATGCTTTCACAAGCTGCCCTGAGCTCTTCAACGCCAGCAACATTCTTCCATTTGTCGAGGATCTTGCTGGCTCCCTCCCATTCTTTCGCGGCTTCCTCTTCTTGCTCTTGATCAACAAGATCACGCAAACGTTTGGGTGTACCCAGCACCCATCTGACGGTCTCTTGCTGCTTCCGTTTTCTAGCAGCCTCTTCTTCTTCTTTTGGCTCTCCCTGTACGTGTATATCAATGCCCAGACCCTCTGGTTTGTTCTGGAGGCTCTGCATAGAAGAGGAGAGCGAGGCAGCGGTTTCAGCGATGTGTGCTATGGCAGGACCGAGTGTGTGGGTGGTGGGAGCCAGAGGGTCCATGTTTCCGCGCATCCGTCGAATCGTACTGGTCGCAGACAGCAGTTTCGAGTAATTGTTGTAGACGAGTGACTTCCTGTCGCTGTCGAGATTCCGTATTTCTACCTGTAATTAGTAAAAGCAACATACCATATGCTCAAGTGCAACATACGTGATACAAGGTCAGCTTCTGCCTTCAATACGCCTTTCAAACCCTCCTTTGCAAGCAAGCTTTCCACAAAGGCCTCAGCCTTGAAGTCGGCAGCGTCGAGCTCTGTCAGGGTTTCGTCTTCCTCCGACCCTAGTCCTGTCCTTGGCGACTCTTCTGATATTTTGGCATCCGTTTCTTTCTGGGCGTTCTTGATTCCGTAGTAGTCTCGTAAGGCTGCGCGATTGCGGCGTGCATTTGGCGGAGGTCTCGCGGAGCTATCGAACGAATTGCGTGTGGATGAAGGACTGCGTATAGAGGAGCTGGCGCGTGACGAGGCTATAGTCGACATTATGGAACTTCTTTCAGCAGTTTTCGAGGCGTTTGGTATAGCATATGTGTTCTGAGGGGTGAGGTGTCATGTCGAAGCTCGAGGTGTGAACTGCCAAGGCCACTACTGGAAAGAGCTCCCCACGTCATGTACGCGACGCGTCTTCCCAAACTTTTGCATGAAAGCTACAACACGATCACCGATCACCGATCACCGCATACACCTCTGGAGGTTGTCAAAATGGCGAATAACGCTGCAGGAGAGCTAATGCAGCACCTCGCAGCAAGACACCTTCACCCAAAACCAGCATGGCTGCAAAGCTTCCTATCAACTACACGGCCAAATACAGCACTTGCTGCACTGAAGCAGACATGTCTCTTTCGTCTTCTTGCAACTGACATCACAACCTCGCTCAATCAACCTGCAGCTTCAGTCTTCCCGGAGGACGTGTTGCGAGGCACGGTCCAGTCTCGCTTTCTTGCTGGACCAATCATCTGTCAAGTGCTCGACATCGAAGACATTGGACAATCGCGCTGGTCACAAGTCGAAGCTATCGAGGCAAGGGAGCGCGGCGAGATGACGAAAGGGCGAGAGATCGTTCGAGTGATCGAGTCGGAGAACGACGACTCTGGTCAAGCTGCTGCGCCTGCACAGACCAAAGGCCCATTCAAACTACTGTTACAGGATGCGAAAGGGCTACAAGTCTATGCGGTGGATCTTCGAGGTATCGATGGACTTAACACGAACATGAGTATGGGTGTGAAGCTCCTACTTCGAAACATCGAGGTACGACGAGCCGTTATTATGCTCGAGCCTGGCAATGTGCAGACATTGGGTGGGAAGCTCGAGGCACTTGACAAGGCATGGAAGGAAGGGAGAAAAGATATACTGATCAAGGCAGCGAACGCTAGTGGAGAGCTTGCGGGGTGAATGGTTCGCACGTTGCACACACCTTCCTCGGCAGAAGAAGGTGTACATATCTGCATTGAAGATATCTTTGGAATCGTCACAGGCGGATCGTTGGATTTGCGCGGTCAACTACGACCTATAGGCCTTGTGCAGCACCACGGAGCTTGGTGCATGACCGTCCACGATGTCATTGTTACTCCCGACACTCATAATCCAGATGATACACTCGTTCGGCTGGACGTTCCGCCCTCAGATAAATCCTCCTATCAAAACGACTCTGAAGAAGGCCGATTGTTCTAAGTGCGTTGCTACGAAAACCCCGATCATAATATTGGCCAGTTCAGGTATCTGCTACTCCGTGTTGTTGATCCCAAGGAGAAGATGTTCGAGAGGATCGGTGTAGCTATGGGATTTAGGTTACAGTTGGATATTCTGAAGCAGGCCAAAGAAGATAAGAAGCAATGCAGGAATATCCATGTCTGCTATACGAGGACGGACTGCACACAGTTCGCATGGTGTAGCTCTCGGTAGTAACGGCTGAGCGCAAGCGGGGCGAGGTATGTACTCAGCCTCGCTAGTACATGATTGTACCTCAACAGCCTTCTTGCTAGTAAACAGCCCTCGTACAATTGCTCATTATGTCTTCCATTGATGAGAGAGATCTAGTTATAAGGGAGTCGTCATGTACAAGTATCACTCCAAGCTCCTTGTCTGATACGACGGGATCCATTGATCGGCAAAGAAGCTCAAGTCCAAAACTGAACAGCTCCGACATATAACGGTCCGTTGTCGTTCTGAGACAGACTTCGATCGGTCATCGTCCAAAGAGTCGACTACGGTGCTATGTGACGTCTGCTTAGGCGTCATCCGGGATCGTTGCGATCCTGGAGCCGCAGATGCCTTTACTTAGACGAACATACAGCGCTTTAAAATAACACAAGACGATAGTGTGTTTGGCCGCAAGGAGACTTCTGAGACAGATAACGTAAATCTAGCCGGTGGTGACAGTGGCAATCTGGGTACAAAGATTGGAGCAAAGACTAAGAACGATGTGGTCAAAGCGAAGAAAGAGACGAACAACGGACGATGCGCGACATATGGACACTACCGCACGTTTGCCGACTTACAGGCTTTGGCGGGTCAGTAGTGGCATGTCTGCTGGCTAGTGTGGACACGCCTCACTGAAGCAGAACGGCAACTGGCGCAAGAAACTGATGCACTATGGCTTCAGCATCTTGCTGCGTCGACTGAGTACAGTTTTTCTTGCATGCTAAAATCAAGCGTGTATGGGCTCGAGATACTTATGTAGAATTCACAATAAGCTTCAACCTGTTAAGGTCTCGCAGCGGTTTCGATCAGTCACTTCGCTTTATCTTCTTTCTTGGGTCTGGCCAGCATACACACCTGCGAAGCATATAGGTAGAGCGCTGATGAGTGTCTAGATGTGGCAAGGATTCTACTACCAGTAATATTGATGAATCTACCTGCACTTCATCAGACAAATCGATCCAAAAGCCCGGGAGTGGTTGCGTCACCGTTCAGCCGGTCATTGGGGCTGCAAGGCGCACATCCCAGCTGCACAATGGTATCCCACACGCATCCTGGACTTAGGAGATATGGTCAAACCTCTCGAACATGTATGTCTGATCCATATAAAAGACAAAGAACTCGTTGGGCCTTACGCCACGCTAAGCCACCGATGGGGTAAGGCAAACTTCATCCAGCTTACACTCTACAATCTGGACGACCTCTGTAACAGAATCGCCATTACAAATATACCCAGAACTTTTCGTGAGGCGGCCGTCGTTTCTAAAGCCTTGCAAATACGGTACCTCTGGATCGACTCGGTTTGTTTTAAACAAGACAGGGATGACTTCGCGGATTGGAGCCATAAAGCAAGCCAGATACATAAAGTCTACTCTCACTCACATGTCAACATAGCGGCTTCGGATGCAGAGGATAGTTCAAAAGGGTTATTTCGAGTTCGCAATCCTCACATGCTCCACCCTGCGAACGTCGACTTCTCCCTACGAATCTATTTGGAGGGTGACTCAGACCAGCAGCCCTACATTCTGTCTAGTTATGAACTCTTTAGACAGAGTCTAGCCGAATCTACTCTTAACAACCGCGGCTAAGGCATGCAAGAGAGGATTCTTGCGCCGCAGGTCCTCCGTTTCTGTCACGACCAAATCTTCTGGAAATACCATACACGCATCGTGTGCGAACAGTACCCTTCCAAGATACCAAAGGTGTACAACCAACAATCGTGCATTGGCGTTAAAACGTACGGGGATTGTTCAGGAAACGACAAGTTCGCGTAGTATGACATGTGGCAATTCATACTAGACGATTATACCCGTACGTCGTTTACCTATCCCAGCCACAAACTGATTGCAATTGTGATTTGGTCTTTGGTACAAGATAATTACGTAGCGGGTATGTGGCGCTACAAACTCCATCGTCAACTTGTGTGGCAACGTCTGGGTGTACCAGGAAAAACCTATCTCGCTCAGAACAATGTCTATCGCGCCCCAAGCTGGTCCTGGGCCTCAGTCGACGAGCCAGTACAAAACAGCTCCACCCGTCAATGGGACGATGATGTAGTGATTGAGGTAAAGGATTTCCACCTCGAATATGCATGAGAGGACGGTACAGGCCAGCTAACGGGTGGTTGGTTGGACCTGAAGGGGGATTTGTGGCCAGAAGGGCGCGGTCTGTTCGATAGGTGCCACGGTGCACTTGACCATCCCCTCCTGGAAGCGACTCTCATGAGACAAGGCAGCGAGGTTTCTCAGTGGTTCTATATGCTCTGTGGTCGACTAAGCGGCAACGAAGGGCAGGATATGGATTATGGAAGTGCAGCCGGCGTCTGCTCCTTCTAGAACTCGTCGACGCAGCAGCGCATCTGTTCAAGCGCGTGGGAATAGGCATAGTAAAACTAGAGCCCGCAGAGGGGTTGCGGCTGGTGCATGAAGAACTTGATGATGTAAGAAGCTTACCTTGTCTGCGATATGATGAATGGAAGCACACGGTTCGAATTATTATCAAACAAGAGACTGGGCGGACACCGCTGTTGTAAGAGATGAACTTTCAACGATACTTTGAGAATCAATATTAGCCAGGATACTATTGGGATATTCTGTTCGTTTACTCTTTTGAATATGTGTGTATGCGTTTCGTTCGATGTTCACTCGCCAATCTCGATCACCACAATCCTGGAACGCACCTCCCCCGCTACACAGCCCCGATTTCCTGTTTCGTCAGCCGCTGACGTATCCCTGTCTTTCTCTGCAAGGATACGAGTTGCCGTATATCAACACCCACGCAGGCAGAGCTTTTTCTTTGACCTCACAATTACACGGATTACACGATACAAATCAGATCGGCAATACATATCGTGCGACGACCACTACCGGCCCAAAACCAGCGGAGAAGGATCAGCAAATCAGGAAACATGGCTTCAGACGCTTCGCTCCAGTTCAAAGGTTCGTCACTTTCTAGATGTATGATTTGCCGAATAGCGCAGCGGCTTTGCATGGATTCACCGTATATGGTATACTATGCAACAGCATTGGTGCTATGGTGTAAATCATAGCCTGCGCTATCCTAGTCTGTCTTTACACATGCTACACCGATGCTACACCGATGCTACACCGGCCTTGCAGCCCCCTGTGGATAGAGCATATCGCACCACACATCCGGAAGCCCGATACCGTGCTTGCACCCAGTCAAACCTTGCAACACATTGACAATGCATTCCACCACCTCGCACCGGACCGATCAAATCTCCTCAAGCACAACTAACAACACCTTTAGAGCCCGCCCACCCACACATCTCCCTCCATCCCTCCTCCAACACCGACTCGACCACCACCACCTCCCCCGGCACCGTCGACCCCACACACAACTCCAACAGCACAGAATCACCACCGCCAATCGAGCGCAAAAGCTCAGTCAGCAAGATCGCACAGGTTGCAAAACATTTGGTGAAGAGCCCACAGGAAGAGAAGGAGCATCTGCAGTTAGAGAAGACGCTGACTAAGGAGACGAAGAAGGGGGAGGTGGATGTTACGACACTGGAGGCGTAGAAGGATGACCATGCGGTGATGGTAATGGGAAGGATACCAAAAGTGTGAGACAGGGGGTTCTTACATCAAGACATGACTATCATTGAACGGAGTTACGGACTCGAGCATGGACTCGGGATTGGCATAGACTTGCATTATGAACGTTTGATGAGATTTCATGACCTTGAAGCCATGCTATGCGTAGCTGAGATTATGTGATACGTCGTGGCATCTCACGATTCTTCTCTTCCCTTACAGAAGCCAAATGCTCTGTATCTCATAGCAACATCTTGACTTCCAATAACGCCGTGGCTGCTAAGCAGTGGTATCTCATATCCCATCCTTCCGTCCCTCCATTACCATCCTATGCACATGATCCCATTCGTCCCGCAAGATTTCGTATATGCCGTAAATATAAAGTTTTGAAAAGTAAAAGACGCGTCCCTTATTTGGTTGCTCAATCGCGGTACTGGTTCGAGTTGACCTGGCTAGCCATAATCATCATCCAGACCAGAAACACGGATCCGACGATCCAGAACGCGAAGGCTGCCTGCCAGCACTGGCCTTGGGATTCGTTAGCCTCCATCTTTCTTCACTCCTTTCCCGCAGATCCACTTACAGATATTCCTCTGCTGCAGAAACGCGAGCGTGTTCGCATTCGGCCCACTGCTGTTATCGTTGAAAACATACGTGTTGCACTGGTTGTTGATGTTCGGCCCAGCGAAAAGCTGGATCGCTGTCCCAATGATGCCGGCGATGAAGAGGACGAGCAGAATGAAGGAGAGCAGCATCATGGTGCCGGGCAGGAGTTTGCGCTGCGCGATGTAGACGATTTCGATGATGATGAATATTATCGCGAGCGCGCCGACTGTTACACCGTAGGGCATGATCCTGGGGTGTACGTCAGCGTTGTCTTTCTCATAGAGTTTAAGTTGCATGCTGGGCGCCTGGGTATATAGTTGACGTTCGCCAGTGTATGTTGGTACTCACCATGGTGTGCCCAATCCCATACGATCCTGTATCTGCATGAACTGCGCATTCACACCCAATATTGTGCCTGCTGTCGCCAGCATAACAATAGTCCAGATATTGAGTTGCAGATCCGGCCAATAGTACTTCTCCCGTACCACAACAGCCGACCCAACAACCGTCCCTGAGTGGCCTGCGCGCGCCATTGTGTATAATGTGGTAGCTTGTTCGGTGCTTCAGACAAGGTTTGAGCTCTCGAAGTTGTCGAGGCCCTGGTAGATGAGCGAGCGGGATGCCGCAGATGCGCTTGCTTGCGAGATTGACTTGGCACGCAGCCGTATAGCCGTGGCTCGCCCCTACAGTTGCTTCCCTGCTCTTCTACGGACAGGCTTCGATGTCTTGGATCGCTCGCCGCAGCACTCAAGTCGAGGCGCGTCGCGGTGGTACAGCCGGCAGCGGGCGCAAGCGAATGACGTTGTCTGCGGGACGATGCGTTGCGGGGCAGGAAATGTGGAGAGCGTCTCGATTATTTACCGCAGACGTGTAGACGACGCAGATGCAGGAAGGAGCGATGGAAGTCGGTAAGAACGTGCGAGATGGATCAGACGGATCATAAGAAACGTGGGCGCGCAGCTACCCTGATGTTCATGCAGGCTCGGTCTCTAGTGCCGCTGCCATTGGCGATGGCTGGTGAGGAGGCTGGCCGCGGAACCAACATCACGATTCCAGAAACCAAGTTTGCCGTGTCTGAGCACATGCGAATTTGTCTTCTCGTATGTGTGACGCATTTCTTAGCCGGCTCACACGTGGTAATCGTTCTTGTGCGCCCATGTACGAAACGTGTTCGTGTGGAGTTTGTGTGTTTGGCGGCTTACATAGCACCCCCAAGTTTTTCCCATATCTGTCCTGATTCGATCAATTGATATGTATGTTGGTCTGATCTGATTGCAGAGTCGACAGTGGACTAACCATCGGTATTATGCATTACAAAAAGTATATCTATCTGACCAAGTTTCGTACAGAGGAGTGGCTCGCAAACAAAGATGCTCGCTGCAACGGGAAAGACGATGCTCCGTTCACCAAACCCAACATGAATCGTACTCGTAGCAGGTCGTCGAGGCTCTACTTCCTCCTCGAGACGATCTTGGTGATGGCGTGTCGTATAATGACACCTGCCTTCTCGGTCTCCTTCTTCGTCAACCCGATGGTAATGCACACCTTGAGGGCAGGCACAGGTTGCCAGCCGGCGTCGCGAGGGTTAGCACCGAGACCAAGTGGGAAAGGCTTTAGTCGTGTGATCAGAACACCGTTTGCGAGACACTGTAGAAGTTAGCTATCGGTTACTAGTAGTGAGCATATCAAAGGACGTACCTCGTCAACGACATCGCGCAGAATCTGGTTCTGGTCATCGATGCTGAAGTTCTTGGCCGCGATGACCTCATCCTTAAGGACAAGCAGCATAATGGGGTTATCCACCGAACTCGTACACTTGACCCAGTCACTCCTGGGATCGAGCTGTGCGCGCATCGCCTCGATTCTCTCCCTCAGACTGGTCAGGATCTCAGGCTGCTCCTGCAGAAGTGAAATAGTCTCGCTCGCGGTTGTCGAAAGCAGCGCTGGCAGTGCAGCAGAGTATGTGTACGAAGCTGAAGAAATGCGCTGGTGTTCCACAACCTCCTCATTACCAGCACAGAATCCTCCCGCTGCGCACAAGGATCCCGATAGCGAGCCAACGATCATGTCAACCTCAGTCGCATCGACGTTCTGGGCTTCAGTGACACCGCGTCCAGTCCTGCCCAAAACACCGTAAGACCAGCTTTCGTCGAGGATGAGGCGGAACTTGTGCTTGAGCTTCAGCTCGATCAGCTTGGGCAGGTCGACAACGTCGCCCATGTTCTCGAACAGACCCTCAGTGATGATGAAGCGCCGTGTGAGGGGCTTGCCGGCCTGCTCCTTGATGACCCTTTGCAGCACCTTCTCCAGATCCTCCATATCGTTGTGTTCGTACCAGCGCACCGTGCTCCTAGAGATCTGAATACCTTTGCGCACAGGGAAGTTCACTGCCTTGTCCGCAACAATGATGTCTCCACGCTTGCAGAAAGAAGGAATGACACTCGAAATAGTGGAGAAGGACTGCGCGTAGATGATACAGGCGGGCACACCCAAATGCGCAGCGACATCCTGCTCTGTCTTTATGTGTACATCTTGTGTGCCGTAGAAACCGGGGGGACCGCAAGGACCAACACCATAAGTGCGGAGGGTCTGGATGGCTTTCTCTTTGAGCGTCTCGTTTGCGACGAAGTTGTAGAAGTTGAAGGAGGCGAGGTTCGTGACGGTACGGCCGTTTGAGAGCTTCGACTTGGGTCCTGTAGGTCTGCGCCGATGTTAGCATCGCATTGCGCCAATACATTAAGGATCCCAGGGCGCCATACCCTACAATCACAGGCCTCTTCTCATTGTCGAGCTCCTCGAACGAGGTAGGCACTGCAACAAGCGGTTCAGGCGTCCAGTCCTCTACGAGCTCATCGATCTCCTATTTCCCAGTCAGCCCTGCTCCCGCTCCTATTCTGATCAACTCGCACAACATACCGCGTCTGTGAGGTGCACCTTCTTCTGTGTACTATACTTCGGCGCAAGCAGGTACCTCACGGCGAAGAGGAACAGGAACAGCTCGACTGCGCTTCTGACCGGATCATTCTGGTAACTCGACTTGATGTAGCGCACCGCGATCGAAGAGCCGGGTATCCTCTCTAGATAGGTATTGGCGTCGTTCAAAAACCGGACGGTCGCATTCTGCACTTCATGTAGGTCCATCGTGGTGTCTCAGAGTCTGGGTGTTGTGGCCGTGCGGACTGCGAATAAACCGTGGACCTCCTCGAAGTTCGGGGGTTGCGGCGACACGCGGAGAGCAGCGGGACGTCAGCGCGTCTAATTTCCCTCACGTGTTCATGCCACTGCCTTTGCCCGACTTTGAATTGTAGCAATCAAGCATGTCAGCACGTCTCCTCACTTCAAGCAGCACACAGTCGAGAATGCGTCGCAAATCACTCATGGCCAAGGCAAAAAGTTTATTGAACTGAAATCTTCATGTATTTAAAATGTAGTGCAATCTCTTTCTAACATATTCGCCGTCCCATGAACCAAAACGATCCCATCGTAGTATATGTGCAAAGTCCGCGGCTCAAGCGGAGTAGTTGTCCAAAAAGAAAGAGGTTGAAGTGCGTCTAGCTCCACTCAACACCCCAAAACACAAATAAATGCTAAGTCGAATATTACTATCGTTATGGGACCAGCCAGGTCCTCACGCTATGCTTCCGCCCATGTTTTACAATGCAAAATGTCAAGGCTGCTGACCTGTGGATCCGCCAGTCGTCAGAAACATTTCAATACGCCATGTAACGACGGAAGCGGCGAGCGGCCTCTGTTGCTGTAGCTTCGGCAGTGTCGTCCGTAGAACCGGAGTCGGAGTCGCCACCCTGGTACACCGGGCATGCACCATGGATACACGTGCCAGTTGGTGTGCTTGAAGTGTCGTTGTTGCTGTATCCTGTGGGTTGGAGGAGCTCCATGGGCAACGTGACGCTGAGCTTGATCTGCTTGCCGGCAACGATAGGGCCAACAATGAGAGCAAGGAAGACGACAAGCAGTACGAAGTACAAGATCGCGTAACGAACTACTCTGCGCTTGCGAAGCTTGGTCTGCTTCAGCGAGTAGATAGGAGGACGGATTTGACGACTATTGCTTGTTAGTAGATGCGCTTTGAATGATACAGAGAACTACGTACCTTGGTCGCAGCCAGAACAGCATGACCGAGTGGAACTTGTCGGCGTAAGGGATCAACAGGATCGGAAGCATGAAAAAGAGCAAAACGTGTCCCAGAATGAAATCGGCAGCGAAGAAACCGAGCTCGGTGATCTTGCAAAGGAATTCACGGCCAGGCTGGGAGAGCGTGTGCCAACCCATGGTGTACCATTTACCAGTCCACCAGGCGATGTTGGAGGTATCAGCCTTGAACTCACGAGTGAGAGCGAGGGTGATGATGAGCTTGAAGACGAAACGCTGGATGGCGACGACGGCAATCATGCCAGCAAGAGCCCTGGGGAAACTGAACCCTTCCAAGAACATCATGACGACAAAGAAGACGAGGAGCATGATGACGGCAATGGCGTGAGCAATAGCGGCAAGGACAGCACCGAACTTCTTGCAGCACATGCTGAGAAGAGGACCCGCGCAACAAGCCAAGGCGAAGAGACCACCGAGAACACCAGCGTTGACGGCGATGGGACCGAAAGCAATGACCGCGACACGGACCAAAGCACCGGCAGCCTTGGGGTCGTCTCCCGAGCTCTTGGTTTCGGAGTCCAACTCGGTTTGGCGGTTGGGTACACCAGTCTGAGCGTTTATGAAAAGGTACGGGATGACGGTGACGGCGACCAAGACCAGAGGACCAAGGACCTCAGCCATGAAGATGTTGCTGAAGGCCGCACGAGGTACGTCTCCAGAAAGCTTCGAGGATGGGTCTCCAAGAATCTTGCGCTTGTAACCAGTGATACGCGTTCGGGACAGACGGCAGTAACCGATCCAAGAGGCGCTGTGAGAACGGGTGTTTCCACGAGACAGCCAGCGGAGGTATTCCCTGTAGTCAATGAAGAAGTCGTCCCAAGAGAACTGGTGGGGGTTGAAGAGGAATGGCGCAAGGCAGAGAGACAACAGGGACGCCCAGAAGTATATGAGCCATGGACCCCAAACGGTGATTGTAGCGAAGACAAGCATCATTAGGGCACGAGCACCCAGGTAGATGGAAGGTCCAGCAAAACGAGAGTAGAGGATACCGAAGGGGATGCGAGCAGTGGCGAAACCACGGCCAGTACCAATGTAACGAGCACCACCGTAGGACAAGTTGGTCTGGAGCGAGTTGGCGTAGATCTGGGTGACGAAAACCTCGAAGAAAGGTGATCCAGAAGAGAAGTGCTTGGCCAGACGGGTAGCAGCGCGCCAGAAACCACGCTCAGTAAGCTCTTGGACGACAAGAGGTACGAAAGCGATGAAGAAGACGATGAAGATGGACATGATACAACGGGCAACCCAGTCGAAGACGGGAACCAAGTTGGCACAGCCGTTAGGCCACTGCGGGTCGGTGATCGGAAGGTCCTTGTTGAACTGGCAGAGGATGGTCTCGTGGTTGAGTGCTCCCAAGTGCAGGAGGACGAACATGAAGCACTGCACCGACAACATAATGAACATGTTGTTGATGTGGAAACCGGGATGGGCGTAGTAGAAGGACAGGAAACGGTCGAGAGGCAGCTGGGTACCCATGTAGTAGTACTCGCGAGACAACATCTGCTCACCCATACCAGTACCGATCTTGGTGGTGAAGTTGAGGACGGAACCGAAGCCCAAATCACGACCCTTACCACATTGGTAGTACTCGCAGTGCTTTATGCGACCACCACGGAGGAGAGCGTTCATACCAGCGTAGATATCTTCGTTGAGATGGAGACCCTTCTGAGCCTTGGAGACACCACCACGCGTTGTCATGAAGATACCGTTGAGGAAATCAGGATGACCGTAATGGAGCTTACCACCGATCTGAGCCAGGGTACGGGCGAACATAGTACCGAATGTCTGTTCCTTTCCAGCAGCGATGTCACCAAGAATACCGATGTTCTCAGAGAAAATGTATTCACGAGCTCCGAGAATGGCAACAGGGTTGAAGTTTGAGTTGGGAATGCCGGGAGTGTAGGGAGAAACGTTGTCGGTGGTCATCTCTTCGAATTCAGCGAGAACGCTGCGGATCTTCAAGCACTCCTCGAGGTAATTGTCCTGGTTGGCATCGATAAGCTGGATGTATTCACCACGGTAGAAGATGATAGCGTGATTCTGGTTGTCAGACTTGCCGTCACCAAGAATGGGATTGCCGGAAAGCTGAACGCGGAACTTGGGTCGGCGCAAGCCATTGTCCATAATCTCGGAGTGGCCGTCGATCAAAGCGGAGTAGATACGGGGCTCGTCACCCTCATTAACAGGCGGCTCCTCGTCCAGGTAGGCAATCTGGAGATCGGGGTAGGCACGGAGCAGGAACTCGGTGTTCTCGCGCTCTTCCTTGGTGAACTTGGCGTATCGCTGCATAGAAACACAGATCTTGTACTTGCGCCTGGCCATGCGCTCGAGCTCACGCTCAAGCTTGTCGGAGTTACCACCAAACATCTGCACAACCTCGGGGTTCTCAACACGGTACAAGAGCTTGATCGCACGGCTGTAGTTCATGAAACCAGAGATAGTGCGGTACAAAGTCTGAGAACGAAGCGAGGCCCAAATACGGGTTCGGAGAGTGTACTCGGGAGCGGCGGACTTGAAACCAATGCAGTAGAAGGGAAGATCGTCAATCTTGCTCTTAGCGGTATCCTTCTCGTTCTTCTCATCATCTCCGTTGAACTGCGAAGTCTCATCTGCGAGGATCTTGGTGTCCTTGACGAAGCAATCCCACTCGTGAGGGTGAAGCTGCTTGAGATACTCTAGAAGGGTGACACGGGAGTATGGCTCATCTTCACGAATGATCTCACGGAGCGAAAGAAGGATCTTCTCTCCGTAGTGAGGAATCATAACGGTGAAAGTGGGCATGTTGTCGACGGGCAGAGGCTCAGGAATGGGCGTAGACAGAGACTGAGCGAAGAAAGAAATACGACGCTCAGCCTCACTCTGAGCAGGGAAGAATTCGGTCTTGAACGAGTGGTCTTCCTGAGAGACGAAGAAGGTAGGGGCACGGAGAGTGCGCTTGCCCTCCTGCTCAGAAGGGACCTGGTGGTACAAAAGCTTCTGGACGTGGTCGATAGCAAGGAGATGCTCGCGATACATGGAGATGACAACAGCGTTCCAGATCTGGGAAATGAGAACCTTGGGCTTGTACTTGATCTCCATGTCCGTGGTGGCGAGGATCTTTGAGTAGATACGCTTCGGCAGACGAGAGAAGATGTTCCTCCATGGAGTCCAGATGGAGACACCGAGGTAGAACGATCGGGAGACGGAGAACAACATGTTGGCGATGATGTACCACAGATAGGAATCCAAGAAGAAGAGAACCAGATCCATGAAGTACATCAGACCAAGCAAGATCCTAGGCTGGTACTTGCAGAGAATGTCTTTGAAGATAGCATCACCCAGACAGTCAGGCTTCTTCATGTGCGACAAGATACGGATGGGATCTTTGATCGACAGAGTCAAGAAGAAGTAAGACTCAGCGAGCTTCGCAGCAAAGACGAGAACCCAGAGACCGTAAGACATCCACATGTCGTTGCCCTTGAGACGAGGGTAGCTGGCCGTGAAGGTCTGACTGGCAACGTACTTGCGCGAGTTGCGGGTGAGGTAGCTTCCAAAGAGACCACCGAGAGGCATGACCGAGAAGAAGATGTAGGTAATGAAAGCAATGGTCAGTTGGACACCGCCCAAGACATTGGCAATCAATCCTGTTTGGCTGATAGCGAATATGTAGACACTGGGACCAACGTTCACTGCGAAGACCAGGATGAGGAACAGAAGACGCTTGGTCAAGTGCTGGGCACCAGCCCATCTGCGAGGAACGTAAGCCCACTCAACGCACGTAGCCAGAATCTGGATCAAAGAGGCGATAGCTCCACCGAGTGCGACAGCGGACATGGTGGCGGCCTTGTTCGGTCGGTTATCAATCTGCTGCTGGTAATTCTTGGTGTAGACAGGTTGCGAGTTGTAGACAGTGTAGAACCAGAAAGCTGACAAGTGGATAACCCAGATGCGGTTGAAGTTGACCAGCATGTGGAACCAAGAACGTCGCTCGTAGTATGTCTTGAAGAAGACCTTCTTCCATACGACGTCCTTGAGCTTTGCATAGCGATCAGCGGGAGGGAGATCGACGATGCGGGACTTGTCCTCGAAGACAATGCGCTCAAGACCTTCAGGGTACCAGAAAAGCTGGTTGATGTCGTCGTATCCAATGATAGCAGCATGGTCGCGCTCGCGGCGGACGTACTTGCCATCTTGAATCTCGTAACCCTGATCCCGGCAGTACTGGTATAAAGGTGTGACAATGTCATTCAGGTATGTGAACTCCTCGATGGGCTCGGTTTGGGCTTGCCCAGCAGGGGAGTTGAGGTAGTCGTCCGCGCACTTGAAGATGAAGCAGAGCAACTCAGGCATGAAACGGACCTGGTTGGCTTCACCCCAGCAGAGCAGGTAGAGAGCGACCTGGCGAACACGGTCGTGCTGCGACATGCGGTTCATCCTTGTCTTCCAGCGGTACTCCGCAGCCTCCAGACTGTTGTCACCCTCGTATGCCTCGAGAGTCTCAGCCTCGTTGCCGGGGTTCTCGCCAGCCTTCTTCTTCGCCGCCTTGCGGGCCTTACGCGTCCTACGGTTGGCCTTTCCAAGGTTCATGTTGGCGAAACCGACAGCGTCGTCGAGATCGAGGTGAGCAGCAAAGTACCACCGGCGGAAGTTGGCGTTCTCTCCACCGATGTAGTCGGCGTGCAGAGACAGAAGAGCCTGGTTGGGCGACATGCGAGATGCACGCGAGTCGAGCAGAGTCATGAAATGGTCGTACATGTTCCTCATGCTGTCACGCTGGAATCCGAACTTGGCAGTGAGGTCAAGGAAAATGTCCTCGATCTCCTCCTTTGTGCAGGGAATCTGGGCCTCGGTGGTCCAGGCAGGGTAGGGCTCACGCGAACGCTGACCGGCAGGCAGAGCGTTCGAGTAGTCCATGCCGTAGATGGGCGTCGATGCACCAGATGAGCGGTTGCCACCATACGAAACCTGTGACGAAGGAGGGCGGTATCCGCGGTTGCCATCGCCACCGTAGCTGTTGTACCTTTCATCACCACGACCGTAGTAGTCCATATCGGTCGCGCGAGCCATGTCAGACCTCATTGTGAAGTCGCTGAAGGTCTCAGAATCCTCCTCGGAGTCGTGCTGGCGACGTCTGGGCTGGCCGCCCTGGGCGTTCTGTGCATATCCATCCTGGGCGCCACCTTGGTCGTAATACTGGTCGTTGTAGTATTCGTCTTGGTAACCCTGTTGCTGACCTTGGTGGTCATCATAGTATCCGCCGTTCTGTTGATAGTGGCCGCCCTGCTGGCCGTCGTAGTAGGCTCTGTAGCGGAGTTAGCAATTGCTGCCATTGGGGGCAAGGGGTGACAAAACGCACTGTTCGTCATAGTAGGCGTCGTTGCCGTTCTGCTGGTAGTGACCCTGTTGCCCACGGGCATCGTCGTGGTACTGGCCGTATTGCTGGTCGTCGTGATAGTACGAGTCCTGGCCCTGGGGCTGGGCCTGGCCCTGACTGTGGCCGTAGCCGTCGTCGTAGTGGCCTCCCTGCGGATGTCCGGACATCGTGGGGGAAGATTAGAGTTGCTATGTAGAAACTGCGGTTGAGCTGTCAACAAACTATCGTTGCGCAGGCGCGGGGCTGCGTCTGAAACACTGTGTGTCGCAGGCGAGACGAGGGTATGTGCGTACCTCAAACAATGGGCATTAGAGGCGGCAACGTCGAATTGATCGTATTAAGATAGCCGCAGCGTAGGTCGATGGCTAATTGCTGCGACGGTGCGCGAGCGTGGTGCGGAGAGCGAGTGTTGTCGCCGTAGCGAGGGAGGACGCAGGTGATGGGCGAGGGTGAAACAGGACTATGATTGCCCTAGGAACGAAATCAAGATAGGTGCACAGCCTGCGCTAAACGACCTGTTTTTCGGGAAAGAGGCCGGGGGGGCGTTGTTATGATGCTAACGAAGGTGAAGGCGCTGCTGCAGCTGCAGTCCGTTGTTGTTGCCAAAGGAGACGCGCGGCGAGTCGGCGCTTTCTTCTGCTGGGCGAATTAGGTGGGTGGTAGCGGCTCCCCTCAAAAAACAGGGAAGGACCTCCGCGGACGATCAAACAACCTCAACGCAGAACGAGAGGCAGTGTGAAAGAACTAGGAGGGAAAAGAGCAGCACCGCAAGAGTCGGAGAGGGAAAGGAGCGAGCGTGATGAATGCGAGAGGGCCGGTAAAAGACCTTTTGAGGAGCTTCCCCTGAAAATGAGAGGCTCGCGCCAAGCTAGACTAATGCCGTGAATGGGCTACGCATGGGTACCCTCGCAGTTCTTCACGCCTAGCAGTTGCAGCAAATGTCGTTGCCACTTGGTATGATGAGGCCTTTCACAGCGTGCACGAGGGCTGGATATATCTATCTACATATGGTCTTGCGCAAGCAATGGTGGTGATGCTGCTCTTCTTTCTCTTTTGTGCCCAGCACTGCTCTTCCATCCACCATTGCAATGCACGCAAGCGTGGCGGGAATGCTGGGGAAAACAGGTTCTAAAAAAACCATCGTGTTGGGATCCCCGATCGGTCGCAGTGCACATCGATAATCGACATGCCCGAGCAAAACTCCATGTAGTTAACGGCTGCAGTTGAGACTGTCTTGCACCCTGGCCGCACGCTCAGTTGATTCTCGAAGGGCGCTGCATTGTTCTTGCTGCGCTGTGAAAGCTCTCCCTAGACGTCTGCTCATCATCATTCCACGGGCTGCACGTCTGCCATGCACCCACTCAACCACTCGCAGTCCACGTCACGACACTGCAGGACCCGTGCACAAGTGCACACGGCAAATGGGCCCGCTCGTTGATCAAACCGAAACGAGGAAGACCAGCGCTGGGATTGGTGCTGCCAGCCTGTCTGCTGCGACGGCGCGATAGCGATAGTGCACTTCTTCTTATCGCTCATGGCCAATGGCGGCGTGGCGCTGCTCCCGCTCGATCCCGGCCAACGGTGTGTCGCAACGCCAGAAGCAGGAAGGGGGCTGACAGCCTGAGCGATTCAGCCGACTGTTGAGGCTGCCAACCTGCTGCCGAGTGGAAACCGGATGCTCCACGCCCGCCCCCTTCCGCTGCACTTGCACACTTGTCAGGCCTGTACTCCTTGTTGAAGCCACTGTCACCCAGAAGATTGCAAGATTGCCCCCCTGAGTGCTGCGTGGCGATTGATAGTAAGTCCTTCAAACGGTTTGCAAGATGACGAAATTGCCAACGGCAGTATGTACTGTTCGGGCAAGGGGCCTGGGCCTTAAGGGCTATATTAGACACTCCTGTTCCCACATGTCAAATTCGCGGTCCACGGGTGCGTTACAAAGCGAACACTTTGGGACGCACACCTTAATCTCGTTACAAGCACCACTAGTTGAGATCATGATTGCGTTGACTGCGCAATTTCCTGGCTTTCGTCCGCCTCTGGCTTACACTGGACGCGAGGCTAGCAGCAGCGACACGTAAAGCTTCAGAATAAGAATTTGTATAAAGCAGCAGGTGAAAGACGACTATTAAGCTGTTCTTTTTGCCGCGCACCAGCTTTATTAGCTGGTAGCCCATTCAACCGCCACTCCTAGGAGCACAACCCTCAAACTCGCCTCTCACGAGCACCATGTGGACACACAGTATGCAACCGAGCTGGCTGTGCTCTTCCTCTACAGCTATCGTCGTCCAATAGTGCAGTGCATACGACCATACGCGGTTGCAAGGCGAGAAGAGCTGGTAGCTCAGTAACAACTCTCCCAATACAGTGTACGATTGGTCGCCTCGCTGCTTCGCCACACCCGTTTCAGCTGCATGCATGCAGGTACCGGTGTACTCGCGCCTGATTTCCCCTTCAGGCCCTCCTTGTCGTGTGTCGGCCGCCGTGTGCGACCCAAACAAGACCGACGACAGCACGCATCTGTCAAAAACATCACACGCATATCGAGCGTGGCGTCCCGACGGCATTGCGTTTTGTATCAGTCTTGACAGCGCATGAGGATGCAGCCTTCCGGTCGGAATCAGCGTCATCGATCTGCAAGTGCTATTGTGGGGCATGACGGCCGCCAGTGGGGGTTGCAGAAAATTGCGCATACGCGTCGTTGTACCTGCGTCTCAAGCGCGCTGACTTCGTTCGCTGGCGTCTGTTTTCACTTCAGCGCTTCTCGCAAGGTCAAGATGGGTGAACTGCGTGCACAGCAACATGCCAGAGAAGCACCATAGCGCTTCTAGAATTCCGAGACACACTTGGCAGGCGATCGGGGTGGAGCGCAGCGGGACTCGGGCTAGGAATCCAAAATTATGAAACTGGCCTAGCCTCAGGGGTCATCTTCGACCTTGCTGATCCGCCTTGGGGAAGCTTGGTCAACCTCTCACTTCTTCACTCAGGCTGCTTCAGTGCTGTTTCCACTGTGAATTTTCTGTTTTACCAGTCACTCTTTACATCATATCTCTGTATCTTTTCTTGCATCCAGCGCCGTTTGCTGCTGCGTCACACTCTTTCACCCCATTCTGCGCCTTCCAAACACCATTTAGACGTGCCGTGACCTCAAGTGCTCGGCGTCTCAACACCAAGTTCTGCCAACACCTGTGACATTCCTTGGATATTTTCTTTGGTCGGATAACTATCACTATGCGGGGCCTCATTGCTGCGACAGCGCTGCTTGCCGGTGTGCACGCCGCCGTCGATCCTATTGTTATCAAGGTACGCTGTTCCACGACAGCGGCAGGCGTCATGCAGGGTCCTAACAGTAACGCAGGGCTCGAAGTTCTTCTACAAGAACAATGGCACCCAATTCTTCATGAAGGGTGTTGCTTACCAGCAGGAAGTCAACTCGAATACCACATCCACAGATTCTGATGATCTGAACATCACCGACCCGCTTGCTGACAGCACGGCTTGCAAGCGCGACATCGAGTACCTCAAGAAGCTCAAAACCAACACCATCCGTGTCTACGCGATCGACCCCGAGAAGGATCACAAGGACTGCATGAACGCGTTTGCCGACGCTGGTATCTATGTTGTCGCCGATCTGTCTGAGCCCGGCAACTCCATCAACCGTAATGATGCTGAATGGACCACCACTCTCTACTCCCGCTACACCAGCGTCATCGATGAGCTGATGAAATACGACAACACTCTCGGTTTCTTCGCTGGTAACGAGGTTTCTAACCAGCCCAACAACACTCTGGCTTCTGCTTTCGTCAAGGCCGCTGTCCGTGACAGCAAGGCTTACATCAAGAGCAAGAACTACCGCGCCGTCGGTGTCGGTTATGCCACCAATGACGATGCTGATATCCGGGAGAACCTCGCGAACTACTTCGACTGTGGAAACAGCGAGGATGCTATCGACTTCTGGGGCTACAACATCTACTCGTGGTGCGGTGAATCTTCGTTCAAGGAGTCCGGCTTCGATGTCCGCACCGAGGAGTTCGAGAAATACAACGTCCCCGTTTTCTTCGCCGAGTACGGTTGCAACACCCCTCGTCCTCGTGTCTTCACCGAGGTCGGTACTCTTTACGGCGATGAGATGACTGGTGTCTGGTCCGGTGGTATTGTCTACATGTACTTCGAGGAGGCCAACGAGTTCGGTCTCGCTACCATCAAGGACGGCAAGGTCACCACCAACAAGGACTTCGACAACCTCTCCAAGGAGATCGCTAAGGCTACTCCCAGCGGCGTCAAGATGGCCGACTACAAGCCTAGCAACACCGCCGCTGCCTCTTGCCCTACGGTCAAGGCTGGAAAGTGGGAGGCCGAGTCTGACCCTCTCCCTCCTACCGCCAACGCTC
Source organism: Macroventuria anomochaeta (assembly GCF_010093625.1). Classification (NCBI taxonomy): domain Eukaryota; kingdom Fungi; phylum Ascomycota; class Dothideomycetes; order Pleosporales; family Didymellaceae; genus Macroventuria; species Macroventuria anomochaeta. The sequence goes on from NW_022985369.1 coordinate 619,222, forward strand.
AGCTCTGCTCCTGCATGATGGACACCCTCAGCTGCACTGTCGCCGACAAGGCTACCGAGGATGACTACAGTGACATGTTCGGCTACGTCTGCGGTCTCAAGGACGGCGAGTACTGCGCCGGCATCAATCGCAACGTCACCGCCGGCGCCTACGGTGCCTACGGCATGTGCTCTGCCAAGGAGCAGCTGTCTTTCGCTCTCAACGCCTACGCTAAGGTTGTCTCTGGCGGCTGCGGCTTCAAGGGCAAGGCCACCACCAAGTCCGCCACTGCCTCCCCCACTGCCTCTGGCTGCTCCAACCTCCTCAAGGAGGCCGGTGCTGCTGGCACTGGTTCCGTCACCTCTGCTCCTACGGCCTCAGGCTCCAGCTCCTCCAGCTCCAACTCTACTGGCGCTGCATCTGGTCTTACCGTCCCCAGCCTCGGTATGGGTCTGGGCATGTACGTCTTCGGGGCTGTTGCCTCTGGCATGGCCATGATCCTCTTGTAGAGGGCATAGCTGTGTCGGTGCTAAAAAATTTCTTTACTTTCTGCATGGTTTGCGGTAGAGTAAGATGAGACGGTGATATTCCCCTTTGTTTGTGAGCTCGGAGGTGGAGATTGTGGATACGAGCTGGGTGTAATCTTTTCTTTCAATATACACAGAAATGAGAATCAAAACATTGCAAAACTTGTTCGTCTTGTGCTAACGCATAGTCACTCATGTGCAATATCATCATCTAAACCGCAATACGCTTGGATCGTAGAATCTCCCCCTCGCTCTTGTTGTCAGGCCTCCCAGAGTTCCCCTGAGCGGGGACTGTCGCGATGCGCGTAAGATGGGGGGCTGTGCAAGAAACACACTACTCATGAACAACTCACGGTTCACTTAGCGTATATACGAGATACACCAACTGCCGATCAAGAATAGACACCGAGTAAATGCAGCCATTGAAGCACAGTCGGGGTAATACGATGTGGAGATGGTCAATACGGACTTGTGCTGGATGTGTTTGCACATGAGTAAAGTCTAGACGTCTACGAGTGGCATGACTGAAGAAAGGAGACCATGAATAATATGCATTGTCATTGGTGAACTGGTGGGTTTGAAAGGCAGGCATGGGGTGCGTGACGTGCAATTGCTCCAGCATGCAGAGGTACATGGTTGCACGTGGAATTGATCCACTCAGTTGATGCGGTTGCTTTGCTGTGCAAATCTATCTTCTCGACGTGAAGTGTGCATTTGACGTTGCACCTTCCATACAGTGAAGACGTTTCAGCAACAATGCAGAGGATGCATACTGAAACTCGATACATTCATCATTGCTTGTTGATTTCATTACTATATACCAAAGACTCAAATCTCCAAACTGTGCGTACGTAGACTAATACCGCTCAATCAGCCATTCCCTCCTCTCCACCTCATTCATCTTATCCAACATCTCCTGCTCATAATCCTTCATCGTGAGATAATCCCTCACCAGCTGCGACCCCAACGCCTCCTTCAACTCCCCATCAGTCTTGAGCGCAGAGTACGCCTCATCGAAAGACTTCGGCATCTTCCTTGTTACTCCAAACTTCGCGCGCCCCTCCTCGTCGAGTGTTGAGGGATTGACAGGTAGGTCCAGCTCCTTGTATCCAATCTCAGGAGCTGCTTGCCGTGGTCGTTCGTCGCCTTCCGCCAGGCCCACGCCACCATGTTCAGGCGCTCCAGCCACGGTCTGATCGTAAGCCGGGCCAGGCGCTGGCGTAGACGCTGGGACAGAAGATAAGCCCAACATCCCTGCAGCAACGAGGCCGGCTATGACGAAGTACATGTTTGCCAGTCCATCGATACATCGTATCTCCCAACGCCCGTCTTCAACACGACGGAGTGGACACTCGCGGTTCTGCGTACCCCAGCTGACCCATGTACCGCCCGTCCACTGGTCGTCTACGACCCTGCCATAGCTCTGCGCGTCAGGCATCGTGAATGTACAAAGAGCGGGTAGATGTTTCAACACACCGCCAACAAAGAAGTCCTTGTCGCGAGTAGGAGGTTGCATCGAGATATGCGCATGCGCCGCGCTCCCTGCGCCCTTCTCGTTAAACGGCTTGGGATGAAGTGTCGCTCGCAGGCCATGCAGAGCCGCGATTTGAGCAATGACTTGTCTTGTCTGAATGAGGGTATCGATAGCGAGGAGCGGTGGAGCAGGTGGCAGGATGAACTCGTACTGGCCTGGACCAGATTCGGCGTGGAACTGCTGAAGGTCGATACCCATGTCTGATAGAGATGTGGCGATCTCGGCAAGCATAGGTGTCTGCAGCCATTGTGTGGGAGTCAGAGTGGACCATGCGTGGACGTTGGTGACTGCCTCGTATGTTTGTTGTGGTTGTTGAGAGTTGAAGGGGTTGAGTGGTTTGTCACGGGAGAGGAAGGTGACTTCGATCTCGAACCCAACTTGGAGAGTAGTTTTGTGCTTGTATTGGAGTTCACTAATGAGGGACTCGAGATTGTTGCGAGGGCAAGAGGGCAGTGGGTGGCCATCTTCGGAGCGCCAGTAGCTCAAGACCGTTGCAGCCTTGAGAGGGTCTTTATCGTGCGCTCGACGTAAAGAGCGCAGATCAGGCTCAACATAGATCTGTCCTTTTGTGTTGACGACAGGTGTTAAAGTGTCATTTTGCAATGTGCCTGTGTTGCCTTGCGATATACCGATGCGGTGCCCCCCGTAGATGATACGGGCGAACTCTTTGACAGGCAGGATACGGACTCTTATCGTCGCCATGTAGTCAAGCCATTGGATGTAGATAAACTTGATATCTGGGTTCTGCTTCATGAAGTCATCGAAGTGAGCGACATTATACAATTGTGAAGTCCTTGATAGCGATGGAAACAGAGGTGGTTCGAATAGACTAGCAGATCTTTGACCAGGTGATACTTGTGAGTCTGAACGTGGTGCTGAAATTCTCCGTGGTGGTGAAGGAATTGGAATGGGAACCGGTGGAGGCTGTGATTGTGGCTGTGGCTGTGGCTGTGGCTCTTGTGCGCTCTTTGGGTTGAACGTAAGTTGCTTGGGAGCCTCTCGCGGTATTTCGTGGAACAAAGCCTCATAACGTAGGTTGTACAGCGTGTTCGAGTTGTTGAAAAGAATATCTTTGGTCATGCCAATTGCTTGGTGGGTAGTCATGTCGGTCTTCTCAACATACTCGACAAGCAGCTATGTTCACAGGTTAGTGCAATCTGGTCAACGTATTACTCCATAAGCGTACCTCAAGCCACACCTCTCGAAATTGCTTGTTTGCCAACCAGAAAGTCTCGGGAAACCAATGTCCATCACTAGAGTAGAGCAGCTTGCTACCTGGTACTAACTCCAATGCTTGACGCAAAATCGCTCTCTGCCCATCTCGACTGACCATTGGGAAAACTTCCCCTATGTCGAGATAGACATGCTTGTATACTGTTGCAAGGTAGCCAGCTTCGCGCGTATAGGGATAAGCTGTGTGCAGGATGACAAACGGTACGTTCGGATAATTCTCAATGAGTGGCTGGAGGAACGCTGGGTTCGAGAGGCTCAGATCAATATCGTTGTCGCCGAGTCCAGTGTGCAATTGTAGAGGTTTTGAGAAGCTATCAGATCGCGCCAGACCGTCTGACAGTATCTCGAGAGTTCTCAAAACCAGATAGTCATTGAGGGCCTTCCGCTCGATCCTGAAGCTGCGCTTACGAACGCAGCTCTTGACATATCGCTCGAATGGGTAACCGACGGCTTTTGCAGCACGCTCATAATCTTCTTCAACGTCCAGTCCAGTCCTGTAGCAAATGACAGACTTGAACCCTACAACCTCCGGATCGTCGATGGCTTCCTGAATTTTGCCCTCGAAGTCATCCATGAAGGTGGTCCAAGTTTCGGTGTAGAAATGTGTCCTTCCCAGATCATCTTCGCCTGCATCCTTGACAATGGCCTCCATCAGGCGCTCAGCAACAGTCTCGATGCGCACGATGCGCTTGCTCGGCGCATCTGTGTACCGGTCATGCCAGTCATATGGATGCACCTTCCCTGGACCAGCAAGACCATCGTCGATCAGCAAAGCAGTAATGCCTTCGAAGCAGCGCTGATGGAAGCGCTCAGGGTCAGAACGGAGCCATTCTTCTCTTTGCTCAAGGATGTCTTCCCAATTTGCATCATCGTTAAGCTGGTATAGCTCACGTAGCTGTTTCGCTGCTCTCAGGTGGGCGAGCGACTTGAATGTGTCCCGTAAAGCTCGACCCTGCGCTTCTGAAGTGATGGTTTCGAACGGAATGGTATCCGCGTGTGTTGGCAGAATGAGATTGTGGGCATGATTGTCGATTATGGGGAAGTTGAGTGCAACATGTCGCAGCTGCTCGATGGACGGTGTTAACGGGGAAGTGCTACGCTCCATTTCTTTCCTCGTTCGTCACCACCTTTGATGATCTTCAACGCCTTGCAACCACTCAATGTACTGTCTAGGCTTCACAGTCTTTGCGGACAACTGTGTTGACCTTTGGTACCCCTTCTTCAGTTCTAACGGGTTGCCAGGTTTGGAAAGCAGGTTGCTGACCGATGACGTCGCTGTTGCGGAAGGCCGGATGTTTTTTGCAGGTCTGGTTCTGCAGTGGAAGCTTGTTGCACAGTCCAAAGAGCAAGAAGAATCACTGTCACCTGAGCCCATTCGATCACAGAGTGGCTGGAATAGGATGGGTCATCCAATGAAGGCTGGGCTGAAGGTGGGGTTTCGATATAGAGGTCTAACCATTTACAGTTAGGCGGTTTACCACTGTTCATCAGTAAGCCATACAAGACCAACTGCGCGCAGCTGTTTTGACTTGTTCATTCGTTTATGTCTATGAAGGGTATATCGCCTGCTCTAAATCGTCATCGGCTTCACTTAACTTTACAACCATGTTCTTACAGATACTCATAACAATCCCAGCCTCTTCATCGTCCCAACATGTGCCTTGTTCTGCTTGCCTCCGCCAACACCAACAAAAACCCGCTTAGCATGACCGATGAGATCTCCTCGCCATGTGAAGAAACGGTTTTCTAGTCGCGCAGCCACTTCGTCACCTTCCACTCTTGCCACGAGGTGGCACACCCAAATTAAGCGTCTGGCGCTGACGAAGCGATTTTCCATCAAAGGCCGGGTAATCGAAGAATGCACGACCGCCTTGGTGAATAGAGGACCAATAGGAAGTGAGTTGGAGCGAAGGTAGTGGTAGAGGTAGTAGATGGATCGCCATACTTCACGATGAGTGCGAGTTGTATCCTGGGAGTAATGGTGGGCGAGTTGGTGTACCATGGCCACACGCTCCATCAAGGACAAGTCGCTGGTGACATCACGGTAGGCGATTGGAAGGGCATTTTTGGCCTTTGCGTGAACCAACAGGTTATCAAATTGACGGATACCTGAGAGTGTGGCGACTTCTTCCATCCTTGCTGGCAGTGCGTGGCCCATCCGGCTCAAAACCTTGGTCAGCTTCTCGCAAGCTTGTAAAGTAAACGCTCTACTTTGCAGCTGGCTCTCCGATAAATCGTCTGTCGAAGTATGGAGCATGGCAAGCTTCTTGGCGATAAGTGACTCAAAATCCATCCGGGTGGACAGTGGAAGCTTTTGTTCTTCCATTGTCCGTATGCAACGCAGCAGTAGGCTCAATCCCGCATGCCGAGCAATAATCGGTAAGGCCATGTCCAGCAATGCAGTATATGCCCTTGGCTGTTCTTGTATTTGAAGCAAAACTTCCGCAAAAAGCGCTTGAAAACGGCGCGGTTCGCTGGTAGTGGACGGTGCTTCAGCATCAAGTTGTTGATGTAGAATCATCGCTCTGACGAAATATTCCGGGGGAACCATAGCTGGCGCGTCGTAGAAATGTAGAGCTTCTGCAAGTGGAACCATAGCAGCTTTGAGCAAGGCTTTGTCGACGTTGGCCTTGGCATCAACCTGGTCGAGTAGCTGTAGCCACAAGTCCATACATTGTGATCGCATTGGATCTGCAGAATCACGCTTGCTTCTGGGAGAATTTGCAAAGCGTAAAGTGATGGCAGGAATCAGGGTAAGCAATTGCTTGCGTGGCATGTAGAACAACGCACGCTCTGCACTTGCGAAGCCATCAGGCGCCATAGCAACGCTACGAATTGTAGAGATAATGACTCCTTTAACACGTACTGGTTGGGCGAGATGTGACAACAATAGTCTGTTCTCTGCACTCTCTCTCAGATTGGCCGCAAGTGCGCGCAACAACCTTATGGTCGGGACCAACCGTTCTGACCCTCTGTACGATGCTGAGTGCCCAGTGTGTTTGATGAGACGCAGCAGAATGAGATCATGCGCCTCTGTTGTTGAACGTCTTGCTTCTGCTGCTGATTGCGCCATTACTCCAAAGATTCGACGTACTAGGGACGTTTTACGGGCACGTTTGGTGTTCGAGATCCGGTCCAGACAAGCGATGAAACCCGCACAGTCATTCACTATCTGAAGCGGATTCACGGACCGAAGTAACCGCCCATCTTCCTCAAGCAAACATTGGAGTACGGGTGTAGGATTACATCCCAACTGAAGCGTATGTCGGAGTGCCGCAGTGTAGTATTTCCAGACGAAGGGGGCAGATGGCAGGTACTGCCGGAAGGATTCCTTCAACAGCAGCTCAGTGCGACTGTCTCCTGCAACGCAGATGCTAGCTTCGAAGCCCTCCAAACATTTCTCGAATTCGTTATCGTTGGTCAGGATGTGCCCGATTGCTTGCGGCTTCGGGGGGTTCTGACTAACAGCCTCGAGGTCAAAGTGCTGATTCCATGTCTCGGTGAGCGACGCAGGCTGTTGCGCGAAGGGGTGTAGTATATCGCGGTCGACTGGACTCGGTTCACTGGCCTGGCTTTGAGGTTGAAAGTCAACAGGACGGGCGCTGTTCCATGTGGCTAGAGCTGTGATGTGTTAGCAGACATGCCTCCTATCAACACCGGCGTCTGCGCAACATACGATTGTCCAATGGTAGCACATCCTTTGGTAGTGACGGCGGTTCATATCTCCATGAGTTCTGCGGCTTCGAACGGTAGCCGAACAGCGCACCGAGGCTGAAAGAGGTAGGAAAGCTTTCCTGCGGATAGAATCCAGCTGAAGCTGTCATGCGACGCTTCGCTGCCCTCCTCCTAGCCTCCAATGGCCCCGGAACATTGCTGCCATGGCGCTTTTGCTGCGGACAGGTGCTGTGGAAAAATCGATGAACCGCCAACGACAGGACCTCGTCAGGAACCCAGATGTGTTGCGGGGCGGGAGATTGGAGCGATTGCACTGCTCGCTGGCAGGCAATTGGCGGACGTCGCATCAAGCGCAATGCTGGTCATGAGAGGGTTGCCATCCCAGCTGCAGAGCATCTGTCGCGTTGGAGCTCTCAATTAGGGAACGCGCTTCCAAACCCGTCACGTGCACAAGGCTTGTGATTCGTCAGCTCTCGAGTTCGCCATCGAGCATCTCAGGATGAACTCCACGAAAACGATATCGATTTGATTGATACCAAAGACTTCTGTAAACACGACCGGACACTGCAAAGAGCTCACGTGAACGCCTTTCGTTGCTGTGTAAGCTCTTGTGAGTTCAAGAGAAGCAACGTTTCGTCGAGTTACACGCGTCGATTTCAAGCATGTCAGTAACACCTGTCACAGTTCTAGAAGCGAGTGAACTCAATGCATAATGCATGCTGCACAGGCGGTAGATAGGCGTCAACGGTCACAGTGATACACGATCGCAGCAGGGCTGATGAACAGCGGCCGGAGGCGTTCCATTTGTCTTCAGGAGCAGTTCGGACGAAGCCATCTTCACAGGCCGAGTGTTTCTGGCAGCGGCCCACAGCTCACCGGTCGATGGGGTTCACCTGCTCAATTTATCGATTTCTCGGCTCTCTGAAAGTCGTCGCGTTCATCGCAGGGGCCCGATTGATCCCCACAGTCGTTCCTTCCTGATCAAATGCAGCAGTCGTCTCCATCATGGAGAACATTCTCGACCGCGAACTATCCCACGAAAGAGCAATGATGGACGAAAAATACATCTGGGCGCAGGCAACGTCAGCTACAGCGGCCACCAAAAGCAAGCGCTCGCGCTCTGCAGAGGGCCGCGTGGTTGGCCGAGCGTTCAACATGCCCGGCTTGGAAGTGGGTGTGGCTTGCAGCGTGAAACGAATTGGCAGCAGTTGTGGACACGGCGGAACGACTGGCCTGTCACGCCTGCAAGGGACCGACCAATCATGGGCGTGTTGGACCTGATTGAGCCAGGAACCGTGGCATTGTGGACCGCTTGCGTCGCCCTCTCATGAGCACAACACCGAGGCGGCCGAGCCCTCAGTCAAAGAGAGTGCCCTTTGTGTGCACAACGAGAAGACGTGGAGACGGAGTTGGTGAAAGAGACACTTACGCTGGGCTGTATTATTAGCTAGCCAGGCACAGAGCAACCAATACGCTCCGGTGGGTGGCCCAACAAAGCCAACGCGACTGTCCGGCAGGGTGCACTATCATTTGCGCTAGGCCCGTCTGGGCATGCTCTCCTCGATCCCCCTTCACGGCGGCCCACAGCACCGCGCGCCCAAGCCTCCTCGCTCCTCACACCCACCCAAGTCAGTCCTTGTCGTTCGCTGCTCGACATCACACTCGTTTCTACTTTGTTGTTTGTCCATCGACGCTGCTCTTCTAACTAACTCACAGCGAGCGGCCACGTTCCTTCCTTTTGCAGCCCGTCGAAATCAAGGGGTAAATCCGAAACTTCATTTCGGGCCTCATCATCCGCAAACCTAACGCGCTGCGTTTCGAATTTGGCAGTCGAGGGCATCGTTGAGCGAGTCCACTACATCGCAGCTGTCAACTGGGTCTGTCTTCCTTGCGACTCCACGACATTGGATCGAAGACACAAACAACCCACTCTACCCCATACCCGCACCCAGCACCTCAGTCGTTTACCCGCACCGAGCCACCTGCTCGCCCATTCACCACCAGCATCCGGACGGTCCCGTCGAGTGAAGCCCATCGAAAGGCCATCACCACCTGTGCCTAGCTGAAGGTCCGACCTCACTGTCTGCGTACTTCACGGCACATCGCTGACGCATACTGCAGACTATACGAGTCTCTCGTATAGTGCAACGTACGGCAAACTCTTCCTTACATCACCGACACCTCGCCCAACACCTCCCACACAATGGTCTCTTTCAACTTCACATCCGCTCTCGCAGCGGCAGCGATGATGATGATGGCCTCTGCTCAGGAGACCTCTGATGCCTTCTGGGGTACCGTAACAACACCTTCGGCCATTGCGTCGCCGACGACCACCTTGCCTGCCAGTGCTATGCAGACGATCGGCTGCTTCGAGACCGGAACACCGCTGTCCAACTATGGCTTCTACGAATACCAGAGCCCTGGTAACTGCCAGCTGGTCTGCATTGAGGAGGGAAAAAATGTTCTTGGTCTGGCAAACGGTGTCGACTGCTGGTGTGGAGACAAAATCCCTGCAACAGAATGGCAGGTCAGCAACGACACATGCAGTACAACGTGCGCAGGAACAAAGGACGAATTGTGTATGTTGATCTTTGGACCTGCTTACGATGAATTTTTGCTCACTCTTGACAGGCGGTGGGGATAACAAGCTCTGGGTCATGCTTACTGGAAACACACGCAACAAGGTCGATCACTACGAAATCCCTGTCGACTCCTCATCATCATCATCAGCAAAGAAGTCGTCGACTGCGGCACCTAGCTCGACCGCTGCCGCCTCCGCCTCCGCCACACCGACAAAGACTGCTTCCAGCCATTCGGACAGCAAGCCTAATACGGCCGGCATCGCCGCAGGAGTGGTAGTCGGTGTTGTCGGTCTTGCTGCCATCATCGGTGGTGTATGGTTCTTCCTGCGACGCAGACGCCAGCGTCAGGCTGAGGAGGACTACCGCCGCAACGCAGTCGGCGTGAACGACTTCATCAACGGAGGCAAGACAAGCGCCTCTTCCATGAACGACTCGCGCATTGACCCCAGCTTCATGGACCGAAGGCAGAGCAATGGCAGCATTGCGGATAACGAAGACTACTCGAGGAGGATATTGAAGGTATGTCGTGATGACGACGGCGTAAAGAAGGGTCCATACTAATGCACGCTTAGGTCACCAATGTATGAGCGCAATGATGATGGCACCTGGCAACCTCCCCCCATCAACTTCATGCCGCCAGCACGCATCTCCTTTCACGACTGAATTGGGGTTTCCTTTGATGAATAACCCAATACCCCGATACCACCTCGCTAATCCTCATTACCGTCTCTTATGTCTCGCCTTTGCGGTGCGCGACTACGCTTGACGACGAGAGCAAGAAAACAATCCTGCGTTTGAGCCCTTGTAATGGGCGTTGTCTGTTCCCTTTGAACAACGGAATACCCAACGTTGGCTAGGGCCTTTTCTCTGTTATATATCTCCGAGCTTTTCGAACCACATCTGGCGTCATGGGTGTTAGATTATGGACTATCAAATGGGCGATACAGTATCTTAGCGGCATCACGATTCGAGCCTTTTCTTATTTCCATTACATCTCGGACAGTAGTTTTGTCCATGCCATTCTCTCACGTGCCCTGCCTGCACCTTTATCATCCCCCAAGCTCCTCTACCCCAAGCCATCTATTTCAATTTAGTGTCTCTTTCCTCCTACACTTTCCTTCCTCTTCCACCCAGCACCTCAAAAGTCTCTGTCCTGTAGCGTTGTAGCGTCAATGAAGTGCTTACTGCATCTCAACCACTCGCCTCATAGTTCAGCTCACTAGCAACCCAGACGCACGCTGGCTTCAGGTTGTCAATGCATTCAAGGTTGCCGATCCTGAAACACTTGGCCATGACTATAGTAACAGTTGGAGCACACGAGCACCTCCCTTCAAGCAATACTGCCCCGCAAACTGAAGCCCGGTTTGAGCTCTGAACAAGCCGAACCTGACCGGACCGTGCAACACAATCCACGTGGCTGTAATAGCGATCAGTGCAACGTGGAGGTGGCAGTGTGCGATCAGCAGCATCTATGACATATGTTAAACACCCACATCCAAACATCATACACACCGACTACCACAACTTTCCTTCTTGACAAAATCCTTCTTGTTAGCACTACTATTGTTCCCGAGGTGATGAAGGTGTTTGCTTTATGCAATTTCTTTTGTGCAACCTAGGATGGATAGTGTGTACGGATCGGATCGGCTGCGTAGTGAGAATCGTCACGGTGCTTTTGGAGGCACGTGGTGTGGCTGGTGCGAGGAGTGTCGGTGGCTCCGAAATGAGGTTGCAAGAATTGGTAAGCGTTGAGGCACAGTTGTGGAGCTAAGCAGGGCAGTCTGATTCGGACCGCTGGATGTATCTCCGGGTGAGCTGTTAGACTTCTTGGATTAAATGATGTGTTGTGAAGACCAACTTTATTCTGTTTCAAGTGGTCCAGTTAGATTGGGAAGCTTGAGAATGAAATGCTATGCATGGCCTTTTCGCTGCGTGAAAAGGCTGAGAAGTTGCGTAGAATGACAAGAAGTCTTTCGCACTGGTTCACAAGAACGCTGGACATTGTCTCTTGAGTCCACACGATATCGAAGAAGCAGAGTGCTTTGCAAAGCTGTAGCTACGGAAGGTCGATACAGGATGTTGGATCCCTCTCTCGAACAGTGACTTTATGAACCAACTTGGTGACACCCTTTTTCAGCAGTGCCAGAGCCATCCTCGGTTCACGCTAGCAACCTGCTGATTACCGCGACTGAAGGGACTGAACTTACCGCTCCAAGTAATGTACTGTCGATTAGCCACAGCAACCCAGTTTCCTTTTCCACGTCCTTCAGCAATCTCTATCCAAGTTCTGGACTACGTCAGTGACGACTCGCCTACATAATCGCGAATCACTTAATTGTTCCCGAGAACGGTGGTAGTGTCTTCTCTCTTGGAGCACAGGAGCTTGACCGGCGTGCCCTTGGGAAAACTGCCCGGGTGCGTTGCAAGACGTCTTCGCACACGTACGGTAACGGAGACCGTCTACCAGAACCATCCCATTGACAGGTCTAGGAGCAGAGATACCCACTGCATCCTCGAGGACATATTCGCCTGTTGGCACAGCTTCGCCTGCGGGTGCATCTTAGCCCACAGGAGCTGCCACAACGGCCGAAGCTAGGACTGCGAGGGCAATAACGGTGGATCTCATGATGCTTGGTTAGGAAATTTTGCTCGTGAGAGGGGGGAAGGAAACTCGATGTTGAACGCTCGATTGCGTGAACTCGAGCACAGTACTTATACACCTCGAGCCCACAGTTTTCCCAGGTAGCTTTTTCACGGGATAACGGATAATACGATTGTGGCTCCATAGTTGAGCGGGGAAGCTGCACAAGGTTTGTGAGAAAAATGTTAGAGTAGACTTACGATAAGCTGTGTCGACGGTCATACCAGCTGAGGTTGCAGCCTTGTAACGGAGGCGTGAAGAATCACGTGCAACCATCGTCGCTCAGTTCGTATACAATCTGCTTGTGCTTCTTTGGCTGATCTTCTTCAGTATATGATGTCCTGTAGGCGATTGAAGAACGCACCCAAGGTAAGTCAGCCTTCAGTGTACTTTGCATGAGGTGTGTAGGTTGCGCAGAGGTGAGAAGTTGCGTATGAATCGTGTTAGATTTTGGTATCATTTAGCAGCCCTCCTACGTCGACCGTTGATCACCCCTTCGAACGAAGGCATTCGAGCATGCCCATTAGGCTTTTGCGATGGTTTCTCACTTCGCTCCGTGAGCTGCCTCCAAAGCTCGCCAATGCTGGCTCGATTCGCAGGAAGCATGCTGTACTGCAGACTGTACAGATTCCGCCGGTGGATGGGAGGCACGAACTGGCCTGATGCGAGGCTGAGGAAGACGCTTGGCGAGAAGTAGTGTTTCCGTATACGATTACCAAGCTCGAAGTAAGACTGGAACATGGCGCCGAGGGGTAGAGGTACAGACTGCGGTGGTTGTTAGCAAAGTACGTAATGTGACAGTCCTTAGAAACTATCGTACCTTGAGATGAATGTAAGCGGTTGGTGCCGAGTCCAGACCATCTTGAGCATGTGACTTGCTATCTTTTGGGTCGTGCAATTCGAAGCATATACCACCTGTGAGGCTATTAGTACCACTAATATATGAGTAAAATATGCCGACTGACCTGGCAACCGCCGCGAGTCTTTCAGTCTAAGCATGACCGCAAAGAGAGGAAAATGGTTCAGACACGCTAGTCCAATCTCAAGTCCAGCCTTCAACGCGATCACGGCCACTCTTGCACTTGCGAACGTCAAGTAGAAGACGAATACCGTTGGTAGCAAGAAAAATTGCAATGTAAACAAGATCGTACCCAGCAGTAGCTGATCGAGATCGTAGTCGCAAGAGTCGATTCGATTTCGAAGTATGTTGCGCTTCTTGCCACGGAAGAGGTGGAAGAGCGAAATGATGATGGTCAGCTGCCAATGGAAGATGCGAGCGGAGGCAATGTAGAAGGAATAGATGTGCAGCGTCAACAAAGACACAATGTCCGAGAAGAGAGAGATGGGCATCGTGGCACCAGCGAACGCCGAGAATCCGATGACCTGGACGAGGGCTGGCAGATGAGGTCGTAATATGGACATGATCCCTATGCCTGTCAGCTTGGTCGAGTATCGCATACACAGCTAAACACATACCAGCCCAGTACTCGATGACCCAGAGGAAAAGGTCACCCAGAAATGCCGCAAGCTCAGTGTTGAGCTTCAGGCCTCCTGGTGGCGGCCATCCTGTAAGCCAGGAGATCATACGCCGTAGACCTTCGATGGACCAAGCACTAAAGATAGTGTCGATCTGCGCAGCGACGAAAGAAGAGTTCTCGATGATGTAAGACCCCAGAGCAATGCCCATGATGACATCGTTGGCGACAAGCCAGAGGCTGTTGTAGAAACGTATGTATTCTGGGTGACTGTTCGTAATGCTGCCCCAGCTAGCCTTCCTCTTGCGCAACGTGAGGTATTGAATAGGCCAATAGCAGAACTGCTGCAGCCGTATGTCAATTTGCTGGGCTGTTGCAGAGATGTCCTTCAATGCAGGTGCATCAGGCGACAGTCGCCAATCCAGGAAGCGTAGAATGTACTCGGCCGCTATGCGGTGAGCCATCAACCCAAATACGAAGAGCTGTGCGGCTATAGGCCAAACCCAGACGGTCAGGAAGTACCACAAGCTTGCGTAGATATAATCCCACAGATTGTTCGCTGACTCCACAACTCGCTCGCTGACACTCAAAGCTCGTTTCATGCGCCTGCCAATCATGCCAATGTTCTGTTGCAGCAGCGAATCTAGCTCGAAAGAGCAATTGACCTGCTCAATGAGAATAGGTAGCGCGGACTCCTTCTGTGTAGGTGGGTGTGCCACTACTTTGTGCAGCTTCAGCTTTTCAACAAGCATTGCCTTCTTCCTTTTCCGTCGTTCTTCCTCTGCTTCATGCTTCTCAAAAGCTGTGTCCCATCTCTCATTGATCCTCTTATCACCCAGAGCGAGTGCGATTGGCATCAACGAGAGATACTGCATACGCATTGGATCTGGTCGATCGTAGACAACGACCTGGATAGTCGAGAGGACATCGGCTAGGCAGCACCATCGTGGCAGGCGGCTCGACGGATCGGTATAGGCAGTGAGGAAGTTCTCGTTGAAGTCATCAGGTGGTGACTTGGGGTTGACCTCGCCCAGAACCCGGAGAGAAGAGTGCCCACATCGTGTGAATAGCTCTTTAATGTCGTGGGGGCTGTATCGCAATAGAGTGCCTACCGCCAGCGCATTGTCGACCTGACGAGGCTATACAAACGTAAGCCATGCGTGCTACCATCATAGTCCCGTCCGTACGTACCTCGACTTCTTGGAGAATAGACACTACAAAGACGTCTAGTTCCGAGTTCCTGAACCCAACCAGAACGCCCGAGAGAGGTCCATTTGGTGCGTCTGATGGCCAGAATATGCGCATCAGCCCATTGTGTGTGCCCATATCACCATGCTGCTACCCCACTAGAACGATCCTCGACGTTTGAGCTGCTCGCGCGCGGATATGCCACCGGTGCCGACCCGTGGATGCTTTGACAGTCAGTCCTGGTGTGTATGTAATCCATGTAGGCTGTACCGACTAGATCTGTCTCCTCGGTTGCAAGGCGCGCAAACGGCAATACAAGCAGGAAGAAGAATAACGACAGGATCGCAAAGCCCTTCGCTGCTCTGGTGACAACACCGTGATCCCAAGCGAAGATGGCTAGCTCGTAGAGGCGAGTGGTAAGGTCCCAGCGCGCAGTCGAGTATCCTGCTACGAAGATACCAAGCGTAACAATGGAGAATGCGTGCATCTACGGCTGCAGCGTCATGCCAAGCTTGGTGATAGCGGCGCTCTCAAGCTTTACTTCAAAATGACGGCACTGTCGCGATTTTGCCAACTTGATCAAAGACACGTGCTGCGGGGAGAAAGCTGTGCGCCGCGTAGAAAGGGGTAGCGCATTGTTTGGTCCATAGCGTTGTCGATGTCAACGAGCAACGAGGTGTAGGCCCCCAGTCGCGTACGTGGAAGGCGCGACGGAGGGAGCTTCGGCCAATCAGACCCGACGTCACCTCCGCTCACCTGCTTTCACCTTCGCTCTTTATGCCACACACCGCTGTTGTCACAGCCCCCCCAAAATAACTGCAAGCAGTTGCCTTGACCCAAGTCAGTCACAATGGTCGTTTCCTGTCTGCTGCACATCCTTCAAACGAACACCCCGCAGTCCTGAGCCATCCTTCTTCCTCTGCTCTTTTTGTACAGATGCAACTTTGTCCTAAACTCTGAGATTCTCGCATTCAGGTACGATGGCAGTTGACCCAGCCCCTGCGTCTGCGTCGAAAATGGATTCGTCGCCAAACCGAAAACTGGGTATTACTGTCAGCCCGGATGAAGCATCATCGCTACCAGCCACCAACGGATCTGCCAGTGTCGAAGCAGGACCTGACGACCAGCACATCAACAATGATGCCGTTGGTCATGCGCTAACAGCTGAGCGGTCCTGTGGCATTTCAGCAAAAACAAGGAAGAGAGATTCCGCTGAGCCCTGTGGACAACCCGGGCCTAAGAGAGTCAAGTCGCCAACCTCAACCCAAAATGGCAGCATCGAGCCTCTTCCTCAAGATCCCAATGAGCCTGTTCAACCCGTGGCCAGCTTCAACAAAGAGACCTGGCAGGGCTTTTGCGAAATCGAATCAGAGCCGGCCTACTTCTCTGCAATCCTCCGAGATATGGGCGTACAAGGCATCAATGTCCGAGAGGTTGTCGCCATGCAACCATGGTTTCTCGAAACGATTCCAAGACCTACCTATGGCCTGATTTTACTCTACAGATACCGTGATCATGGCTCTTCTGATCAACCGACAGAGAGTTCTAACCACGTGTGGTTTGCTAACCAGCTTCCTGCTCAGAATAGCTGTGCGACATTGGCTATGATTAACATCCTCATGAACAACACCGATATTGAGATTGGCGATCACCTGCAGCAGTTCAAAGACTTTACCAAGGACTTCACGCCTTATCAGCGAGGCGAGGCACTCGCCTGTTTTGACTTCATCAAGAAGATCCACAACTCGTTTGCAAAGAAGATGGACATACTAGAGGCAGACAAGCACCTCTCATACAAAGCCAAAAAAGCCCAGCGTCTTTTGAACGACAAAAAGGCTCGACGCGAGTCCACAGATTCCGCAGCTACCGATGAAAGCGCCGAGGGCTACGAGGACAATGCACATCACTTCATTGCATATGTCCCGGTAGGCCACGAAATCTGGATGCTCGATGGTCTCAACGCCCGACCAATGAGTGTAGGCACATTTGATACCTCCCGAGGGGAGGACTGGCTGTCAACTGCGGCAGACTCCATACTCGCCATCCTTGCTGGAGGTGGGGACGATTACACCGGCTTCGCCATCATACAGTCCCCATTACTGTCTCTTCGCAAACAGGCTTGCCTTGCGATCAACTGCATCAAATGTACAGAGTTACGTCTTGACGAAATCTCACCCGACTGGAGATCCTTCACTATCAACGACTCATCACCACCACACCCGCAAATGCTCGGTATCGAAGACCAACTGTCTGCTCACCCGGTACCAGATACGCTCGCGGCCACCATCGCAGGCGAAGAAATGCGCGACCTCCTCAAACGGCGGACAATAATGCTTAAGGATCTAGACCATCTCGCTACAAATATCGTATCGGAGATGCAGAACGAAGCCGAAGAGGCTCAGAAGGCGGCCCAGGGACGATTTGATTGTGGTCCTGTTATTAAACTGTGGGCAGAAATGCTGGCTGGCAATGGCTATCTCGAGCAGAATCTCGATAGGTTCATTGGGTCTAAAGGGCGGGACAAGAAGGCTAAGAAGTGAAGACATGTCACGAGCATATCAGAGGTACATAGAGATTTGAGATATACTCAGAAAATCTGATTCAATACTACGACCAATAGCAAGATCACCGGACGTGAAAGCCCCAGCATGTTTGTTTTCAGATTCCCAGATGACAAGTCTGTCATGGTCCTTTAGCAGTAGGGAATTTGCCCTGAGAAATGTTAGCTACAGAAGCAGCGCATTCGCACTAACTCATGAACTTACCAGTCCAGGACACATACTCTCCAAACGCCAGCGCAACCCAGTTACCCTTACCCGGAGTACTAGAGACCTTTGCCCAACCCCTATCCAGAAATCAGCAAGCCGCTTATATCACCTTTCTCAAACGCAGTCACAGTCACAGTCACAGTCACTTACTTGTCACCATTGATGGTCTCGGTGTTGTCTCGCGTATAGCAAGACAGCGTGATTTTCTTGCCCTTTGCGAATTGGCCTGGCGCGGAGCAGGATGTCTTGGGGCATGTGCGGTATCTCAGGCCGTCAACTTGGACTGTCGCGGATATGGCTGCGCGTTTCGCGAGACCCGAGCCTCCGACGGCGGTGGGCTCTTGGGCCAGGGCGAGGGGGGCTAGAAAGAGGGCGAGTGTGGTGAACTTCATGATGTACGGGTGAATTGAGAGGAATATTCGATGTGGTTGGTGAGAGGTCTGTATGTTCTGGGGTGGCATTAGTGGTAGTATTTATACATTTCGCGCTCTGTCCGCATCTCCGCATCTCTGCTTCAACGAGAAATTGGATGTTATGTTTTTGTCCCATTGGGTATGTGTCCTTGTACTGCTTAAATTACTCATGCAGCGCGCAAATTACTTTGATGATTGTGTTTGCTTAGATCGCGTACCTGCGACATAAGGCTTGCAGATGTTGCGGGCCCGGCATCGCATTGCTCGCATTCAAGGCCTTACTGGCCTATGCCAATAGTTGATGCAGGCGTTCGAGATGCTGATAGACCACAGGACAGATTGTCGAAGAGAGTTCATGGCCTAGTGTAGTCGAATTCGGAGGGTTCATTAATTGTAGCGTTGTACCCGCAGCTGTGAAGTGCATTTTAATTTGTATGCAGCCTCGATGAGGACAGTCATTAGGTAAATGCTTCACACAGCATGTCTCTTGCGTCCTCCACCTCTTCTCCAATTCCACAGCGCCTCTTGTGCAAACGTCCTTGCAGTAAGGTGTCCCTTCTCTTTATTGGCCTCCTCGGTCATCGTCTCGATTACCCTCCCATCCTCAATACACTGCCACAGCCCAGCTGCCATGTAGTGCCCCACATCCTCATCTTCCACTTCATCGTCCTCTTCATCAGGGTTTCGTGCCACTTTCACAGGCCCATCAGTTTCCTGCTTCGGCTTCTCCACCCCAAACTCGCCCTGTCCCAGCCTGTATAATATCCGCCCAAGTGTTTGATACGCCATACATCTCTGCGCAGGCACCGCACTGCGCGCAGTGACTGCTAGTTCGGGTATTGTATATCCTGCTGCTTCAGGTGCATCGGCGTGGTGGTGTAGCCCTCTATCGCTGGGTATTTCGCGCGCAACGCTTGGTGCTAGAAGCGTGCCCTTGAAGTCGAAGCGCAGCTCAGAGGCATTGAGAGCAGTTTGTGAGGGGTGGTATGGTGATGACTTATCAGCGAGGTCGATCGGTGTCATCCAGGCGACGGTCGAGGGGTTGTAGGGTAGTGAGGGAAAGTATTTAGCGTGCATGTTCTGGAGGAAGTTGGGGTCGTTGGGGTCGAGGTCAGGCGGTTGCGGTGTGGGTGGGAAATGTAACGAGCCAGTCGCTTCTTCACTGTGCGTGTGTGACGATGCTGTCGAGGTGTTTTGTGGTGTACTCGCTTCTGGTAGTTGTGATGTTATGACTTTTTCTTCTTCGTCTTCTTGCTCCTCTGGCGCCGCGAAAGACACTTTCTTCGAGCTCGAATCTTTTTTGGCGGACTCTCCCTCGGTCTCCTGCACTGACAATGTAGGTTCAGAGGCATCGACCTTGTCTTCTGGCCATTGTTGCTGTTCATTGCTTCCATCGTCTATGTTCGACTGCATAAGTCGCCGTTGTATCGCGGATTCTGGGTCAGCATGCCGTGTTTCTGCAGGTTTTACAGGCTCCTCCGTTGGCGAGCGCTGCTGCTCGTTGTTCCCGTCACCGATATTGGACCGCGCAAGCAATCTCTGTATCAGTGTAGGATCGAGGTGCGCCATAAGCTCCCTGCGCTCTTCTTCGATCTCCTCCTCAGACATAGCGTCCAGTCTTCGCTTGTTCTCTTCGTCTATCGCCCTCCTCTCGTCATCAAGCTCAAATCTTGCCCGCGGTGGGGGCGCGCTGTGTAGACTTAAGACATCTTGCGCTTTCGGTGCTGGTGTAGCCTGTTGTTCTTTCGCTGCGCGTTGCTGTTTGAAGGCCGAAACTCGTGGTATACGTTTCTTATGTGCTGGAAAGCCAGTTGTGTTTGCTTTAAAGGAGGGCGCCACTGGTGGAGCGGCTGAAGACGGGTTGCGCTCGAGAATGTCGCCCACGAAATCGAATGCGGGCAACACTGGAGGCTCATGTTCAGGTTCCTGATTGGTCTTCTCGACACCACCCGTCTCGAAGTTTAGAAAAACGCGTTCACCCTTCTGGAACTCCATACCTGAAGGTTTTGTGTTTATTCGAGGTATGACGTGAATGTTCAGAAAGTCGAGCTTTGAGATCTGCAAGGTAGCTATTAGCGCTCGGTTAGACCTGCCTCTTCTCCACGAAGGGTGTCTTAACACCACACTTGCAGACTTTCACAAACGAACATGTCACATTCACTATCCGGAGAAATGAATTCGACAGAACACTGGCCAAATGTATCGCAAGTTCTGATGGTGTAGTTGGCCATTGGCATCAACACAGCAGTGAGGAACAGAAGCTGCCGTGAATATAGGGAGTACTCCTCGCGAAGAAGCTTCCTGTGAGTCTTTGGGGCATCATGTTCTCCTTCTGTGTTCATCACATTTAGATTACCTCAGTCCTAGTGCTATAATTACACCCCACATGTCAAGTCTATACTGCTACAAGAAGCGAACAAAGAGATAATGCACCCCTCACAGCGCGAGATTTGGGTATTTCCACAATTACATTATCACGCCCGATATCTTCATCTAAGATTTAACATAGGGTTACTCGTCATCCGCGCCGGCCTATCAGGCAGCTGAGCGGCTCTGCTGTTCCTCCAGCGCCTGTACAAAAGCAAGCCAACCACCGCCCCCAACACGATGGCACCCCCAACCACTATGCCAGCAATCGCACCGGTGGACAACTTTCCCGGCTTTGGTGAAGGCGTATTCGTCGCTGAGCACTCTACAGTACATGTACTCCCCGGTCCAGTACTAACAGCACTAGACCTAGATATCGACACCGCTGTACTCATCGTCGTGGCCAAGGGCGAAGCCAATGTGGTCACATCTG
Source organism: Macroventuria anomochaeta (assembly GCF_010093625.1). Lineage (NCBI taxonomy): Eukaryota > Fungi > Ascomycota > Dothideomycetes > Pleosporales > Didymellaceae > Macroventuria > Macroventuria anomochaeta. Next base: position 640,037 of record NW_022985369.1, read on the forward strand.
TCGCCGTGGGAGTCGACCCTGGACTGCTCAGCGTCCATCTTGTGCCTTCCCCATCGCCTGCTCTCAGTGTTGGCTTGAGATTCGATTCGTCGATGTCCAGAAAGATGTCCGAACCGGTATAATTATTGCTGATCTTCACACTCCCGTCGCTCTGCTTACTGACTTTCCAAAACTGGCCTGAGCGCGGTTGGACATAATAAAAGTGCATATCGATAGAATTGGAGCCATAGTAATTGTCGACGTCGAGCGCGTTTTGGTCGCCTTTCGCTACGGTGTGTAGGCGGTAGTAGTCCGTGGAAGAGGTCGAGGTGAAGTACCATGACTGACTAGAGTCGGAAGTACTGGGGGCTACGAGGAGGGAGTCATTGAGAGACGTTGATGCCAAGGAGCGCGAAGAGCCAAGTAATGGGTTTATGAGAGCGTAGCGGGCGGTCAAGTCTATGTCTGCCATGACGAAGGAAGAGAGCAGTATGAACAGCCACAGAGGATGAGGGGCGAAAACAACCATGTTGGAGGAGGATAGAGAGCGATGATGACTTGCTGCTATTGCTACGTGGAGTGACTATTGCAGGGGTGAGCTACCTGGTGAAACAAGGCAACGAAGTCAGGTAGAGGAACGATAAAGAGGATGGTGGTAGGATATGGGAAAAATGATCGGAAGGGGTACCAGTTGTAATCCGATGTCCAGCTTGGGTTATGTTGAATAGTTCGGGAGAGCGACCTCAGGGTGCGGATGATTGCGTATGGCTGATCGCAATTATGGTAGTGTCTCGTGGGAAAGAAGTACTGTCCACAAGAGAGGGACCGTGGCAGTGACTCTTGGTAAAGGTGGGCGGTTTTGCAAAAAGAGGACAGAATATGGCGACTCCACCACGGTGGTATTACAGCTCTGCCTCGATGGACCGCAGCGCTATGGCTGTCCTCTGTATTGGTTCTTGCATGAAAGGGTAATTCGAGGCGCATTTGACGCCTGCATCGTATTCGCCTTGTCGACTAATGTCTTCAGCTCTTGGCTTTAGTACGCGCCTGCGCTAGGCTGAGTGCATGCGTTGCCTGATGCAGGTGTGGGGAAAGAGGCGTCAGGCTGAGAATCTGGTGAAGTCGCCCGAACGGTTGCCAGAGTCCTTCAGTGAATGGCGTGATGGAGCCGAGCCCCTTTCCTTTGGTATGACGGACTACATGCACACAGCCGCCGAAAAAAACTCCTATGCAATCGTCCGAGATCACAACGTCAGGTGGCTCACAATGGCGCGTAAACAAGACAACAGTTCATAGTCAGCATTAACAGCTACCCTAGTAACTACATTAGTATGCTACAGGGCTTCTGGTCAACTCTTTATCCTGCCACCAGATAGATGCCTCTAGCGAATCCCAGAATAGCTCCAGTACGATCTTCAGAGTCGTCTGGTAGACTGTAGTTGTACCAATTTTGCGAAGTACGCCTGGGCGGTTGCTCTCAAATCGCAACTTCGAAAGGTCAATCTTCAGAGTGCAAGCTACTTCGAGCTCTATGTAGATGTCAGTGACAGATCTAGAGTTCTTTTATCCTAGCACGACTCACCATCTCGGGCGTTTCTGAAGCGGGTCGGCCGTTGTTTCTCTTCGCTTGTGCTGCGGTAGATTTCAAGCTCAATGACGTCCTGTCTTAGTTTTGCCAGTCTGAGGTCAAACTCCCTCTCCTCTTTGCAGGGCTGGTCTGAGAGAATGAGGTCACCCTTGTTGAGCAGCCAGATTAGCTGTGAGGCGGCTAGGTTCTGCCCATTGAGCTGAGTGGCATCCTGCTCCGAGTGGTTCATTCTGCTGAACAACTCATCCAGACAGACGGCATAACTATGGCGACATGCGTTGGTCCTTCGCAAATTTTTGATGCTAGCTTTTTCGACGCCACAGACGACTGCGCCTCGGACAACTGCTGTCCACGATTCATCAGGTCGTCGGAACTGCATGTTCCAGTCCTGCTCTACCAGAGTGTCCTCAAGGTGATATTGCAGATACTCGGACTCACCAAAGCCGCCTACCAAGAAAAGATTCTATGCGTCGTGTTAAGAATTATGTTCAGACTTTGACTACGGTTGCACTCACCTTTGGGCGACTGCCATACCTCTCAATTCTGGCGATGTGCCTCTTGATCAGCTGAACGATCTCGTTGATACACTTGTCGAAGAAATGTTCCATTGCCACCCTACTTTTGTAAGCTTGATCTAAAATTGAGCAGTATGATCAAACCTCGGTATTGTTATCAGCCCTTGATCTACCTTATTCGGTATGACAAGGTTCTGCAGAGGTGGAGGAAGATTTAAGCGGACCTCGCGGGATTCATTGTTGAAGTTCTTCTTCAGTGCATCGAACTTCTTCATCAAGGCTCTCATCGCTGGGGTTTCAGATGCATGAGTCGCGTTTCTCTCTATGTCCAGGTTGGGGTCAAGCTGCCGATACGCTTCATCTCCGAGCAGCCAGCGGATCCATTCTTTAAATCTTTGGTTGATGAATATCGATCCGCATTTTCGACCGGTAGGTACCCCAATCTGATCCAGCTGTAGAACCGGATGCAATGCTCGGACCCTATATGATACTACATCAACCGTACCTCCGCCAGCATCGCAAAGGATGAAGTACTGTTTTTCTTGTAAGAAGTCTTCACCCTTACTATCTCTATAGTGACGTGCTGTATAGAGAGCCGCAGCTTCGGGCTCGGTGATAAATAAGACGTCCTCCAGCATTGGGAAGTTTCTTCTGTTGAAGCCAGCTTTCGATAGCGCTCGAAAGGTAGAGTTCATGGCCATGTAAGACCACTCTGTAGGTATAGTGACGACTATATCGGTAGCTGTGTATTTACGCAGTACCGTGTCGAATTTCTCCACCTCTTGCTCCAGCCATTGGAAAATTTTCGTCAGATAGTCGGACACGATCTCTTCTGGGCTCTTGTGCGAGTATGGCGGAAGGTCTTGGCTTCCCTTTCCCATGAATGTAGTGTCGAAGTTAAGGTTGTTCATACCATCCAGAACTTGTAATGTCATATCCAGTTCGCCGAGTACGTTCTGTATCCCAAGTTCAAGCTTGGTGTGAACCATAGCCACAGCATCCGGGCTGAGGCTACTTCCCCACTGCTGCTCATTTCGTTCGCTCGACCGAGAATAGGAGATGACGCTGGGGACTTTCTCGTGGTTGTCCATCTTCGGGCCCCAGTCTGTTATCACGTCGATCTTTCCGAGGGAAATTTGTGCTCCGCTTGGTGTTGCATATGCGACACCTGCACTCGTTTGTGAGTATGAGATTTGGATTAAAGCTTTAAGTTCATACCAGTAAAAGTTGTTCCATAATCCAGACCGATAATCAGACGCGTCTCTTGTACATCCTGCGTGTTTGGATTGTCCAGCGGGACTTCATCTCCACTTGGGGTGCCTATGCCATTTTCGTGTTGATCCATTGAGGGTCTGTCAAAGGTTTGTTGCAAAATCAGGAGCAACCAAAACGTTTACATTCTTTACAGTTGAGCGAAAAAGAAGAGAAAAAGATTACCGAAGGCGCAAACATCTAAGCAGGCGTCTCGTCGAAGCGGGACTCTTGCATACCGCAGACAGCCTGGTGGCTGCCACCTAGCTCGGTAGACCTCAACTATCGCCATGTGGCTGACCACAGATGCATGCATAAGCACTTCGCATATTATATACGATAGTCTTGATGTGTCATATAAGGCAGAGGCGGAAGAAACAGCGCAGCCTTGCATCTGGAGATTGTGCATGCAGAGATCAAAACTGGGAAACGTAAGCGAGGTGTTAACTTTGATGACCAGTCAGGTTGCTTGGTGTTGACACAACGAGGATGCGGCGCAAGGCTGAGGGTTCAGCCTTGTGACAGTACCGCCGGTGGCGCCGAAAACAAATAAATGAGCAGGCAGCATTTCAGCTCCGCTTAGCGCTAAACATGCATCTGGAAATAGAATCGTGTGGATGAGGTTCGAGGTCGTGCTACGCAAAGCATGTCCAGTCGCAACTCTTGGCATCTGTGTGAACGTGCTTGCCGTACATCTCTCCCTGGAGGAAGGCTCAGACTATGGAGCACATGTTGATACCAGGCTATATCCACCTCTCTGATGTTGGAAACCTTGAGAAGTGCGTAACGATCGCAACTTCCTTGACGCCGACTGACAAGAGACAGATAACACGGCAGCAGAACCGGATATCTCCAAACCCGGGGATAGACGCAGAATCACCAAGAAAGGCGATGTGCAGCAGCAAGCATCCATGCCTTCACCGAAGAAAGAAACCACCGACATGCCTCAGTCCAAGACAAAAAAGTTTCGGAGCTTCCTTCTTGGAAAGAACGACACACACGTATCAATTTCACCGACAACACGGCAACCTGAACAGATCCCGGACACCCTTGAGCATGTGCCAATCGCCTCTAGCCAAAGTCGAACGTTGCAGACTGGAGCTTATTTTGATCCTGCTCTAGCTTATACTGTTCCCAAAAACCCAGATGCCGCAAACGGGCCACCGTATGTACCGCACACAGCTACTCCAGTGACATTTTCGCTGCCTCGAAATGACCCTCCCCAATCTCCTGAACCTTCAGTCGAGCAGCCATATAGCCGGCAGTTGCGCACCCCGGAACGGAAGGCACCCCCGGAGGCCATGCATCAGGATACGCCACGATCACTAGAGTCGATAACGGCTCAAGCAGGCGCTCCTTTCACCAACACTAATGGTACTCCGCTGCAGAGCATCCATGCTGATATAGTGAGTAAAAAGACCGACTGATAACAAGCGGCCGGGTTGCTGACTATGTCATTCAAAGACGTCCGGTGACAAGGATGTCCTGTGGCAAGTGAAAAACACCTGGAAGATCCTCGAAGCTTTTTTCGCCGATTATCCTGACATGCGAGGAAGTAACGGTGAATCGTTGGACAATGCTGTCGATCATATCACGCTTCAACTGGGCAGAGTTTGGAGCGCTTCGAAGAGGCAAAATGAAGACCTCGAAAAAGCCACAAGCAGAATATCATTGCTGGAAAAAGAATTTGAGAAGAAGCAGGCAGAGTGGAACAGAAAGCAGACTGAAGCACAATCTTTGGAAAGCACGCTCAAGATACTGGAAAAAGAGCTAAAAGAAGCCCGGGCGAACATCAACAGAAACTATGAGATATTCCAAAAAGACCGAAAGTCTTTGGAAAAGAAGATTCAGAAGCTGGTATCCGAGAACCAAAGCCTTCAGAGTAAGGATAGTGATAGAAAGCGCCTCAAAGAGTCCTATGAGAAGCTTTTGCGTGAAGCAAAGGATGTTGCGGCGGCAGAGAAACGACGTGCGAGTCAACAGCAAGAGTCTCATCGTACGAACTACAACAATCACGTGAAGAGCATGAACGACCGCATAGCTTTGTTAGAAAGACAGAACGAGAAGTTGAAAGATGACCTGTACGACGCAGGTCTCAAGACGGGGAAGACCGTGAAGGATCTCAAAGCAAAACTATCCAAGGCTGAACTGGATGCGGAAAAGGAGAAGCAGAAGCTGCAAGAGCAACTAGAAGCGCAAGAAGCGAGACTGAAAAAACAACACCAAGCAAACACCCAACAGCTCCGCTCAGTCAATGAGGAGTTCAGGTCAGCTTTGGTTGCCCGGGAGCATTTTAAAGGACTGAGAGATCGTGATATTACCAAGAAGTTCACAGGTTTGGCGACTGAGATTGAAGACATCTCCACGCTGGGATGGAACAGTAACAACTCAGTCGATTGGCCACTCTCCGAGAACCAACTGCGACAGATACATCCAAGCAACATCAGATTGCTGAAACAGCAGGTTGTCCAGAGTTGTATATGGATGCTTCTTCACAAGCATGTTTTTGGATCACCCTTCAGAATCATGGGTACGGAAGGACAACAAGCAGACGGGACATGGCGCAACATATATTGCACAGGTGAGTTCTGTTCGGGCCGCACGTAATCTTGTATGCTGATGCGATAATACCAGATGACTCGTTCCAATGGCCCGAAGTCTCCGCCGATCTTGAAAAGGCACGTTATGAAACGGCACAGATGTTTTTGGCAGCGATCGAGCGGACCTCTGGGTTGTCACCAGATGACCAAAGGCTCAAGAATAGCTTCGAGGATGCGGTAGCAAATGCTCTAAGCGATCTTCACCGCGCTCTAGGAAAGGTAGCATTCCTTGATGAGAGAGACGAGAAGATATTAGGTGGTATCGTTCGACTTAGCGCGAAGATCTGGTTAGAGTGCTGCTCCCAACGATATCGATTGCTCGCGGTGCTGCCAGACTTCGTAGACGATCTTTTGACATCTCCTCAGAGGGAGCTTAATTCTCTGACGCTCTTGATCAAACCGGATATCAAGCGCTTTGGGACGTCTCAAGGCGACGACATTACAACGGGAGAAGTTGTTGCTGGCTTGGAGGGCTTGTTCGAGTGCTATCCAGTGCGATAACTTGGACGATTGTTGTCCGAGAAACAACATACACCCTGTACTGCAGCACCGAATGATGAGCAGATAAAGCTGTATTCTCACGACGCAAAGCAACCGTCCCACTGTGATTGTGGCATGGCCAGTACGCAATGCTGATTGGCTAAGCACTTCTCCTGTAGGCCTGTAGTGGCGTCTGAGATTCGGCCAAAAAGCAAAGCCATACAAAGGGCTGATCGCGCGCGTAATTTCACGGCACTTGACCGTGAGAGAGAGCAATCAAGCCACGGCGCCAGGCGCGGGGATGCTGCACATTCATGCAAGCTCGGGTGTGAAGACACGCAGCGCCTGCAGCTTTCTGCAACATCTGCTCGCCCAACTCTGGCCTCAGCCCATTCTATAGAATGCCTGCCAGGGGTTGAGGTTATGAATAGCCGGTCCGACACAGCCCTCAGTCGGGGAAAGCAGCCTGGTGCATCATTAGTTACGTTTGCTTGAGCCTCAGCCTTGTCCATGTTCACCCAAAATACTTTTCTTCAGAGCACCTCTCCTGTTGGTTCAACGCAAGCGGATAATAGACAAACATAGTGGTCGCTACATAACGCATTATCGAGGCCTTTCCAGTCACAATTCTTTTTATCACATCGAGATTGCGATACTTGAATTGCAACGACCATGCCGCGCACTTTGACGAAAATGAAGAGCTTCTTCAAGCGGCCAAACTCATCTACTCCCGTCGCTCCACCGCCGATGCCTGCAATAATTGAGGTGCAAGCTCTTTCAGCTACTTCGTCTCAGCAACAGATATCCAAGGCGCCGCAGCAACCAACAGAGCCGGCGCATGTGCAGAAGATCACAGCTCAACAGATTCGAGAGCTGCGAGAACTTATTCGATACCGATATAGCCTCGATATTGAGATCTGGCGCCAAAGAGGGGTGAAAGAGTACAAGCGCGACAAGCTCAAAGAGAACATGATAAAATCGGATGCTGCTTTGGGAGTTATACGCAACACATTGCTCGAATGGGACCGACGCGAGTTTTTCGCGACAGACAAGGAACATCAGAAGTTCATCGAGATAAAGAATCGTCTGCTGCAAGGAGTCAAAGCGAATTGGGCGCAATATCCGCCGTGGGAGTTCGTCCACCATGGAGGCGAGCCATATCAGGGTCCTTGGGAGAAGCACGGCCGACCCATCAACAAGCCTCCGGCTGTTATGAGCCAGGCTCGACGGGCTGATAGCGTCCAGAGCGCAACGGCTGGCGGCCAACGGATACCCCTCAGACCCTCAAACGGGGGCCTTCAGAGCAACGGTGTGTTGAGTGGTGCGCAGCACCCGATCTCAGAAGACTTTAGACGCTTCGAAACGGCTCGACAATCCAAGTACCGCGTACCTCCGCCTCCACCACCATCGGAAAGAATTCGCTCGCCATCGATGCGAACTCCAATCCCTTCCGATGGCAACGGGACTCCCATTCTAGGGTTACCCGAACCGAATATTGGATCGCGACGTACGATATGGGATGCTGCTGAAGGCCGCGTGACCGGCCTCCAATGGCAAAACGACCCAGTCGACTATGATAGACAGTGAAGGTAGGGGGACGCTGACCAGACTCATTGTGGCGGACTGTTTCTTTGGGGTGGATACCGTCTGTTTTACAAAATTTCGTACCATGGATGTATAGACTTCTCCTGCCGATTCTTGCGATCATGTGGTTGGTTCCATTGTTAGAGGTCGTGGCGTCTCTAGCTTAGTCCAGTAGTTTATTTGATAACAAGTAGTAATGTCGCTGCTGTATCCAGTTATATCATTATGCACACTGATGAAGACCAGTGCCTAGACGAGCTGATGGAAATTCATATGTGCGTGAGAGTCCACATGTTGATGCATGTCCCCTTTGCTCCGTCTCTTACCGCTCCCAACGGAAGTTGGATCCTTCTGAAGGATCCACTGTCCATTGGCCCTTACCTGGAAACGCTGAGATGTAAACGAATAGCGCCGATCCCATCCGGCATATTAATCTTTGCAACTCTTTCTTATCCTTCCCTTCTCGCTTCTCAGCCAACACCAGCTTCCAGCGCAACGTCAACTCGCATAGCGCTCCAAGTCCAGTAATCTCCTCAGCCATGAGCAACGCGAACGGCCTCATGGTGCAAGCTGCAGCTGTTGGTGTTGATGGCCTCGCTGCGTTCAATGGCGGCACAAGCCCTTCCGGTGGCAGCTGGCCCAGCAATCAGAATGAGGCATTGGATAAGTCATCGTCTTACCATGTCAGTACTGATTCCAGTAGCTCGAACAACTCCACGAACATCGTACTATGGTCTTGTGAAACGCAAAGATCTTGTATGGGTGGGAAAAGTTCTAGTTCTTCGGTCGGTAGCATCGATCGGAGTTTCACAGGTGCAGGTTAACATAATAATAGACGTGTTTATCGCATATAACAAGCCAGACACCATGTTTGCTGCGGTTCTCGTATGCAGCTTCAACGAAGCAACAAAGATACTGCGCAAAGAGGTCGCTGTCTGTCCGATCGCAGCCGCACGTGCCATTGTCCACGGACTGCACGTCGACAGTGGTCTTCTGCTAAGTGAGTCGTGCTGCCATTCCTCTGCCATTTGCACACTAATCTCGAGTTGCAGTCAATGACACAATCTAAGATCAAGACGATGCTTCGGGCCTGGTACGTGGCGGTTTCGTAGCTCTCACCGGCCTGGAGCTGAGCGGCAGTCACACAAGCGATCGCGTTGGGACACTGACCGAGGCGATTATTGGGATCGCGGCTCCGAGTCGCGAGAGTCTGAGGGGATACTGAGATATGACAACTAGAGGAGGAGCCTTGGCATGGGAACGTCGGTGATAGTGCGGTTCAGGAAGTAGACGATGGCTCTAGATGGCGGAGGGCGTGATTGCACTGGTTGCGCAGCTGTCTGTGATGGCAGGATTTCAGGGACGGCATCGTAGTTTTGCTAGTAGGGAAAGAGCCATCACAAAGGATTCCTGGTCGCAATGTAATCGCTTCAAAGCCGCGCAATGGTTCGTTTCATGATCTTGACAATTGTGCGAACGTCGACGAAGCAACCCAAAGATGGGAAAAGCACAGCTCGTGACAGCGCGACGCGACTTGGTCAAAGCGCTAGGCTACGTCATGACGTGAATGAACCGAGAGCAGCGACTTTCCTAGCAACTCTCGAAGAACATGCCCAATCTGCAATAATGTACAGTCCGTCAAAGCGCCGAAAGAAGGACGATGGATCAAGTAAGCCAGTGCGCAAACTAGATTTCTTCTTCGCCAAACAGACTGCAAAAGCTGCAGCTACGACGAATGGTGCGCCGAAGAAAACGGACGAGCCCGTTGCGCCCCAAGTAGTAGATCCATCTAATCTTACGGACGAAGAGTATGCTAGGAAACTACAGGAGGAATGGGACAGGGAAGCTCGAGGGGAACTACAGACCCAAGGACAGCCACCCAAAGAGGAAGAGCTGTCCAGCTCGAATGAGCTCTACAGAGACCCCAGTCCACCCGCTACAACTGGCGTGAACAGTAGCAATACGGAAGAGGGAAATCCTACAACTAAAGCTGAAGCATTCATGCCCATCATCGAATCTGCAGCACCGAAGCCGAAGTCGAACACTCTCTCACTGCAATCGACCGCAACCGAAGAAGACACCATAACCGCGAACATACCCTTCGACCAGAGCCCTCTCGAATTCGACCCCTCTAAGTACATACCAGATCTACAAAAGCATTGGACAGCGGACGGAGGGCGTGCGACATATGCACTATTGACCAGATGCTTCATCTTGGTCAATAGCACAACAAGCCGTATCAAGATCGTAGACACACTTGTCAATCTGCTACGGACAATCATCGAAAGCGATCCTAACAGCTTGCTCCCTGCAGTATGGCTTGCGACGAACTCGATATCACCTCCATACATCGATCTCGAACTCGGTCTCGGTGGGTCAGCAATATCAAAGGCGTTGAAGAAGGTCTGTGGTCTGGACAATGCGGGTCTGAGGACACTCAACAACAAGTACGGCGATGCTGGAGATGTGGCATTCGAGGCGAAGAAGCGTCAGTCCTTCACGCTACGCAAGCCAAAGCCATTGACTATCAAAAGTGTATTTGACTCTCTGGTCAAGATCGCAACCAGCAAGGGCAACGGCAGCGTGGAGGTCAAGCAGAGGATTGTGGAGAGGCTGATACAAGATGCACGGGGTGCAGAAGAAAGCCGATACATCGTCAGAACGCTAGTGCAGCACCTGAGGATCGGCGCAGTCAAAACCACGATGCTCATTGCGCTATCACGCGCATTCCTCCTATCGAAGCCACCGAACGCCGAGTTCGAGACTCGCGATTCAAAAGACCTTGCCAAACTGAAGAAGGAAGACTTGGCCGAGATTTACAGCAGAAACGAGGAGATTGTCAAAGCGAGCTTTGCCCGGAGACCAAACTACAACGACATAATACCAGCATTGCTGGAGATTGGTGTAGGCGATGAGCTCTTGATACGATGTGGCCTGGCTCTACACATACCGCTCAGACCTATGCTGGGCAGCATCACACGCGATCTGGGCGAGATGCTCACGAAGCTACAAGGACGAGACTTCAGCTGCGAGTACAAGTATGATGGCCAAAGAGCACAGGTGCACTGCGATGAGAAGGGCAAAGTTACGATATTCTCACGGCATTTGGAAGTCATGACGGACAAGTATCCGGATCTTGTTGCATTGGTACCGAAGATTAGAGGCGAAGGTGTGTCCAGCTTCATCCTTGAGGGTGAAGTCGTGGCAGTGGACCGCGAATCAGGCGAGTTGAAGACCTTCCAGACACTCGCCAACCGCGCCCGGAAGGACGTCCTAATCGGTGCAGTAACAATCGACGTCTGTCTCTTCGCCTTCGACTTGATGTACCTGAACAGCGAAGAACTCCTCAACCGCCCATTCCGAGAGCGGAGAGACATGCTACGCAGCCTCTTCGTCGAGATCCCGCACAACTTCACCTGGGTCAAAAGCCTCGACGCCACATCCGCCGACACCGAAACCGTATCATCGTTCTTTAAAAGCGCACTCGAACTAAAATGCGAAGGCATAATGGTCAAAGTGCTCGACAATCTCCCCAACCCCGACCTCCTCGAAGAGCTCAACGAAGACGGCACGCCCTCCTTACCACCCACGCCCAAGAAGAAGAAACCCACCAGGCCCAAAGGCAAGATCAAGACAACCACCGCCGAAGACGCCCACATCGACGAGCCCAAGAAACCCGGCCGCCGCAAAGCGCTCCTCAGCACCTACGAGCCGGACAAACGCCTCGACTCGTGGCTGAAGGTGAAAAAAGACTACTCGACAACGTCCGAAACCCTCGATCTGATCCCAATTGGCGCCTTCCACGGCTCCGGGCGCAAAGCCTCCTGGTGGTCGCCCATCCTGCTCGCAATCCGCAACGAGCAAACCGGCACGCTCGACGCGGTGACGAAGTGCATGTCCGGCTTCACCGACGCGTTTTACAAAGCCAACCGCTCGAAATACGACCCGGACGATCCTGAGAACACCAACGTGATAAGGGATGGCAAGCCGCACTACGTCGAGTACAACGGCGGCGCGGGGTGGCCGGCGGTGTGGTTCGAGCCGCAGGAGGTGTGGGAGGTTGCGTTTGCGGATTTGACGCTGAGTCCGACGTACACTGCTGCTATTGGGCTTGTTAATGAGGATCGGGGGCTGAGCACGAGGTTTCCGCGGTTCTTGAGGGTGAGGGAGGATAAGGGGATCGAGGAGGCGACGGAGGCGGAGGAGTTGGCGGTGTTGTACCGGAAGCAGGAGGCGAGGCCGAGGAAGGAGGAAAAGGAGGGGGGTGAGGAGGATGTGGAATAGAGGAGTTGTTGTTGTTGTTGTTGTTGTTGTTAGATGGAGGGTTTGGCTATGTAGGATTGTAGTTGCATGAGCAGCATCTCGACGGGCACGTTGTGGCGCGCTCGCTTTATCACGACGCATTTTTGAGATGCGTACTTGCTCCCCGGGCCCGAGATCAGTTCTTGAGCTTTTTCTGGGCTCAGCAAGTCGGTCAGACTGTACACTGCAACCTTTCTCCCGCGCCACGTTGTCGTCTTGAATTCAAGTTCAGGGAACTGCAGCCGCGGCTGCATGCGTGGCACCAGCGGCTGCGTATACCACTGCGGCGCATTGTGCGTGACGTCCGGCGAGTCATGAGGATTGAAATGACTGCCAAAGTTCTGGCCAAAGTACGTCGCCCACTTGTCCAACTCGGCCGTGATCGCGTCGCAGCGATCCTGGTAATCATCCGCGCGCGAGCGCAGACTGCCAAAGACCAGGACGGTGCTCACGTCCTCCACGCTCTCAACATCCTCCGTCCTCGGACTCGCAACAGGAATCAAGCGCCCCCGAAACGAGAAGTTCCAGCTCAGCCGATCCACAACGCGTTTCTGCATCAGCTCCAAAATCAACTGCGGCATGTCCTCCCGCCATACTGTTTTGCCAAACTCGCCGGGCTGGAACTTCTCCAGCATGCGCGTGCAGAGTGCTTTCTCCCATGCTTTTTTCTTGCCCTTGCCGAGCTGTGAAGCGATGAGCCGCCGGCCCAGGAAGCGCAGAGGTCGGCCCAGGTGCGAAGGCGGAGTCGATGTGGTTAGGGACACGGGGAGGAGCCACGGGTCGCCGGTCGCGGGGTGCGGGCGTGTGTGAAGCGTGGTGAGGAGGGCGGAGGGGAGGAATGCCTGGGTTGCGCGGCATTCGCGGACGGGGGAGGCGAGTGCGTGGGCTGTACGGAGTAAGTAGTTGTGGGCGATGGGTGTGTATGTGTGTGTGTGTGTATGTGTGTGTATGTGTGTGGGGGGGGCGGGTTACCGAATGGGGTTTCCCACAGCTGGCGCTGGAAGGGTGTGAAGTCTGCGAACTTTGGCTTCTCTTTCTTCTGCTCATACCGAGACCGCTTCCCGAGCACTACAGGGTCGAGCAGTGGCGGGAGTGGGAGCTCCTTCTTCCCATCCTGCCTGGTGCGGAATGTTCGGTGACCATCCTGCTGGGTAGGCCCCAGTTCGCTGCCCGTCAGGGGCGTGGTATGCTTGACGCTGCTCTGGCGCTGAGCGGTCGAGATAGCTCTAGCTTGGCTCGAACATGATCCCAGGCGTCGCGTCCATTGGCCTGGCATCAGTAGGGAAACGCGGGGTGCGGGAGTGTCGTGTGGAAGTTTGGTAGCTCCGACGGTTTGGACGCGACCCTCGGGACCTCGGGACCTAGTCGCTTGGCGGCATGGTCGCTTGGCGGCATGTGGAGCTACAGCATCGCGGTCCATGAGAGCTTCCCCAGACACACCATGGCAACTTTATTACGGAGAGCCGCACGGCCGACTACCTTCACGGAGATATGTAGGAACGGCACGCGCCCGATCTCGACCCACATCGGTTTCTCCACGAGCTATGCGCCGCAACAGCAACAGCAACAGCAACAGCATGCGCCGCGAGCAGCTGCACTCCCAATACCATATGTGACCGAGACAGTTGTATGTTCACCGGAGACGCGCCCAACTACTTCGACTGACTGTGCAGGGTGGAGGGTGGAAAACCTCTGACATCTTCTCGCGCCTCCTGCAAGAACGCATCATCTGCCTCAACGGCGAAGTCGAAGAATCCATGTCCGCCATGATCGTCGCGCAACTCCTCTTCCTCGAAGCCGACAACGCCGAGAAGCCCATCTCGCTCTACATCAACTCGCCCGGCGGCAGCGTAAGCGCCGGCCTCGCCATCTACGACACAATGAACTACATCCGCTGCCCGGTGAGCACGATATGCATGGGCCAGGCTGCGTCGATGGGCTCGCTGCTGCTGTGTGGTGGCAAGGCGGGCCAGAGGTATATTCTGCCACATGCAAGAGTCATGATTCATCAGCCAAGTGGAGGGTATTCGGGGAAGGCGAGCGATATTGCTGATCACGCAAAGGAGATTCTGCGGGTGAGGGAGAGGTTGAACAAGATCTATCAGACTCACTTGACAAAGAAGAGGAGCCTGGAAGAGATTGAGAAGTTTATGGTCGGTGATTACTTTATGGATGCACAAGAGGCCGTAGACTTTGGGATTGTGGATAAGATTCTGGAGAGAAGGGGGGATGTAGAAAAGGACTAGGAGTGGTGAGCTACACCAAGCAGAGGAGAGTATGGCATGCTGTCGTCAACGGTACAGTATCGACCAGAGCAATCTACGCGAACATGACCAGATAGTACTGGGCTCAGCCGTGCATGTGTCTGTCGCGTCATTATCTGGACTAGGCTAACGAGAGGGTTGTCAAGATGAGTAGCCTACTGTAGACTATGTTCGCTGACCCTTTGGTTCCAGGTGGCTCTCATTCACCACGAAGATCACCCCGGGGGGCGACTGTAATTGCAGAATCGACATACCGTACGGCATCCTCGAGCACACAATCCCATCGAACGACAAAGGAGGACAGGGTGCACTGACGCTGACTCTGAAGTCTCCACCAAATATCTACCGGATCGAGTCAATTGATAGCCGGCATCTTTACACTGGTGCAGAATCAACCGCAATCCCGCAAACACCGAACTTGAATGCGCTGTCTATGGATGCCACCCGGTCGTCTCAACGAAACCGTCTATGACATCGACTTTGCACACTGCAGCGCCACTACGACAAGAGTCCTGCACTATGTATGGTGTGTAAGGCACAGTTTCCGAACATTCAGACTATGCGCTACGCTTGGAACCTTATCAGGCATTTCGCTGTCTCAGGCATGGTAGTAGGCAGAACGTGAGCCAAGTGACCGTGCAGTCTAGCCAAATACAGCATTCGATATCGGTCTGATCTGCTATCGTAATGCACCACTATCGTGGAAGAATAGTCCTCAAGATGCCTCGCATAGCCACTGCGTAATAGCGTTAGATGCGCCTCCAACCAACACGACGTGTTGCCCAACGCAGTGGTCCAGGCAGCCCAGAGAGAAAAGCGGCGATAAAACGTGATGCATATCTCGTACTAACAATGTCCAAATGCTACCAGTTCCCGGTAACAATGCAAAATGCCGTTCCATCGCATACCACTTTTCCGCCCAGACATCGTCTCAAGCGCAACACTATCCCGCTTGCTTGTATCGACTCCTTAACTCATCGATCTCTCGTTGGAATTTCTCCATATCGTCAAGGATGTTGTTCGAGTCTTTCCTCCCCTCTACTGTACCCGCACCTGCCAACATATCCTCAGCCTCTTCCCTCGGCGAATACAGGGCGTATTCGTTGCCTGTCTTCTCTTCTGTCGGCGCGTAGTCCTGCCGCAGAGAATGCTCGCTCGCGCCACTAGTCCTCCTGTTGTTATCCAAGCTGGTGCGCCGCAGATCGGCACTCGTACGTCTGTGCTCTGTACTGGTTCGCCGGCTTTCTGTAGGTGACGATGAAGGTATGAATGGTCGTTGCTGGTCGAGACTTGAACGGCCGGATCCTGGTCTTCGTCGGGGCGGAGGAGGAGGTGGAGGCATGCCGCCGCCTGTGCTTTCGCTGGATGCGATGTGGCTGTTGCGTTTTGATGCTATCGACGCTGCGCGTGATATGGGCAACTCGAATTCGCCTTCTAGTGTACTTCTTCTGGAGGACGGACCTTTTGATGAGCCCGTAGTCCGCACTGAAGTCGATCGTTGGGGTAGCTCGGTGGATGATGAATCGGCGCTCGACAAGCCGATGTCTGACAGCCGTGCGCCATGTCTGGAAGGCGGGGGAGGTGGTGGTGACTTCAAACTCGCTGTTGTGGTTGCATTACTTGCAACTTCGCCAGATGTAGGAATTACACCAGAAGCTGGCACTTCGAGGGAGTGCTGCGAAGACAGTGTCAAGGAGGAACTGCTTCTTGATCGGATTTCTGTCGAGGAGTGTCGTAGCTGGCTCTGTCTGCGAGCTAGAGGGACTGGAGGAGGTGCTCTTTTCTGTTGAAGAGAGTTCGATCGACTTAACGACTCGTCCAGCTTCTCAGTCATTGGCGATGTGTTGTTTCGTGTCTTTTCTGGATTATCAATGTGTGGTGGTGGTGACACTACGGGAGCCGGCGGGAGTGGCTTGTTCGTGTCTGATGTGTTTCGTGGTCTGGTCACAGGAGACGGAGCGGCCTCGGTCGCTGCAAAGCTGTCAAACGGTACTGTCTGCGGCTGTCGCGGCGACACAAGCTTGCCGTGACGGTGTGCTGGCGCCGGCGGTGGCTTCCTCTTCGATCTTGTCCTCTCCGGTGTCAGACCAGCAACCTCGTCTTCGTCTGAACGCGCCATCTCGTATGAAGTCCTTGGGGACTCGACGGATGCTTCGTGCGCAGGTTCAAGTAAAGACTGCCGGGATGTTGATGACGCGTCTGTGCTGCTACCACTCTCGACTATAGCTGCACTTGCAGTGCTCGGTGCGGTAGGAGGCTGCGAGGCTTGCGTGGTTTGTCGTGGATACGGCTTACCTGTCATGAGCATGTTCTTGAAGCTCTCCACATCGAGAGAAGCTCTGTTGTTGCCTTGGGCCGCTCCTTCCGCAGATGCCCGGTCCTCCCCACCTGCCCTCTGCGGCTCCATGGACGCGAGTGTCTTTGCAAATGGATTCGCCGGGACCACAGATGGAGATATAGCTGAATAGCTCATCCCAGAGGCAGTGTTCGAGATTGCTATGCTATCTGGTGCCGCCACACCATAGCTTCTTCCTGGTTCACGCGTGTATGCACCAGGAGAGCTATTCGAGTAAGCAGCAGAGGATGCAGGGGGTGGTGAACCTGCATGCTGGGCCGGGGCTTGTTGTGGTGCAAAAGACGTGTGTGGAGAGTCATCTGGACTGGAGATGTCCGGTTGCGGTGGGATGGAGATGGCGGTGGATTCTATGCGAACATGCTTCTTTGTCCTAGACGGCGGGGAGACGGTGTGGGCAGGCACTGTGTAACCATTACTCTACTACTACCAGGGCAATCTGAAACGCAACGCAGCGGCATACCATCATCATGCTGGGTGCCAGCCTCAGGCCTGCTTGTCTTAGGGGTGATGAAGGAAGTCTGCGGGACAGGCGAGGACGGTGCTTGGTTGGGGGCGAGGGATGCGCGGAAGGGGTTCCCAGAAGACATGGTGCAGTTATGGACAATGCATTGCTCTATGTACAGGGAGGAGCTCGTGAGGAGCGGTGTGTGTAGTGCTGAACCTTAACGGTGCTGCAGCTGCTGATGCTCGGACGGCCTGGACGATCATCCGCCGACGTGCTTTGGCGCAGATCTGGAGGGACAGCGAAGACAACCCCACCATGTTACAGCGCATCTTGATTTGTGCACCCCCAACATCACACAGTGCCTGGCAAGTAACGTTGCTTGCGGCAGATACATATCCTGAATGGGCTTTGCTGTCCTTGAATCCAATTTGCGACCAAGAGTGCCTCCAGACGCGCAAATCGAATGCTGCATCACCGTCGTAAGCCTCGCACAACAATTCGGCTCACGGCTCACCCCTGTCCCGAGTCGTTCCTCAGTCCATGTACACACGCCATCCAGCTTCACTCCCAAAGTACCTGCGCGCAAGCTTCCCACCACTCTCTGTTGGCTGGCTGAAAGCAGTGAGGTGCTTCTCGACGGTCAAGCCGTACATAAAGTCACTTCTTGTTGAGTCCAGTAACCTCCGCGCAAGCCCCCGCTTTCTGAACTGATTTGACACCCAGATCCTTGAGATGCCGAGGAAGACTCTTTCTGCTGTTGCACTAACGGAGATGGACGAACTCTGGGATTCAGCGAGGTTCTGTGTTGGTTGCTCAGACGCCTTCTCTTGCCCCAGAACGGTGTAGGCTTCCTCTATTCTCTCCGCCAGACACGCTGCTACGCATTTCTGGCCCCGGATGTAAAGGTAGACCTTGAATCTGTCGTACTTCTCAGGTGTCGACACATCGCCTTCTGATGTTTCTGAGCTTGCAGACAGTGTAGTCTGACTCCAGAGCTCCTTGTCTGTTATAGGCACCGCTGCAAGTTCCGTATTGACGACTCTCAGCACGTCGCTCGCCTTGTTACGCAGCGCAAGAGCATCTCTTCGCCCAACAACAGCTATGAAGCTCGCTTCGCCTCCGCTCCAGATCTGCTTCTGCCGCAAGCGCTCGACCATGGCTTTCGTGCAGTCAACACCACCGAAGTTCATTGCGTGAAACTTCTTGTGCAAGGCCACATCTTCGGCGTTCGATGGTATGTACTCCATCCCACAGGTCTTGCAGGCCTTGCGGTGCTGCCCTACTAGATCCAGCTGCATCTGCACCATGCGCTTCTTCTTCGGTGGCAGTGGTTTCGGTGGGCTTTGCGTATCGTGACTACGTTCGGGCAGGACTTCGAGCGCAGAAACGCTGTGCTTGAGCTTTCTCTTGAACAGAGAGAAGACAGGTCGTCTCTTTAGGTCTGGTGGAGGGGAGCTCTCCAGCGCTGGTGACGATGGAGGGGATGATCGTGTCGGTGCATCTGAGAAAGATGGCAGCGAGGGTTGTGGACTGGAGCTAAGGGACGCAGAGTTTATGCGTGTAGGCGACGAAATTCCTACCGGCGATTTTGGAACAGGTGTGGTTGAGGGTGTAGGTTCGGTTTCGGTATCTGCGACGCGTCTGCGCTTAGTGGGTGGCTCTTCATTATAGAACGGCCGTTTTGTTTGTCGCGAGTAAGTCCTCACGACTTTTCTTGCAGACTGTTAGCTGGGCCGCGGTCGCAAGAATAAACTACACATACTTTGTAGAGGAGGGGAACATTGGTGCGTCGTTCAGAGCAATGTTAGAGATGTTGCTGTGCACGCGATGCGCGTGGTGACCGCGTCGCGCTAAAATCAGGGTTCCCCTCTACCACCTTGCACCTCGACCTCAGACGTCATGCACGCTACAAACATCACTCTCGAACCCGAGAATGAAACTCGTACAACAGCCTGTCTCAATGCCATTCTCGACTTCCACGTTTGTGTTGGGTGGATCCAACCACAATCGAGCAAGCCGCCACGCCACGCCACGCCACGCAAATGCGGAAGGTCGCTGAGAGCGCCCCATAAGTGCTTACTGCAATACTACTATTGACTCCACAGACAATACGACACAACATAGGAATGACTCAAGGACTACCTTCATCGTATATAAGCTGTCGTGATCAGGACGCTGTTGCCTTCCTAACGGCCAACTGAAATTTGCGGGTCTCCGTCACAAGCCTTCTGCTGCAACGTTATCGTCGTTCGGCCTTCACAAACGATCTAGCAGCGTTTCCGTTTGGCAAACAACGTCGCAATCAAGAAGAGTGAGAACCGAGCTTCTGCATACACCAGCCTAAGCATCAACCTCGATCCTCATCCACAATGGCCGCACAACCCACACCAGCCCACCCAGCAGCAATGGAAGCGCAAGTCGCAGCCCAAGCCAACTCAGCCGTCTCAACAGCAACCACATCCGACCCACCAATCCCCAAACCCATCTTCACCACCTCTCGCCTCATCGTCAGGCAACTACATCCTCAGGACGCCCCCTCAATGTCCCACCACGCCAACAACCCCAAAATCACCGAGTTCATGTCTCTCGGCTTCCCTTCGCCCTACACCCTAGAAGCTGCCAATGGCTGGATCAATATGAACCTGACGCCACCCATCTACAACTGGGGCATCAGCCTGCGCACCTCGCCCTCCACCATAATCGGCGGGTGCGGTCTCAAGCCGGGCGTCGACGTGCAGACCCACGCCGCAGAAGTAGGATACTGGATCGGCGAGGAGTTCTGGGGACGGGGACTGGTGACGGAGATGCTTGCGGGGTTGACGCGGTGGGTGTTTGAGGCGGAGGAGAGTTTGCTTGCGGGGAAGGAGGGTGGGAAGAGGTGGACGAGGTTGTGGGGAGGGGTTTTTGAGGGGAATAAGGGGAGTATTCGGTGTTTTGAGAAGTGTGGGTATAAGCAAGAGGGTGTGTTGAGGGGGGCGGTGGAGAAGAATGGGGGGGCTAGTGATTTGGTTGTTTTTGGGTTAGTGAAGGGGGAGTGGGAGGAGAAAGAGAAGGCTTGAGGAGCTGTCGTTGTGTCCATTGAATGAGCCAAAAACTCGGCCTTGTGCAAATGGTGTACTCTTTCCATTCGTGCGATCAAGTTGTCTGTACCTCTGGACCACTCTAATCTATGTCTCCTTCGCAGGCGCCGTGCGCTCGCCTTCTGGCAGGATACTCCAGTTCGGACTCTGCTCGGCCTTCAACCACTTGAAATCATCAATCTGATCCCACCGATTCTCCACCTTTCTCACCTCATCCGTAACCAGCTCTTCCGGCAACGGCGCAAACCGCACGCCCTCGCAGTCCTCGATGATCGGTCGGCTTGCACAGTGCAAGTACACGTCTACATTCTTCGCGCCGTGCATGCGGAACTGGCGAGTTGTGACGTAAAGTTTTGTGTTGGCGATGTCGGTGATGTGCGTCGCGCCTGCTACGGATCCTGTGACGATGGTGCTGGAGATTATGTTCTTGAGATACAGCGCTGAGAAGGGGGATACGGACGTTGGAGCGCTTAAATCGACAACACAGCTTATCAGATTTGTGACTGTGCCGGAACTTGTTGCGTGTGAAGCGGACGCAGGAGCGATGATGTCGATGGCGTTGTGGTTGTTTATGTTGATGCTTGTTGCGGCAGAGAACGAGGGGCGTCGGACGCCGCCGTTTGTGTCATCGATGCCATCGCTTACGATAGCTGTCCCGTTCTGCAGACTCAGGGCTGCTTCCTGCTCTTTTCGCTTGCCGGGGGATAGCCTGTCGAGCGGTGTCGGCGCGAAGGAAGGGTCTGCGTTCGATGTGTCTGAGGTAATGATTGGGGCACGGAGGCGTTGCGATGCTGCGAGTTCGGCGGCATCTGAGATGGAGATTGCGGGGGCGTTCTTGCGGGTTTTGAAGGCGAACTTCTTAGGTGGGTTGAAGTTCTGGCGGATGTTTTGGAGTTTTTCGGAGAGAGCCTTGATTGCCTGAGGGTTTTAATTGAAAGGCCTTTGAGTATGGCGTAGCAGAAATACCTCGCTATATGTTCGTTGATCATATGCTGGAATGTAACTTGAAGCGTCCTTGACTTCGTGGGATAGACGGTCTATCCCTGCTAGGCAGTGGTCTACAGCGTCGTTGCGTTCGCCTCCACCAGTCGCTATGCTGTTCAGACGTTCCATCTGCTCCTGGAGTGCTGGAAGAGTCAGTCGGAAGCCTGTCATTGAGAGCCGCGCAAACTACCTGTAACTTCATGCCGAAAGTATTGAAAGAACCGGTCTTTCGAGTCGACCTCGGTCTGTGTCTGTGAGGCTGCCTGCATTATGATGTTTGGAGTGATCAGGACGAGAGGTCAATTCAGGTTGGCATCAACGTTGTATCGGTAGCAAGGCGAGTCAGTGTTACAGTCTTCAAGTCGCAAAGCGCGTGGTCGCGCGACATATATCGGATGTCGACCAGGGTGGTGGGGCTACATCTGGGCGAGGAAAGCACGACCAGCGCGTCGAAGCTCGACGAGAAGATCGAGTACATCATCATGCAGAACGCCATGGCAATAATCGTCCTCAAACGATCCGTTTCAGGTAAGAGGGTAGTGAAAGAGCTCACGCGCCAGGCACCGTTTTACAGTAGCTGATTGACGGTTGATGTAAAGGGTGACGGCTCACTTGGAGAGGTGCTACCCCGCAGTGCGTCACGTCACCGGGATCTCGACGCGTTCCTGACATGCGAGTGCACGTGCGTAATTCGCATTTGTGTCAAGGGCAATGTGCTTGCATCGTGATTTCGAACTCGAAAAAGAGTACAAGCTCTTGATCTACGCATTCAACCTTCTTGGACTCATCGTTCTCAACTACTGGCTGTCCGCTATAGTGCATATCGAAATCTCGGCCAATCAATTGCCCGCGTTTACTCAGCTAAAAGATCTTTGATTGAGGACTGTCTGACAAGTACAAGTCCACACCAGCAGCGGCAATGCTTTACCTGCTCTAACGTTCAGACCGCGCAAGTAGCCATGGGACTTGAGTTCAGATGAAAAGCACGGTAGGCACACCGCGTGATATACTTCAAACTGTCCATCGTGCAATGTTCAAGTCATTGCGTTGTCAACTCAACAAGCTACACAACGTGCGCGATCTTGCCTTCCCACGAGTATACTCGTTCGGATGACAACTAGAGAGCTTAACTACTTACGTGCGCCAATGGCAATTAAAGATTTGCTTTGCGGTTTCGATTTTGATGGATCACGGGCAATCCGTGCTGCGAACCTGATAATTGTTTGCCATTTTCGAGCTTGTAGGAACAAATGGTATGTACAAGTGGTGCGAAGTGTCCGATTCCTGAGACTCGATGTCTACTTCTGTTGTGAACTCCAAGGAAACTGCATGTTGCGTCTAGGCCTGCGCTGCCTTTACATCGATTCCGTACTTGTCCATAAGCCTCTGTCGCCTCCTCTCCTCGTATCCGGGACCGTAGATACCTAGAAGCGTCAGTGGAAACCAGCATGAGTAGAGCACTTTCCAGCTTACCGCGACCCTCGCCTAACTGCTCGAGAGTTTCCGACAATGGTCGTCGACGAAGCTTTCTCATGGCCTCCCTTCGCTCAATCTCCTCCTCGTCGACCTCGCCAGATGTTGTACCGCGCAGACCGGCGGTGTATCTGAAAGCTGCCATGCCGGTTCCAAACACGGCACCGGCACCGAGCATGAACGGCAGGCTTCGCTCTGCACCCTGTTAGTCCTGTCCGCACTGCGAACTTATGCGCACATACTGAAGACTCCAGCAGTTGCACCAGCGGCAAAGCCAGCATAAAACTCGTTGTAGCAGTCGTCCTTCTGTTGCAGGTTGGCGGTCGCGTCGAGTGTGAATTGATATGCGCCTCCAGCACCGGCTATCACTCAATTAGCTTCACGAAGCTCCAAAAACTGCCAATTGAGTGGTTGCGCACCGAAAAGAGCAATTATGCCTCCCGACCGTGTGAGGATACCCATGGCTCCAACATTCTGCTTGCGGAGTGTGTTCTGCACACCGGCGAGGACGGCACCAACGAGGGTGGTCTGAAGCACCGCATTGCCTGTGTTGTGGAGGGCGTCCCGAGGATGGTATGTTGGCTGTTCGTCGGCCATGGCGGGCGGAATGGCTGTGGGTATCTCGTCTTGGGAGCTCTCGACAGCGACATGCATGTCGTTGAAGTTGGCTCTGGAAACTGTCTTGGCACCGCTAAACCTAATTGGTGAGACGCGGTCGGCACTGCATCATCGCCGTCATGCGTATCTTGGATTGTCGCACGGTGGAGAGCTTGACAAGCTGTGTGCTTCACTTTTTGCTGGACGATGCTTGGAGCTTACCGGGGAGTTGTTCGAATCCCTACGCACGCTCACTTGGTGTTTGTACCGCACTATGATTACTACAACAAGACTATAACTTCCGGTTTCTGCCTGCCGCTTGCCATGCGCATGCTCTGTTAGACACTTCGAGTCGCACGCTGTCCATTTGACGCTCTACCTCTCACCGCCTCCATCGTGCCCGCATCTTACACATCTCGCCATAATTAGCTTCTACCGCTGCATCTGTGATATCTTCCAGCTGTCCACTCCACACTACTAGCTGTCACAGTCATGGCGCCTGGTAGGATTCTCCAAGACTGGGTTATGTTCACTGCTAACCGCGGCTGCCACCCATAGGCAAGACAGCGCCACGGCTGCTACAGGACCTGCTCACATACGACCCCTGCCGTGAAGACCGAGCAGGCCGCAATCTCCTGACCAGCGCCCCGCCCGAGTACACCCCGAGCAGAAACGGCATCCCCGCGGTCCCTCGTGGGAACTGCAGACATGCGCTTGTAAGAAAGGAGGAGCAGTCTCTGCTGCCAGTGGCTGGCGATAATCACGGCCCGGTATATAAAGTCGCATCTTACTGTCCGCAATGTCGCTGGCACATCGACGTCATTGTAGAGTTCAAAGACCAAGACTCTTCGAGCCAAATATGCGGCAGGCAGAGCGACTATCCGCTCCACCACTTCGTATACGATAGCGACAACAAGAAAGAAATCAATGGACTCGGCGCTCAGCAAGCCCCAAGGACGTTCAGCTTCCATTGCACGGCGCCCGCCTGTCCAACCTCAGTTCGCATAGACCTGAGGCCACCGCGCTTCACAGAGCACGATCAAGAACTGATGATGAACAAAGCACAGCTACGGAGGAGATTCGAGAGAGCGAGAGAGCTCATAGGAGAGCGTGAGGGCGAAACTATGTCTCGGAGTGTGGATGGGCCCGATTTTCTTGATACGTTTCTGAGGGACTCGCTCAACCCAGCGCCAGGCAAGACACGAGTCCCTTTGCTCAACAGGAAATTTGCAAAGACCTTTTGGAGAGACTGCGACTCGATACTCACGAAACTGGGCTTCGAGTACACACTTGAGGAGAACGAGGAAGAGAATGGGCCAGATGTCGAGGCCTGGCACCTTCCCAGACCCGGAGAACAGCAGGATGTGTTCCAGTCGACTCTGCGAACTACGGTCCAGGATGCCAGATACGAACTGAACACCATGATCCTCGCAGTGCCCGAGAATGAACGCCAAAATGTTAGACATCAACCGATGTACCCTGTTCCCTCACAAGGCGACATCGAGATGGTGCTGGCTTGCCATGATTGTGAGCCTGTCGTGAGCTCTGGGTCGATTCACTGCTAACGATACATACAGACGAGAAGGTGGCCGGACGAACACGCAGTACAAGTACAACTGAAGAAGACCACCCGTATGTAAAACCGAAAACTTATGCTCGAAGACTTCTGACGCAAGGGTCAGGCACTTCGCCAGTCTCGGCGCGGTCGGGGATTTTGCAGACACGCTCATACACTTTGCGTACCAACGGCAGAGCATCGTAGACAAGGTCAACGCGCCTTACTACCTGGAGTGCTTCCAGGAAATCGCGAATGGACGAAACAGCGAATCTTTGCAGTTTGAGGTGGCTATGATCACTAGTAAAGATATTCCCAACAGGCGCGAACTGGAAGCTGCTTATCGCTCGATTGGGTTGGACCCAGCTCACGGGCCTACCTTCAGCGACAGGTTCATTATCGACCAAGCCAGGTCCCGTCTACCTGATATCTCCCCAACACAGCGGGATGAGCTACGCAGAAATCTTCAACTTATTGGAAATTCGCGCGAAAGTGAAGAGATAAGACGAGAGGCTATGGAAGATATCGATACGTATGAAGAAGCCTTGTCTTGGCTCGAGCTCGATCAGTCGCAGGCTGATGATTTTGTTCGAACTATGTTCACCATCAAAGTGAGTCCACAGTGACTAAGCAACTCTCCTTCTCTTCCTCACTGATGATCTACAGACACAAGACAACCCTTCGTCTATCGAGATTGCGCGGAGAGCAGTTTCCATTATCGCCGAGCATCGAAACAGCGACCGACTACGGCAGTTCCTTCTCGAGGGAACTATGACTGAGCCCGAGAGGGATCTGAGCGAAGCATACGCTTTGTTCGAAATCTCATCCATGTCCGACAGACAAAACGTCGACTTGTCTGTCTTGCAGAGCTCAATGCTCGTTGCCCCACCGAGCGATATTGCCAAGCTCGAGAAGGCATTTACTCTGATCCAACAAGACCAGCTCCAGAACTACAACAATAAAGAAGAACGACCTAAGGAGTCAGGGTCACGAGTTAACGACTTTCCCCTGGAAACCTGGCCTGTAGGCTGCCGCAACAATGGGAACACATGCTACCTGAATAGCGTTCTCCAGTTTCTGTTCACTATCAAGCCTCTGCGGGATCTAGTTCTTAATTTCGAAACCTACGAACAAGATCCCTCACCAGAAGCACTAAAGAACAAGAAAGTCGGTCGTGCAGTCGTCACTCCTGAAAGAGTAGCCACTGCTCAGAATTTCGTCCGCGAATTACAAAGACTGTTCCAACTGATGATCCGAGCACCTACCGATAATGTGCTGCCTACGAAACATCTTGCTGAACTAGCGCTGTGCAAGACAGACAGCGTAGAAACCGAGGCGAAGGCTGCCGACGCTGAAAACCAAGACCATAAAGACTCACCGAATGGCACTGGAGCAGCTCTCATCAAAGAGGGTGAACCAGCAGTCGCTACAAATGACACCGTCATGGGCGAAGGTGACGGCACCAAGAACGACGATGTAAAGAGCGACGGCTCTGCCCAGGCTACGGAGGAACATTCTGAGTCAAACGACAAGCCATCACCTCCAACCCGACCACCTCCGATTCCCCCTCGACCGAAGGCACAAGAACAGGCAAAGTCCAAAGACGAACACATTGCTGAGAGCGCTCGACAGCAAGATGCTGCTGAAGTCATGGGAAACATCCTGGACCTGATCTCATGTGCAATCAAAGGCGAAGGTCTCCTACGTGACGGCGAGCAGGCCGATCTCATCAAGGACATCTTCTTCAGCGATGTAACAATTGTTCGGAACACAACCAACAAAATCGAGAAGACGCAAGAACTCAGGAACCACCACTTGATCTCTGCCGGTGGGCGCGATCGCCACCTCTACGCGGCTCTCGACGATGATTTCGGACAGAGCGAAATGGAAGGCGGTGACAGCAAATATGAATACATTGCCCACCCTGCTCCCATACAGATCGTCAACGTGCGCCGACTACAATTCAACAGAGAGAAGAAACAGCAGGTCCGTGATACAGCTCAACTCAGCTTGGACGACGTTCTGTATCTGGATCGATACCTCGAGGCAACCAACACCTTGTCTGGAGATGAGCTTCTACATTTACGTCAAGCGCAGTGGGCAAAACAGCAGGAGCTCCAACGCCTGGCAGTAAGATGCAAGGAATTGCAAGTAACTGAAATCGAAGGCTTGAACCTGGCAGATGCAG
The DNA here is from genome assembly GCF_010093625.1 of Macroventuria anomochaeta. Lineage (NCBI taxonomy): Eukaryota > Fungi > Ascomycota > Dothideomycetes > Pleosporales > Didymellaceae > Macroventuria > Macroventuria anomochaeta. Next base: position 667,278 of record NW_022985369.1, read on the forward strand.
TAGAGGAAACTGCGAAGCTTACTGAAAGCTTCTTTGCGGGAATAGAGCAGCAGATGCTTGATCCGCTTCCAGCACCACCGCCTGAGGAGCTTCCGGAGAACCTGCATGAGAGGGCTAAAGTACTCAAAGGAGAGCTCGAGGAGATCGATGCTTCCATGACTCAGCTCGAGTCGGACATTGATACTGTTTTCAAGGAGTACCACGATCACGGTTACCGGTTGCACGCCATTTTCGTTCATCGTGGTGGCACCGGCTCGGGTCATTACTTGATCTATATCAAGGACTTCCAAAACAACACATGGCGCGAATACAACGACGAAACTGTACGACCGTACTCTGAGCAAGACATTTTCAGACTTGGACCGGGCGCCTTGGCTGCTGGAAGCACAGGGATCGTATTTGTCAAGGAGAATCGCACTGACATGCTCACCGAAGCGGTCTGTAGACAGCCAGATGCTGCCGCAGCAGAGACGACGATGAATGAGACGGAACACAAAGATGTCGAGATGACCGACTTGCCCGCGTCGAAGACAGAATACGATGGCCTCGAGGTTATCGAAGGAATTGAGAAGGCGTGAGCTCGCCCCCATACACGGGGGGCCAGGCCAATTCTCTGTTGCTTTGCTAACAAGAACGCGTCAGAGATAACGCGGCAGTCCGGGGATTCGTAGCTCAAGTCGAGCTACAGGTAGCTATAGCGGAAAGCATGCGTAACAAGGACAGAAAGCGAAGTTGCTCTCGTACCGGGTCTCCACCAAAGCGAGAGAAGTTGGCAGATGTGTTTACAGCGAGCGGAGAGTGGAGCTGATGTGTGCGGAGTGCAGGACATGTACTGGCGTTATTAGAAGGGATTTCTGAGGCATAGCAAAGCGGCATTTATACTGGCTTTCGTGGGCGAGATATCCCTAGGTTTTCCTCAAGACATAGATCACATCGAGTCGGTTACCATCTTCCACTAAAAGTCAACTTCCAGTCATCGTTTACGGAGCACTATAATCATTCGAATACCTACCTCTGTAAATCCATGTGCGACATTCGCTGGTGATACGCAAGACACGTGCCTCATTGCGCCTTCGCGCACTAGTGGCTGGACCCTGCGTGTTCTACCAATAAAGGCGGTTGTTTCCGAACATCGGCCTCGGAACAGCCCTAGAGTGTCAGAAGTCTACGGCGAGTGACCCGGCACTTGACAGCTCAACATTACGCCCACGATGCTGCTTTCACCCAGACAACCTCCTCTTCGATAGGACCCATGAGACCTCTTCTACGACCACCATGATACGCACTTCCTGCGCCTGGGCTCGCTCAAGCTCACGGCGCACAGCACAAAACGTACACGCTTACCCTCGGAACCCCAGCAACATTTCCGGAAATGCCACACACTCCAGCTTTGCAGTACAACGAGCGTCTCCTTCGCACGTCGTACGCCGGTATAATGCAACAAAGCCTCCTGTAGGCCAGAGAGCGCCTGCGACCGCCACAACAATACCCGGGCCTAGCTGGCTCTGGCTCGAACCCGTCATCGAGCCCTTCCGCGCATACGGGCGCGTGCAGCAACGGAAGCCGTACATGACACAGCTCGTGAGCTCGCTGGTTATATACTTCGTTGGCGACTTGGTTGCGCAGAGCATCGCTGCACCAGAGGAGGAGGAGACCGTGGAAGAGGAGGAGGAAAGAGGATGGGTACAGCAGTGGAGTGAAGACCGGGATTGGGCACGAACGGGGAGAGCGCTGATCATTGGAGGGATCAGCAGTATACCGAGTTACAAGTGGTTTCTGTGGTTGAGCCAGAACTTTAACTACTCCTCCAAAATCCTGAGTTTGACGACTAAGGTATGTCCTCTTTCCCTGTTTACGCCTCTCGAAATCGTGGATGCTAACAACTACCCAGGTCGTTGTCAACCAGATCCTCTTCACTCCCATCTTCAATTCTTACTTCTTCGGCATGCAAACTCTCCTCACCGGCGCCTCTCTCGACGAGATTGTAGAGCGCATCAAGCACACTGTACCCATGAGTTGGGTCAATAGCTGCAAACTCTGGCCGGCAGTGACGGCGTTCAGTTTTACATATGTCCCGATCCAGTACAGGAGTATCTTTGGAGGCGTGATCGCGATTGGGTGGCAGACCTATCTGAGTCTGCTAAATCAGAAGGCCGCTGCACAGGAACACGTTGAGCATGACGGTAGCGCGAAGCATGCGCCGCTGGCCATGACTGTCGAAGAGCAAGAAGATAGGGCAAGTGGGAAGGAGAAGTGCGCTGCATGAACGTGCTGCTGAATCGGGAACGAGGTTTCAGGCTTTGACAGCCAATATTTACTTTGTCATATTGCATAGATCACATGGAAGAGTTGGATACATCGCGAGGCGTTTTGGGTGCCATTGTGGCGGCTACATATCACTATCAAGAACAACGAATGCGTAGAAACCAAGCATGTGCTGTTTCTCTATTTCTCTATTTCTCTATTTCTCTATTTCTCTATTTCAAAGGATGACATGGGTACGATCTTTCACGCTCGGCCAGATGCGGCATTCACTTTTTTGCATGTATGAATGTGCGCTTTTCGAGATGGCATCTTTGCATAGCATTCAGGTAGTAATATCCGTATATACACCTGACAAGGTGTATTGACTGGTGAGTATTGAGTAGCCTATCTACAGCTCCACCCGCCCCACAGATCGTCACAACGTTTCTCGGTCTGTGGACCGAATGTCTCGCAACTTCCCGTCACTTCCGTTGCTCCGGACGTCATTGCGACAAAACACAAGCAAAAACTTATTGAAGAGTGGAAGGGTATCCACCACCACGTTAGCTTTGAAAGCAAAAAACAACCACGACAGAGACATCAAGGTGTGATGTCATCATGTCGACTGCGCAATACGACTCCAGGGCGTGGCCCTAATATATTCCTACTACACCCCTTAACAACCTTCTAATTGCATCTTGCGTTCAAGCGTTCACCTGCATACATTTCATTCCCTAAAGATACCCAAACACAACATGGCTTCCTCGGCGCAACAGCACGTAAACGAAGAGTCGTACAGCTCACGACAACAGCGGTCGGAGCTTGAGAACATGGCCGACCTGCCTTCTGAGCTTGAGAAAGAGTTGGATCGCTTAGACGAAGAGTTTTGGATCTCCGGCGACAAGTTGAAGCAAATCGTCAAACGGTTCCGCGAAGAGCTGGACGAAGGCTTAGCCAAGCACCATCAGAACATTGCGATGCATCAGACCTGGGTACATCATCTTCCTTCAGGAAACGAAAGGGGTACTTTCCTCACCCTGGACCTTGGCGGAACCAACCTGAGAGTCTGTGAGATAACACTACATGGACACGAGAAGAAGGGCAAAGAGAAGACTGAGCTGGATCAAAAGCAGTACAGGCTGCCCGAGGAACTCAAGAAAGGTGACGCAGATGGCTTGTGGAACTTCATTGCAGAAGAGCTGGAAGACTTCGTAAAGAACAAAGGTCTGGACAAGCAGTACACCAAAGAAAAGCCAATGCCGCTCGGTTTCACTTTCTCTTACCCAGCAACACAAGCGCGCATCGACCATGCCGTGCTCAAGACATGGACCAAGGGTTTCGACATCAGCGGCGTAGAAGACCACGACGTCGCCCAGCAGCTCCGCGAGAAGATCGAAGAACGAAATCTGCCCATCGAACTGATTTGCGTGATCAACGACACCGTTGGCGCAATGATAGCATCTGCCTACAACGACCCCAAAACCATCATTGGCGCCATCTTCGGCACGGGCTGCAACGCAGCATACATGGCCAACCTATCCAGCATCGGAAAAATGAAGGAGCCCGACAGGCGCACCGCCAGCGCCCAAAGCGACAAAATGGCAATCAACTGCGAGTACGGCGCCTTCGACAACGCCCACCGCGTCCTCCCCTGGACACAATATGACAAGCAGATCGACGCCGAGTCTCCACGCCCTGGCGAACAGGCCTTTGAGAAACTATCCGCAGGCCTGTACCTCGGAGAAATCTATCGTCTCATCGTGCTTGAGCTCGCAGACCAGGGCCTTGTGTTCAAGGACCAGGATATCAGCAAATTGAGGAAATCATACTCAATTGATACGGGTTTCTTATCGCAGGTGGAAGACGACGATTCCTCCTTCTTCACCAAATCTCGCTCTCTCTTCAGAGACCTCCTTAACCTTTCCCCGTCGGATGTCGAAATCGAGCTCTCGCGGCGCATCGCCGAATTAATCGCTGTCCGCGGCGCAAGACTATGCGCGTGCGGCGTAGCCGCTATCTGCTTGAAAGAGGGTATCGATCAGGGTCATGTGGCGGCTGATGGCAGTGTGGCGAACAAGCATCCAAAGTTCAAGAGGAGGTGGGCGAAGGCGCTGGGTGAGATTCTGGGGTGGAGTGACGAGGAGAAAAGGGAAGGGGAGGGGCCGATCAAGATAACGTCTGCGGAGGATGGGAGTGGGATTGGGTGTGCGATTATTGCTGCTATGGAGTTGGACAGACTGGGGAAGGCGTGAGGCCTCAGAGCACCACCTTCGGAACGACTTCTACAAAATTCACATCGACGAACTTCATGAGTGCGGTACGTTTCTTACGCTGCCTTCCACATCACCCTGTGTTGCAGCCCTTACAAGCCTGCTCGTGTAAATCTTTCACAAAACTTTAGTTGATTGCCGCGATCTTTGAACAGCTAATGACGGCCTCCTTGCGACCCAGAAGGATGTCTTGACTGTGGAAATTGTCAGTACCATACCTCCTTTCAGTCCCGGACAGGGTTATCCGGCGATCGCAATTGGCACAATGAGTCCGCGGCTTATCTTACTGCAGTACGAGATAGACGTGAACAGGCGCTCGTTAACCGGTCACCTTGTCCATCCGGGCATAATCGACTTCGACCAAATCAAGGGCAGGCTATCCTTCTGCGAAAAACACCACAAAGGCTGGCCCTGTAGTCCGGAAGGCGACTTCTCCTAGCGACCATTGCATATAAGCATGAGGGTGATTGATTGTGCACTTAGCACCCTCGTTGAAACTCCGGCGAACTGTATTTATGTGGCCCTTAGTTATGTTTGGGGATCGCATGCAGCCAAAAAAAAAAACCCCCCCCCCTTGCCTCTTCGACTCAGAACGCAGAGAGGGCTTTCCTAGTTGGTCTTGGGCAGGTTGGATTGCGCCAGTAAAGTAGCCGGGACGCCATCATTCGCGGTTGGATGCATTCACAGAAGGACTGGCACAAGCAGTTTGCTGCTAAAGCTGAAGATAGGCGTCAATCATCACCGCTGCCGAATTTCGGTGCCGAATGGCGTGAAAATATCATCCAGCTGCTCTCGATACGAGTAAAGCAGAATGGATTCTATATACACTTCGACTGAGAGTGACATCTTACGTGGTAGAGCCACCGCTATCTTGACTCAAAGCAATCAATTTAATATTAGAGCGTGTCGATTCTTTCACACTTGAGTCGTACAGCAACCACGACGCTCTCTGACCGCCGAGGTGGGTTAATAAGCAAGCCGGACTGTGCAGCTTGGTCGACGTTCGAGACATACTGGCTTTTCAGCTTAACAGCAGATCTGAGAACACGCTCAAAAACTCGAGGCGCTCGTCGCTGGAAGAGGATACTTTCAAAGTGATAGCTCTAACTAAAGAATATGGACTGATGGTCTGGCACTTAGGTGACCGCTTTGAACGCTTTGGGACCAATCAGCTTCAGGGTGTAACTGCAACCCAGGTCCGCAAAGATCTCTCTTCCTTCATTGTGCAACCACCACCGCAGGCAGGTGGTAATTCCATCCATCTGCGCACGCATTTTCTTGGTAGCGGAGAGATGATTATGCTCAGTTGAGAAGCAGCCTAACCAAACACTAACCTGAATTCATATATATGCACGTCCATGTTCACGAAGCAATGACCAACTGCATCTTTGACAGCTAAGTGGTTATGAGCAGCAGTCTGTCAATCCGTTCGATCCTCAGCGGCGATAGAATGACAAAAAAAGCAGCGTATCGGGGTCAAGAACTCGAAGTCCATTCGTCATTAGATATATACAATCGAATCGAAAAGGCGGCTCTATAGTCATGTAAGACACTACCAAACACTTTTGTTCAGTCCATCGTCAGGTCTCCCGACGCCTAGACAAGCAAACAGACGCTCTACAAGCACTGGCTGTAGTAGTCGTTCTGCTTAGTGCAAGTAGCGCCAGAAACGCAAGCAGTAGCACCAGTGTAACCAATACCACCACACTGAGCCCACTTAGCAACGGAGCCAGCAGCGCCAGCAGCGTTAGTAGGAGCAGGCTTAGCAACGGTAGCAAGAGTAGTCTTAGCGGGCGCAGCAGCAGCCTTAGTGGTGGTAGGCTTAGCGGCCGCAGTGGTGGTCTTAGCAGGAGTGGCAGCGGCCGCAGTGGTGGTGGCAGGAGCAGGGGTAGAGCCGGAGCTGGCGCCGTCCCAGACCTTGGGGCCGGGCATGGGGTAGCTGGTGAAGCCGGAGTAGATGTCGAAGAGGACACCGGCATCGGTGGCCTTGTAGGCGCCGGGGAAGGAGACACCGGCGGGGAGCTGGGCAGTGCCGGAGCCCTCGACCTTGATGTGGACGCACTCCATGTAGAACTGGGCGCCGCCCTGGCGGTTACCCTCGTGGAGGGCGTTGATCTCGGGGCGGAGGACGTAGTCGCCGGGAGCGAGGTTGGGGAGAGTCAGGTCGTGCTGACCGGGCTTGCCGGTGTAGGAACCGGCGATGAGCTTGTCGACGGCCCACTTGCCGTTGCTGTAGCCATCCTCCCAGATCTTGGTCCACGAGTACGAAGAGCCAGCCTTCGAGGCGTAGACCATGATGGGACCCTTGTGGGAGGAGGCGATGATATCGTCAGAGGCCTGGTTGTTGTCGTGGTGCCACTCGAAAGCGATCTTGTCACCACCCTTGACGGTGATAGACTTGGCAGCCTTGACGCCGGCGACGTTGCAGGTCATGGCAGACGAGGTGACATCGGTGACGGGGTTGTTGTTAGGGGGAGAGTCGATGTATCCACCCTGGGTGTTACCGACACCGGCATCCTTTCCGTTAACGAGGATGTTCCAGACGGTGGTGTGGGCAGAGGCGAGCTGACTGGCAGCTGCAACAGCGAGGACCTGAGAGAACTTCATGGTGAATTGGTTGGTAGGTGTCTGTAAAGAATGACGGGTCAGAAAGAATGACGGAAAATGGAGAGTTCGAGAAGTCAATGACTGAAAGAGCGTATGGAAAACGAATGTGAGCGTCAAGCGTGCCTCTCTCTAGGTGGGCGGCTCATGGCTCTTATACTCTCCTGTATGTAGTTACGAGATACACCCAGCTCGGTTGCTGGTGATCCTGTATGCGGCGTATCCTGACTCAGTGAGCCACCGGGAGTATGGCATGTCGGTTAACCAGGTATTATTCAATTTCGTGTGTTTAGCGCCAGGAACAGGTTAGAAGCACCGTTAGATGTCCGAGAGCCGTTGGGTACGATCCAGAGTCGAATCGACGTGCATCAATCTATGCCGGAAAGAGCAATGTGTAGAACAAGCCTAGAATGCATGCCCCTGGCCATGATCCGTTCGATCACCAAAGCGTCGAATGGCGAGTCGGGAGCAAGAAATATGAAACATAAGGATTCAGGAACCTACGGGAAGAGATCAGGAACAGGGGGCGCCTCCGAGTAGGCCCAGACCGCCAGTCGTGAAGGACTTCATGTATTTCCATGTGGTCATGCAGTGTAGTTGACATTAGTGTCTTGTGTAGGCCTACTGCCCCAGGCATCGCCTTTGCTCACCGACTTTGGCGTTATGCTGTATGGTAGACAGAGTTGTCAAGATTCATCTTGGCCGTGAGCCGTTACTCCTCCATGATCCATGCCACCAGGAGGCGCAGACGGTGAGGGCGACAGGAAAACACGGTGACGCTTGCATCTCTTCGTCGAAAAGCACCTTCCTCGGCTTAGAAAAAATGGAGCGATAAGAATATACGAAATTTGACAGCGGATGGTGGGCTGGTTTTTCCGTCAATGCCGCAGCCTTACGAGAAGACGAAATTGGCAGCCGCATTGTGTATGTTTCAGCCAAGTCCGGCAGCTGTCTCTCCAGTACAAGCGATGTCGTCCGCGGCTCGGTTATGCATGTTTTGTAGCTTCAAAGATCGAATGCTTAACTTTGAAGAACCCCGGTGAGATGGATTTGATGGAGTGGAGGGCAGGAGTGATGGCCAGCATGGGCCCTTGTTGCGTTGTTGCCTCCATGGTGGTGCACAGGGCAGATCCGCGGACTTGGACCCGTTCACATCCTGACTCGCCACCCTGCCACTTCTACCAACGGCAGGGGAAGTAAATGAAAGGTACCTGCATGGCTAGACCACGCGCTCCGGTCTCACGACTCACTGCCTATGAGATCATGATAGGAATTGTGTTCTCCTGAACATGTTGTGGCACCTCGGTACCAATTTGACAGCGCCACGTTTTTGATGAACCAGTATCTTTGACCACCGAAAATGAGGCTGTGAAACAAGGCTGCATCGCTTCGATCTCACGTTGAGGAAAGGACAATGCTGCACTTGACCCTACAATGTTGGTTGCAGCGCTGTGGCTTACACAACGAGGTGTCTTGACGCCCGAAAGATAGGGCATTGAGACACGGCTGCATCACCCGAAGTCTGGACGAAAACCCAGTAAGATTGAGACAACCTGGAGGCAGTAACGAAGGGAGTATGAGTTCCGAGGAAGTCGTGACCATGTCCCACGGACATGACGGATACTTCCTGGTGAACGAGTTGTTGAGAAAAGTGAGAGTTGAGTGCAGACTTGCGGATGTCAATCATATATGTACTTGAACGGTACCAAAAGGGAGACCGTTTGAGCACATTTGAGCTGTATGAATAAGGAAGGACAGGACAATATCATGTCCCTACTTCATCAATGAACTATCTCAAACAAGCCACCAGGCTCCCGGGCATGCCGCACAGAACCGACGTTAGCACGACAGTCATGTCCCAACTTACAACAATATCGTGCTTACCATCACAGCACCCGCAACGCTTCCCCAGCGACATATAGCCCTACCAGCCGCACCACCCATCATAGTAGCGGGACCACTCGCAACCGACTTCATCGTCGAATTGACACCCTTGCCCTTCGCAATCGTCCCATCACCCGCCCTCTTCTGACCACCAGCACTGACACTGGTCGGATCGCCCGTACTTCCCTTGACACACATATCCGTACCGTTTTTGAACATACGATCCGCAACACCCTTCCACAACTCCGTTACATCAGTGACCATGGCTGCGGTGAAGAACATGCGACAGTCGGCTGCCTCGTACATGAACTCGAGCGGCGTGCCTGAAGCGTCGTTCTGGCGCAGATTGTCCTTGAGATTCACCCCACCGGCGACGCGACCGCCTTGGTAGGCGGAGCGTTTGAAGAGCTGCGTTGCGAGTGCGGTCTTGCCGAGATCCATGGTGTCCCATTGGGCTTGCTGTTCGGGACTTCCGAGGCTGGAGGATATCAGTAAGCGGGTTTACAGAGCGATGGCATGAAGAGTACGAACAAGTAGGTGGCTTGCATTCGCAGCTGGATGTCGTCCCAGGAGAAGACTTGGGCGCCCTTGGTGCCGCCGACACCTTGCATAGGGCCTTCTTGAGGTCGGCCGCCTACTGCGATGGTACGGACTGCGCCTTGGTTTTTGAGGAGCTCGGAGGCAATGGCGCAGGTTGAGGAGCACATGCCGTCGTGAAGCTGTGTACGTTAGCTAAGCACAAGTCATTTGGAGTGGATACTTACCATGACCATGTCTTCGGCCTTGAAGGGCTGTGGTGTACTGGTTTCGTTCTTGTTCTGATCGAAGCCAATGACCGAGAAGCCATTGTACGAAGTCGAGATCGGATCACTGAAGTTATAGCGAATGGTCGTCGTAAACTGATCACCATTGGCTGTCTGCGGCCCGAACGCAGCGTCCGAGGTGCTAATAGCCTTGTTATCGATATCGAGCTGATGTTGAAAGTTGAAGCTAGCTGTGATACCAAGGATATCATCTGAAGTCGTGCCTTGTCCGAAAGCCTGGACAAACGCCGTTTGGTTGCCTTGCACAAACGTCTTGTTCGCAATGAAATCGCCCGTAAGCTGATAGGCAGCCTTGATGGCATCGTTTGCACGGAAACGAGTTCCACCAAAAGGCTCTTGGTCTGCCTGAGGATAGACTTGTTTGAACGTGTCGTAGCCAAGGATTGCGTTACCTGTATGAAACATCAGTGTTCGGCTCCACACCGTGTTTTGTCGGATCAGACCGCTTACCTCCGCCGTTCCCTCGCATGTCGAAGATCATCTTTGTCTTGCCCTGCGTCTTGCACATGCGGATGAAGTCACGCATTACATTCTGGAAGCTTTGAACATCAGGAGACTCGTATGAGGGTAAGCTGAGAACTGCAACATCCTACAATATGTTAGCGAAGCGGGCGATCGCGGCTGTGCATCTTACATCGTAGCCCGTGTCGTTGATGTAATAGCCTCCAATAGCAAGGTTAGGATTAAGAATCACGGCCTTCGGGTAACCAATCTGAGAGGGTGTGGGAGTAGGAGTAGGGGTACTGCTTGTCCTACTAGCAACCGTAGTCGTCGCTGGCTGTTCGATCTGAGTGACAGGCTTGGGCCCAGTGCAGAACTGCTTGAAGAATGTCTGTCCGCTGTTGACACCAGTGAAGTTGCCAAATACAACAGCGACGTTCATCTGGTTGTAAGTCGTTCCATTGGCGAATTCCATAGTTGTGTTGGGACCCTGGTACTGGCCTGTCCTGAAAGAGCCCAAAAAGACAGTGCCTGAAGCAATCAGTGCTTGCGAGGGGAACAATGCGTTCCAGCGTGTGTCGGCATCGTGGAAGTCAGACTGTGCAGAAGCGTTCTGCAAGTAATCCATGGCGCTCATTCCGTTAATCATCTTGACCGCTGAGGGTTTGTACGAAGAATCGTTATTGGCCTTCCGAATATCCTGGTAAAGGAAGACTTCTGGCATTGCCTTGCCGTCAGATGAGACCGAAACTAATTCAGTGCCTGGCGGTCTCTGGAATTGCATAGCAGATGCAAGAATGTCGGGTTGGTATGCGAAGTGATTGTCGTAAGCTCTGTTGAACAAGGTCATCATCTCCAGTTGGAAGTCGTACTCGGTCTTGAAGGTACCGTTCGCCAGTCCCTTCTGCATCAGATCCAACTCACCCATTACGTCAACAGGCTTCTCGGTATAATTTGCGGGAGGGTTCTTAAGGTATGCGATATTGGACTGCCACTTGACGAAGAGCTTCATGTCATCGATGAGCTTGATGTTCCCTTCCTTGTCCAGCGGGACTGACGCCAAACACTTCATACCCAGTTCTGCGGTCACAACCTTCCGAGCGCCAGGTAGCGCTGCAGCTATGGCACTGCTGATCGCTGCACATGGCTCTCCACCGGCGGAGGTGGTTGTGTTCGAGGGGAGGGTTGCATTTGATGCTGTGGACGTAGCATTGCTTGCAGCTTCAGATAACAGTTCAACACCCGCTTGAGTCATGACCTCTTCCATATCCAGATCTGGGTAGTCCGGCACACCGTACATCCATGGGTGAGGATTGCCAGCGGCCGCAAGGCCGAAGTAGACACTCAAGAGGACAGTCGGGAGATGCATCTTGGTATGTGGCACCTGCGGTTCGGATCGGTTGGCTGGTCGTCTTCAAGCTGCGTTCGAGGGTTACCAGAACCGATTAGTGTATTACTATAAGGCGATCCAGCGCTGGCAGAAGTGAATTAGGTACAGAAAGAAAGGATTATGAAGACAGCAAGGCCATAACAAAGCTCACAGAGCTGAGGAAAGGGATTAGAAGGGAGACAGCTATAAAGCAGTGGAGGTATTCACGGGTTCCGTAACGCTAGCTGTGAGCAAGTGCTCGCCAATGGTGGGGAGGCGGCGAGTATCATGGGAGAGGGTCAGTGCTAAGAAAGGTAAACCTAGCTTGTGGCATGGCTGCGGCATTATAGAAACGACGACTGCCGGTTGGGGGTCCATATGTAGGATGCGAAACATGTTGTGTATCCATTACGAGTCGTGTGATGGTTGAAGAAACACACCCAGAGGCTACAATCGACCCAAGGCTGCTGATTTCCCGGAGAAAGTCCAGCACTCAGCGCCAGTCTGGCAATTGTGTAGGCTCGAGCGACTGCCATCATGTTGACACTTCCGGAAGACGACGGATTGAGCTGGCGTTGAGCGTGAGACTGATACGAAACGATGCTATTGGACTAAGCCTTACCAAGCTAGTCTACGCTCATAGAATGAAGATAGCAAAGTGCCTTTAAGATGCGTACGAGCAATTGCTCTTAGGTCCATAATGACATTTTATTAATGCTGTTCTTCGACATGGGTAGGAGCATTTTCAACGTGATATAGCACGAGATGCTGCATGTTGGGGCGTAACCGTAAATGCATCCGAATCCACGCTCTTTTTGTTTGACTCTTTACTTTGCTCCAATGAAAATCGGGCACTGACACAGACTTCTACCTAACCTTGCCACTCTCTGTTGCGATATGACGCGGTACTCGAGTAGTGAAAGGTCGTGAGTCTTCCTCGATGAAAGGTGATTGAAGGAGGAGTCAGCAGTCTCGCACCTTCTAGCTGGAAGCGCCAAGGCAGCGGGCGGCTGCGGAGTTTTAGCACTTGGGCTGAGCTGAACCCCTCGCCACCAACACCCACTTAACAACGCCGAAGACCGGTCAACCACTCTCCACTCTCCACTCTCCACTCTCCACCTCAGACTCGCAAGTCACCGGATTCGCACCAGCAGCGCGCCTCGTCCAGTCTTATGTCCACAGACATCCAAAACCTCAAGTCCTTCGATCCGTTCGCGGAAGCCGAAGACGCAGGTGCAGAGGTCAAGGTTGGCAACCAGCAGAACTACATTCATATTCGAATCCAGCGTACGTATAGTCCTTCCCCCAGCCGTGTATCTCTGTTACACGCTCGCGCGACACCAACGCGCCCTCCAAGTCGACATCAACTTGCATTGCCTATGGACCCAAGGCTGACAACCCCGCAGAGCGCAATGGCCGCAAGACCCTGACCACGGTCCAAGGCCTGCCCAAGAAGTTTGACCAGAAGAAGATTCTCAAGGTGATCAAGAAGCAATTCGCCTGCAATGGCACTGTCGTCGCCGACACCGAGATGGGAGAGGTGATCCAGCTCCAGGGCGACCAGCGCAAGGACGTCCAGGATTTTTTGACAAACAAGAAGGATGGACTAGGTCTTGATGTCAAGAGCATCAAGGTCCACGGCTTCTAAGCTGAAAGATGCAACAAGCCGCTGCCCCCGCCGATTGCGACCAATACGATCGGTGACGATTCGAGTACGATCACATGCCAGTTTGCAGCGTGTGACTCAACATTGACAAGGCTGAGAACGCGGCACAATATTGCAGATTCCCGGGGTCTGGACGAGTACGGCTATTTCCTATCGTCGTTCCTTTGGATGAGAGAGAAGGGAAGGTGTACAGTTTGCCCTTCACTTCTGATGTGGTGAGAGGATGCACGAGTTTTGAGATCGACCAGTATAGGAAGCCTTCCAGAAGATGTCTCGTAGCCAATCCAGGTTTATGACTTCGTGGATCCCTTCCGTCTTGAACCTGTGTGTGACGTATGAACAGAGCAGATGCTCATCCAAACGTTCCGAGCAGTGACCCAACATCCTGCTGCTTTCCTTGCCTGATCTTGCGTTTCTTTGTCCCGCGTTCGCTTCCATCTTGAAGAGCCTGTGTATCCTGCGGCCGCTTCGAATGCAATTCTGGCAAGACCTGCTTTCGGATGAACCAGGATATGTCTCCAACGTGATGCGCAGATCCATCAGCGTAACAAGTCAAGGCAAGCGAGACTGTATTCTCGGCCTCTGTCTCAGGCAATGAGACCTTCTGGGCGTATCTGTACAGACGCTTCGTCTTCTCGGCTATCGAGTATTGCAATCCACACATCGTCTTACTGAGTTTGTCTTCCTGAGTCGAGCCTGGACGTTCCCACTGACCATAGGTCGTCGAAGGATCAAAGGGAGAGCGACGCTCAATTCCCACGAGAGCAAGAGAGGGAAAGCTGGAGAGGTTTTCCAGCACCGCGCTGTTCAGAGGTCCATCTTGAGGTATGGAGGACATGTAGAGCAACTTCAGCTTTTGAAAAGCCTTCTTTTCGCGCACAGCGCGGCACCAGTCTCGGACGCCGGAGCCCCTCAGTGGATTGAAGTTCCTTTGAGCTGGGTGAGCATGAATCAAAGCTGCCAACGTGGGTATTTCCGTAAGTGACAAGAGTTGCGAGAGATTCAATTCAAGACCGTAGGCGCAGAACTGAGTGAGGACGCTGTTGATGCTGCTGAGGCTATTCACGATGGAAGGCCAGGATGTGATGGAGTCGAGTTTGCCGACGCGGAAGTGATGATTGAGCTCTGGTTGATTAGGATAAGCCTGCTGAAGCAGCGTCCAGGCTTCGAAGGTGAGAGTATCACTGTCTGAGAGTCAGTCAGAGGCTCTGTTGTAGGGACATCTAACTGACGTGGCTTTGAGATGGTGATAGATCATGCCAGCGTAGTGCCATCCCGGATCTTCAAGTGCTTCAGGCACAAATAGATGGATGTTCCAGCAACACGACCGCATAGCCATGTCTCGTAAAGTACTCGATCCTTTCTCTGTGTTCCTATAGGCCTGCGGATTCAGCATTCTACCCCTGATATGCCTCTTCCACATCGGCACCATAGACCGCACGCTGCTTAATGTAGTCTCCGTGTAGATTTGACCATTCTTTGGATTGAAGGTCTCCATGATCGCACTGCTGAGCAAACGATAAGTAGGCGCTTCAGGTTTAGTGACGCCCTGTATAGATTATAGTACAAAAAGAATGGGTGAAGCGAAGTGTGGTTATAGTGCCGTGACAGAGTTCGAGAAGCCGAGTTGAAGAAAGGGGAAGATGTGGTGTTATGGGAGAGAAGCAAGAGGGTAGCGCGCTGCTCAACGCACAGACGAGAACGCGGTTTCACGACTTCACGTGTCCACTGCACCTGCAGGCGCGATGCATGAAGGATCTCTTCCAGCTTTCAGCCAGATCTGCAAGTGTATGAATCAAGTGGGTATTGCATTTTGTGATCCCGGAGTGCTACTTTTCGTCTAGCAATGCCAAATGAACCTCCTCACTCCGCCTTGCCGAGCGTAGCCTCCGTAGTAGAAATGACCCATTCAAGAACGCCATTACACGCCGACTCAGTACGCGATGCCTTCTAAGCTCGCTGTGGTAGATATGCGCCACCAGCCAGCACTAAGTTCATTCTCGTGAACTGTACTTTGTAGACCGGCGAGTCCTTTGTGGGGAAGGCGCCGATCTGGTCCGCCGAGACACCTGCCTCTTTCGCCGCTTTCTTCGTTGTGACTGTGGTGCCACTCGCACCTTTTGTTGTGAGCGCACCGTCTGTCTTAGCCGCACCATCCGTGCCTTTGCCGCCACTCTCAGTGGTCTCCTGCAGAACATCCCAGACGCGGACAGTCTTGTCTGCACCAGCGGAGACGAGGATGCTGGACTCCACACTCCACGAGAGCGACCAGATACCGCCCTTGCCGTGACCGCGCATGCGCTTCCTCCTTCGACCTGTCTCGAGGTTCCACAGCACAATGTTGCCGGCGTCGTCTGCGGAGGCGAGAGTCTTGCCATCTGGCGAGCAGGCGATGGCCGTAACGTTGCCAGTATGGCCAGTGAAGAGACGTAGACAGTTACCACCAGAAATATGCCACATGCGAACTGTACGGTCGCACGACCCTGTGAAGACGTAGAGGTTGTTGGGATGGAAAGCGACACAGTCAACGTCGTTGTCGTGCCCCACGTAGATGCGCAGCGGCTCAATGTGGTCGGTGGACCAGAGACGCGCAGTGCGGTCATTGGAGCCAGTGAGGAAGTAGTGCCCGTATGGACCCCATTGGAGGTCCCAGATAGGGTTATCGTGGCCACGGTAAGCGACTAGACATGTCCATGTATCGAGAGACCACAGGCGGACTGTCTTATCTTCGGAACAGGACAGAAGGAATTGGGTGTTAGTAGGTGGGCCACCCTCAACGCGGTTTGAGGTGGAAGGAGAGAAGGAGACGGCGTAGACTGGACCGGCGTGACCAACCAGGCGCCGTGATGATGACGGTTGTGTGCTGGTCTCGGGCAGTGAGGATGTGAGAGGACTGCCGTCCATAGACCAGACACGAATATACGATTCGGCCATGCCGGCTGCGACAAGCTGATTGTCGCCCGAGAACTCGATGCAGTTGATGCTATCGTAGGTGTTGTGGAAGGTGTACATAGTGACGCTGACTGCTGGACCAACACCGCCAGTACGGCCTTCCATCTTGTAACGATCACGGTACTCCATGATCTTTGCTACTTCCATAGAGACATCGCGCGCGAGAGATGGTGGCAGTGGTACTGTGTCACGTGATGGCCCGTCCTCTGTTGGTTCACGCTTAATGCGTTGCTCATACTCATCCACAAGAGATGGTTGCCCAGGCTTAGGCGCGTTCTTAGCGTCTTCATCCTGTAGTGTGGCTCGGACATCGTCTTGCAGGTCCTGATCCTGTGGGTATGGGCCAAGCTGCAGACGAATTCGCGCAGCATCAGCTTCAGGGTCGTGACGACTTGTCAGTGGATGACCAGGGTTGTGTCCCGGAATACCTTCATCTTCTGCTGGAAGCTCGTCCTCTCCCTGTCCACCTGCCAGAATCGCTGCTATGCTCTTCTCTGCAGTCGCTGTGCGGTCCATGGTGACGATATTCAGGTGCTCCCGGATGATGTCCATGAGCGCTTGGCCGCCCTCGAACATCTTGGACTCCAGAAACTGGATCAGGTTGTAGAAGGGCATCGTGGTCAAGGTCAAGCGATACTTGTTGTCGCTGTAAAGCTTCGCAATGTTGCTTTCCGTGAGGTGAGAAGGCAAGCGAACCTGACGGAGCGTCTTGATCTCATCGCTATGATCGCGCTCGAACTGGTTTTGGTAGGTTGCGAAGAATGTTTCTGCGTCTTTTGTGAAGTAATCGCGCACCAGAACCATGAACGAGTACACAAAGACGGGCCACAGCAGCTTCTTCAACTCTGGTCTGTACAGATCCAGATTGTCTTCTGTGTATTTCCGCAACAACTCGAACGACTTTGTGTACTTCGCGCCTCCTATTTCCGTGCTGCCGCTAACGAGAGGCTGGCCATTCGCTTGCGGCTCGGACTCCTTGCGGAGCATCGCTTCAGTACGTACATAACCCTTCTTGGAGAGATACTCTAATACCTTTTAGGAGTTAGCAGGATAGAAACGAAGATTTACATGCGAAGAACTTGACAATGCATTGGTTTCGATAATCCTTAAACGACGCAGAAGATGTGTTAGGCGCCATGTCAAGGTTTCCGGACCAGGAGACTAACGTTATTGCGGCATGTATTGTTCAGGGCGTTCGTACTGTAGTACCGCGACTGAGTATGCGCAATGTGGTGTGCTGGTTGTCCTTGCCCGGGTGTGCCAGACGAGGGTCGAAGTTGCATTGGGAGCGAATGGTTGGTAACATGGAAGTTGCGCGGTGGTAGTTGAGACATGGTGACTTGCACGACAATCGCCGTTTGGTGGTCCAGGTTCAGAGGAAGTCGATATGTACGGTATCATAGCTGTGTCCAGAGTGCTTTCACTTGGACATGTCTTCCCGGATACATTGCGCGCAAACCGTAGTCAAACCTGGAAAGGGCGTGGAAACGAGATTTTGAAATGCAGTAAAGGAGACAAGTCACTCACTATTTGGTTCAAGTTCTGTTGCGACTGAGGTCCAGATGTGCTGGGCGGCGGCGGGCCAGCACTCTGTTGCGGTGGCATGTTGCTGTGTGGTGGAAGGCCGGCGCTGGGAGGACCGTTTGTGCCTACGCTCATCGCCCGCGCAGGCCCTGGCCCCGGTGGGCCTGACATGTCGACTGCGTTCCTTCTCTTTGATACTAGCGCGTGGTGTTGCTACCTGAGCTGTGTCCAAGCTGGGGAGGAGCGAGGCGCGTTGCGGATTTCGGTTCGAAGGAGCGGCGGTTATGCGCGAGTGAGTGTCCAGTGTCGAGGGCGCAGCGAAAGACGCGTACGGAGCACGCGATCGAGATAGCAAGGTTGTGGAGTCGTCACCGAGGCTTGTCGCATTGTGGAGTGAGCGGAGGAGACATTTGGTACCGGCAGCGATGGCTTGTGGCTGGTGCATCAGCCACATGGTCCGCAGGTGGGGCTTGACTATAGCTCCTTCATTCACCCACCACAATCAACAATCACTGCTGTCGCACAGCATCATTGGCTCCCTAATTGCTCGCGGAGCTCTGCTTGCACCATGTCGACAATGAATGAGGATACAGATGCCATGGAAACCGACGCGCGAGCTCCCACACAGCCCTTAGAAGACCAAGCACCTACAGCATCGCAACAAACATACCGCCAAATCGCGGCCTCCCACATCGAAGCCCTCAACAAGCTGAACAGCAACTTGCCCGACATCCTCGCCCTGATCGCAGCCGCACTCTCCCAACTCACCAACAACCCCATTCAATCCGAGCCACGAGAAGACTCGCCCCGGGCGCGCCAAGACGATACTGTCGCTTTCAGCAGTGCGATTAGATCGTTGATGCAAGGTTTTCGAGAAGCCCTTATTGAGCAAATCAATGATTTGGAACGTTATGAGGTTATTCCTGCGACTATGCCTAAGTTCACGGCTCTGCCGAGCGCAGTACCGGGTTTGGGAGCGCAACAGCAGCAGCAACAGGCACCAATGAAGCAGGATCCTGATGCTGGTGTCAAGAACGGAGGGTATGGAACCTTTGATGTAGGCGTGCTGAACGCGAATGTCTCGTCTGGGCAGGTGGGAGGGGAGGATACACTGGATAGGGTGAAGGCGGTATTGGGTGAGCTATTGGAGAGGAATGGGCAGAAAACCAATGGAGAGGAGATGACAATTGATGGGTGAGGCGTAGAGGAACCAGGTACACCGACCACACACAAACAAAGTTCAGCTGCCACACGCTGGAGGTACCAGGCGTCTAAAAGGAACTCCTGGAGGTCTTCCTAGACTCCACCATGTGCAGCGACATGCACCGAATGGCTTCGAGCTGTTGAGCCCAAACGAAGGATCGTTGCAGGCAACCAGCGATAACACCAGCCATGAATGGCCTCAAAGCCATCAGGAGAGGCCCGGGGGATTAGGTTAGAAGCTTATGTGGGCCTGCTGTTTTCCGTTTCGTCCATCAGATGGAGACAAGAGCTACATACATTACATAAATATCAAACCATCAGCTTGTCTGATAACTCTCATGCATTACAGCCCTCCCTCTTCGGCTAGCACATCCCTCATAACTGTGATATCTTGTGGCGTCGTCCTACAACACCCCCCAACCAGCACCGCCCCCGCATCAGCCCACTGCCTCGTCTTAACCGCCAACTGTCCACCCTCTGTCCTCCTCCCCTCCCACTCCCTCGCTGCCGCATTCCACTGTTCGCCCGAATTGGGGTACACAATCATCTTCCACCTCCTCCCCTCTTGCAGCGGCTTAAGGGCCTTCAACGCAGCAAGGGAAATGTCGTCCGGCACACAGTTGAACCCAACGGCTATGACCTGCGGTGTGTTGTCGAAGAGAGCAGCGATTCGAGACAACGGTGTGCCGTCACTGATATGCTCTGCGTCACGGAGTGTGAAAGCGAACCACGCCTCCGTATCCCTGAAGTCTTCCTGCAGCAACTCAATTAACGCCTCTGTCTCACCCAGGCTAGGAATCGTCTCGCACGCAAGTACATCCACACCAGCGTCGACCAGGGCTTGGATCCTGCCGCGGTGGAAAGCCTTCATATCTTCTTTCTCGAGCTTGTAGTCGCCGCGGTACTCGCTCCCATTAGCGAGAAACGCACCATACGGCCCTACGCTACCCGCAACAAAGAGGCGATTTCTAAGCTTCGACTTCTCTGCATCACTCAACCCCTTGGCTTGCTCTTCGATCCACTCATCCCTCGCCTCCTGCGCCAAATGTACACTCCTCCTCACAACGTCTTTCCCCTGCTCTTCGCTGAGGTTGAGAGATTTACTGAGCCCGGCAAGGGATGCCTGGTAAGACGCTGTAATGGCCACTTGGGCGCCGGCTCGGTAGTAGTCCAGATGTGTTTGTTTGATCAGGGAGGGGTTTTGTAGGAGGATGTCGGCCGACCAGAGCGCGCCTGAGATATCTGCGCCCAGGGTTTCGAGATAGGTTGCTAGTGCCCCGTCCAAGATGACTGGAGCGTCTAGATGTGCCGAAAGCTTGTGAGAGTCCGCCATGTTGACAATTTGGGAAAATTCTGTGGTGCAAAGTGAACTTTTTGTGATGTCTAGTCACGAGACCTGTGCTTCAGAAATGTGAAATGCAGCGTGGGGGTGGCCGATGTTCGGGATGGAAAAACTGGGGAAAGGGCCGACTCTTCCAGAGCAGCACAAACTTCAGAATCCAAAATAGAGCACGGGACTCATGTTTCGAGATCGAATGGTGCCACAACATCTTCGGTACTACGGCTGAACATGCGATGGAGTGGTTGCAGTGTTGCGCATAAAGACTAGCCTCATGCAGGTGAGTCAATCTCGATGAACACATCGACTTCCGATGGCGCGTGAGCTTCACGACTTCTCCTCTAACCTCAGCAACGTCCCGCGCAACTCGACATCACAAACCATTATAAGGAACATGTTCGGCCGTAGCAAAGTTGTTGTATATTACATGCTAAAGTGTTGCCGGCCATCGTAACTGGTAACATATTGAAGCGAAAACCTGTCTAGCTAAAGAACACACAGCCCTAGAAAGATCGTACACCACCCATACCCATGACGCATATATCACTATGCACATGACCGGAATACGCGATCGATGCTGGGTTCAATAAGAGATGTAACAGTTGCCCTGACGCAAGACCGTGAAAGCATGCTTGCCCGACAAGCCATGCGAGAACGGGCAGATGATATGAGACGAGGGTGTGTGTTTAAGCGAAGAGCGCGAAGGCCAAAGCGATGACGATGGCTGCGATGGGACTGTGGCCTATGGCGACGGTCTGACCCATGTTGACAGGGACCTCGATGTACGACGGAGTGGGAGCGATGATAGTGCCATTAGCGCTGCCAGATGGGTAAGGGTAGCTGTGCAAGAGTTAGCTTGGTTCAGAAGACGACAGCAATCAAAACTCACCCAGATCCAGACGGGAGATATCCAGTGCCGCGGCTCGTGGGAACAGCATCCGTGGCGGTGTCGGTAGATGGGTTACTCGAGGGCAACGGTGCGGTAACGTAGTTCGTCGATATCAGAGTCAAACGGCTCGTAATCCTAGTAGTGCCATCGATGACGGTCGTGCTGGCTGGTGGTGGAGGTCCAGGGTACACCAAACCAGAGCTGACAGACGTGACGGCGGGATATGTGCCAGACACATTGCTCAGGGTGCTAGACGGTGCGACTGGAATTGACCCGGATGGATAGCCCCCAGGAGTGCTTGAGGTGCCTTGGGTGGGAAGTGCAGAGGTCCCAGGAGCTGTGTAGCCACCCGAGGATGGACCGGATACGCCGGGGCTTGAGGAAGTGGGGACAGAGTCTGTGTTTGTGCCGACAGGACCGGTAGAGCTGGCGCTGCCGTAACCGCTCGAGATTGGGTATCCAGATGTTGGAACAGCGTCAGTGGCGGTGTTGCTTGGCGAGGATGGCGTGTAAGGACCGCTTGACGGAGGAGCACTGGAGCCAGGATAGCCAGA